>NC_090941.1:1032078397-1032387503 GCF_040938575.1 Ambystoma mexicanum | reverse complement strand
CCCCCCCATCTCAGCCAGGTGAAGTATGCATCCCCCCCCCATCTCTGCCAGGTGAAGTATGCATCTCCCCCCCCCCATCTCAGCCAGGTGAAGTATGCATCTCTCACCCCCCCATCTCAGCCAGGTAAAGTATGCATCCCCCCATCTCAGCCAGGTGAAGTATGCATCTTTCACCCCCCCCCCCCCATCTCAGCCAGGTGAAGTATGCATCTTCCCCCCCATCTCAGCCAGGTGAAGTATGCATCCTTCCCCCCCCCCCATCTCAACCAGGTGAAGTATGCATCTCCCCCCCCCCCATCTCAGCCAGGTGAAGTATGCATCTCTCCACCCCATCTCAGCCAGGTGAAGTATGCATCTCTCACCCCCACCCCCATCTCAGCCAGGTGCAGTATGCATCTCTCCCTCCCCACCCCCCATCTCAGCCAGGTGAAGTATGCATCTCCCCCCCCATCTCAGCCAGGTGAAGTATGCATCTCTCCCCCCATCTCAGACAGGTGAAGTATGCATTTCTCCCCCCCCACCATCTCAGCGAGGTGAAGTATGCATCTCCCCCCCCCCCCCATCTCAGCCAGGTGAAGTATGCATCTCTCCCCCCCATCTCAGCCAGGCGAAGTATGCATCCCCCCCATCTCAGCCTGGTGAAGTATGCATCCCCCCCATCTCAGCCAGGTGAAGTATGCATCTCTCCCCCATCTCAGCCAGGTGAAGTATGCATCTCTCCCCCCCACCATCTCAGCCAGGTGAAGTATGCATCTCTCACCCCCCCCCATCTCAGCCAGGTGAAGTATGCATCCTCCCCCCCCACCATCTCAGCCAGGTGAAGTATGCATCCCCCCCCATCTCAGCCAGGTGAAGTATGCATATCTCCCCCTCATCTCAGCCAGGTGAAGTATGCATCCCCCCCCATCTCAGCCAGGTGAAGTATGCATCTGTCACCCCCCCCATCTCAGCCAGGTGAAGTATGCATCTCCCCCCCACCATCTTGGCCAGGTGAAGTATGCATCTCCCCCCCACATCTCAGCCAGGTGAAGTATGCATCCCCCCCCATTTCAGCCAGGTGAAGTATGCATCCCCCCCCATCTCAGCCAGGTGAAGTATGCATCTCTCCCCCTCATCTCAGCCAGGTGAAGTATGCATCTCTCCCCTCATCTCAGCCAGGTGAAGTATGCATCCCCCCATCTCAGCCAGGTGAAGTATGCATCTCTCACCGCCCCATCTCAGCCAGGTGAAGTATGCATCTCCCCCCCCCCATCTCGGCCAGGTGAAGTATGCATCTCTCCCCCCCATCTCAGCCAGGTGAAGTATGCATCTCTCCCCCTCATCTCTGCCAGGTGAAGTATGCATCTCTCCCCCTCATCTCAGCCAGGTGAAGTATGCATCCCCCCCATCTCAGCCAGGTGAAGTATGCATCTCTCACCCCCCATCTCAGCCAGGTGAAGTATGCATCCTTCCCCCCCATCTCAGCCAGGTGAAGTATGCATCTCCCCCCCCCCCCATCTCAGCCAGGTGAAGTATGCATCCTTCCCCCCCCATCTCAGCCAGGTGAAGTATGCATCTCCCCCCCCCCATCTCAGCCAGGTGAAGTATGCATCTCTCCACCCCATCTCAGCCAGGTGAAGTATGCATCTCCCCCCCCCCCCCCATCTCAGCCAGGTGAAGTATGCATCTCTCCCTCCCCACCCCCCATCTCAGCCAGGTGAAGTATGCATCCCCCCCTCATCTCAGCCAGGTGCAGTGTGCATCTCTCCCCCCCATCTCAGCCAGGTGAAGTATGCATCTCTCCCCCCATCTCAGCCAGGTGAAGTATGCATCTCCCCCCCCATCTCAACCAGGTGAAGTATGCATCCTCCCCCCCCATCTCAGCCAGGTTAAGTATGCATCTCTCCCCCTCATCTCAGTCAGGTGAAGTATGCATCCCCCCCATCCCAGCCAGGTGAAGTATGCATCTCCCCCCCCATCTCGGCCAGGTGAAGTATGCATCTCTCCCCCCATCTCAGCCAGGTGAAGTATGCATCTCCCCCCCCCCCATCTCAGCCAGGTGAAGTATGCAACTCTCACCCCCTCATCTCAGCCAGGTGAAGTATGCATCTCCCCCCCATCTCAGCCAGGTGAAGTATGCATCCCCCCCATCTCTGCCAGGTGAAGTATGCATCTCCCCCCCCCCCATCTCAGCCAGGTGAAGTATGCATCTCTCACCCCCCCATCTCAGCCAGGTAAAGTATGCATCCCCCCATCTCAGCCAGGTGAAGTATGCATCTTTCACCCCCCCCCCATCTCAGCCAGGTGAAGTATGCATCTTCCCCCCCATCTCAGCCAGGTGAAGTATGCATCCTTCCCCCCCCATCTCAACCAGGTGAAGTATGCATCTCCCCCCCCCCATCTCAGCCAGGTGAAGTATGCATCTCTCCACCCCATCTCAGCCAGGTGAAGTATGCATCTCTCACCCCCACCCCCATCTCAGCCAGGTGCAGTATGCATCTCTCCCTCCCCACCCCCCATCTCAGCCAGGTGAAGTATGCATCTCCCCCCCCATCTCATCCAGGTGAAGTATGCATCTCTCCCCCCATCTCAGACAGGTGAAGTATGCATTTCTCCCCCCCCACCATCTCAGCGAGGTGAAGTATGCATCTCCCCCCCCCCCATCTCAGCCAGGTGAAGTATGCATCTCTCCCCCCCATCTCAGCCAGGCGAAGTATGCATCCCCCCCATCTCAGCCTGGTGAAGTATGCATCCCCCCCATCTCAGCCAGGTGAAGTATGCATCTCTCCCCCATCTCAGCCAGGTGAAGTATGCATCTCTCCCCCCCACCATCTCAGCCAGGTGAAGTATGCATCTCTCACCCCCCCCCCCCATCTCAGCCAGGTGAAGTATGCATCCTCCCCCCCCACCATCTCAGCCAGGTGAAGTATGCATCCCCCCCCATCTCAGCCAGGTGAAGTATGCATATCTCCCCCTCATCTCAGCCAGGTGAAGTATGCATCCCCCCCCATCTCAGCCAGGTGAAGTATGCATCTGTCACCCCCCCCATCTCAGCCAGGTGAAGTATGCATCTCCCCCCCACCATCTTGGCCAGGTGAAGTATGCATCTCCCCCCCACATCTCAGCCAGGTGAAGTATGCATCCCCCCCCATTTCAGCCAGGTGAAGTATGCATCCCCCCCCCATCTCAGCCAGGTGAAGTATGCATCTCTCCCCCTCATCTCAGCCAGGTGAAGTATGCATCTCTCCCCTCATCTCAGCCAGGTGAAGTATGCATCCCCCCATCTCAGCCAGGTGAAGTATGCATCTCTCACCGCCCCATCTCAGCCAGGTGAAGTATGCATCTCCCCCCCCCATCTCGGCCAGGTGAAGTATGCATCTCTCCCCCCCATCTCAGCCAGGTGAAGTATGCATCTCTCCCCCTCATCTCTGCCAGGTGAAGTATGCATCTCTCCCCCTCATCTCAGCCAGGTGAAGTATGCATCCCCCCCATCTCAGCCAGGTGAAGTATGCATCTCTCACCCCCCATCTCAGCCAGGTGAATTATGTATCTCCCCCCCCATCTCGGCCAGGTGAAGTATGCATCTCTCCCCCCCATCTCAGCCAGGTGAAGTATGCATCTCTCACCCCCCCATCTCAGCCAGGTGAAGTATGCATCTCCCCCCCATCTCAGCCAGGTGAAGTATGCATCCCCCCCATCTCAGCCAGGTGAAGTATGCATCTCCCCCCCCATCTCAGCCAGGTGGAGTATGCATCTCTCACCCCCCCCCCATCTCAGCCAGGTGAAGTATGCATCCCCCCCCCATCTCAGCCAGGTGAAGTATGCATCTCTCCCCCTCATCTCAGCCAGGTGAATTATGCATCTCTCCCCTCATCTCAGCCAGGTGAAGTATGCATCCCCCCATCTCAGCCAGGTGAAGTATGCATCTCTCACCGCCCCATCTCAGCCAGGTGAAGTATGCATCTCCCCCCCCCCATCTCGGCCAGGTGAAGTATGCATCTCTCCCCCCCATCTCAGCCAGGTGAAGTATGCATCTCTCCCCCTCATCTCTGCCAGGTGAAGTATGCATCTCTCCCCCTCATCTCAGCCAGGTGAAGTATGCATCCCCCCCATCTCAGCCAGGTGAAGTATGCATCTCTCACCCCCCATCTCAGCCAGGTGAATTATGTATCTCCCCCCCCATCTCGGCCAGGTGAAGTATGCATCTCTCCCCCCCATCTCAGCCAGGTGAAGTATGCATCTCTCACCCCCCCATCTCAGCCAGGTGAAGTATGCATCTCCCCCCCATCTCAGCCAGGTGAAGTATGCATCCCCCCCATCTCAGCCAGGTGAAGTATGCATCTCCCCCCCCATCTCAGCCAGGTGGAGTATGCATCTCTCACCCCCCCCCCCCATCTCAGCCAGGTGAAGTATATATCCCCCTCATCTCAGCCAGGTGAAGTATGCATCTCCCCCCCCCCCATCTCAGCCAGGTGAAGTATGCATCTCTCCCCCCCCATCTCAGCCAGGCGAAGTATGCATCCCCCCATCTCAGCCTGGTGAAGTATGCATCTCTCACCCCCACCCCCATCTCAGCCAGGTGAAGTATGCATCTCTCCCTCCCCACCCCCCATCTCAGCCAGGTGAAGTATGCATCTCCCCCCCCATCTCAGCCAGGTGAAGTATGCATCTCTCCCCCCATCTCAGACAGGTAAAGTATGCATTTCTCCCCCCCACCATCTCAGCCAGGTGAAGTATGCATCTCCCCCCCCCATCTCAGCCAGGTGAAGTATGCATCTCTCCCCCCCCCATCTCAGCCAGGCGAAGTATGCATCCCCCCATCTCAGCCTGGTGAAGTATGCATCCCCCCCATCTCAGCCAGGTGAAGTATGCATCTCTCCCCCATCTCAGCCAGGTGAAGTATGCATCTCTCCCCCCCCACCATCTCAGCCAGGTGAAGTATGCATCTCTCACCCCCCCCCATCTCAGCCAGGTGAAGTATGCATCCCCCCCCCATCTCAGCCAGGTGAAGTATGCATCCTCCCCCCCCACCAACTCAGCCAGGTGAAGTATGCATCCCCCCCATCTCAGCCAGGTGAAGTATGCATATCTCCCCCTCATCTCAGCCAGGTGAAGTATGCATCCCCCCCATCTCAGCCAGGTGAAGTATGCATCTGTCACCCCCCCCCCCATCTCAGCCAGGTGAAGTATGCATCTCCCCACCACCATCTTGGCCAGGTGAAGTATGCATCTCCCCCCCACATCTCAGCCAGGTGAAGTATGCATCCCCCCCCATTTCAGCCAGGTGAAGTATGCATCCCCCCCCCCATCTCAGCCAGGTGAAGTATGCATCTCTCCCCCTCATCTCAGCCAGGTGAAGTATGCATCTCTCCCCCTCATCTCAGCCAGGTGAAGTATGCATCCCCCATCTCAGCCAGGTGAAGTATGCATCTCTCACCGCCCCATCTCAGCCAGGTGAAGTATGCATCTCCCCCCCCCATCTCGGCCAGGTGAAGTATGCATCTCTCCCCCCCATCTCAGCCAGGTGAAGTATGCATCTCTCCCCCTCATCTCTGCCAGGTGAAGTATGCATCTCTCCCCCTCATCTCAGCCAGGTGAAGTATGCATCCACCCCATCTCAGCCAGGTGAAGTATGCATCTCTCACCCCCCATCTCAGCCAGGTGAATTATGTATCTCCCCCCCCCATCTCGGCCAGGTGAAGTATGCATCTCTCCCCCCATCTCAGCCAGGTGAAGTATGCATCTCTCACCCCCCCATCTCAGCCAGGTGAAGTATGCATCTCCCCCCCATCTCAGCCAGGTGAAGTATGCATCCCCCCCCATCTCAGCCAGGTGAAGTATGCATCTCCCCCCCCATCTCAGCCAGGTGGAGTATGCATCTCTCACCCCCCCCCATCTCAGCCAGGTGAAGTATATATCCCCCTCATCTCAGCCAGGTGAAGTATGCATCCCCCCCCCTTCTCAGCCAGGTGAAGTATGCATCTCTCACCCACCATCTCAGCCAGGTGAAGTATGCATCTCCCCCCCCCATCTCAGCCAGGTGAAGTATGCATCCTTCCCCCCCATCTCAGCCAGGTGAAGTATGCATCTCCCCCCCCCATCTCAGCCAGGTGAAGTATGCATCTCTCCACCCCATCTCAGCCAGGTGAAGTATGCATCTCCCCCCCCCATCTCAGCCAGGTGAAGTATGCATCTCTCCCTCCCCACCCCCCATCTCAGCCAGGTGAAGTATGCATCCCCCCCTCATCTCAGCCAGGTGCAGTGTGCATCTCTCCCCCCCATCTCAGCCAGGTGAAGTATGCATCTCTCCCCCCATCTCAGCCAGGTGAAGTATGCATCTCCCCCCCCATCTCAGCCAGGTGAAGTATGCATCCTCCCCCCCATCTCAGCCAGGTGAAGTATGCATCTCTCCCCCTCATCTCAGTCAGGTGAAGTATGCATCCCCCCCATCCCAGCCAGGTGAAGTATGCATCTCCCCCCCCATCTCGGCCAGGTGAAGTATGCATCTCCCCCCCCCCATCTCAGCCAGGTGAAGTATGCATCTCCCCCCCCCATCTCAGCCAGGTGAAGTATGCATCTCTCACCCCCTCATCTCAGCCAGGTGAAGTATGCATCTCCCCCCCATCTCAGCCAGGTGAAGTATGCATCCCCCCATCTCTGCCAGGTGAAGTATGCATCTCCCCCCCCCCCATCTCAGCCAGGTGAAGTATGCATCTCTCACCCCCCCATCTCAGCCAGGTAAAGTATGCATCCCCCCATCTCAGCCAGGTGAAGTATGCATCTTTCACCCCCCCCCATCTCAGCCAGGTGAAGTATGCATCTCCCCCCCCATCTCAGCCAGGTGAAGTATGCATCCTTCCCCCCCCATCTCAGCCAGGTGAAGTATGCATCTCCCCCCCCCATCTCAGCCAGGTGAAGTATGCATCTCTCCACCCCATCTCAGCCAGGTGAAGTATGCATCTCTCACCCCCACCCCCATCTCAGCCAGGTGAAGTATGCATCTCTCCCTCCCCACCCCCCATCTCAGCCAGGTGAAGTATGCATCCCCCCCCCCATCTCAGCCAGGTGAAGTATGCATCTCTCCCTCCATCTCAGCCAGGTGAAGTATGCATTTCTCCCCCCCCACCATCTCAGCCAGGTGAAGTATGCATCTCCCCCCCCCATCTCAGCCAGGTGAAGTATGAATCTCTCCCCCCCCATCTCAGCCAGGCGAAGTATGCATCCCCCCATCTCAGCCTGGTGAAGTATGCATCCCCCCATCTCAGCCAGGTGAAGTATGCATCTCTCCCCCATCTCAGCCAGGTGAAGTATGCATCTCTCCCCCCCATCTCAGCCAGGTGAAGTATGCATCCTCCCCATCTCAGCCAGGTGAAGTATGCATCTCTCCCCCTATCTCAGCCAGGTGAAGTATGCATCTCCTTCCCCATCTCAGCCAGGTGAAGTATGCATCTTCCCTCCCTCCCCCATCTCAGCCAGGTGAAGTATGCATCCTTCCCCCCATCTCAGCCAGGTGAAGTATGCATCTCCCCCTCCCCCATCTCAGCCAGGTGAAGTATGCATCCCCCCCCCCCATCTCAGCCAGGTGAAGTATGCATCCCCCCATCTCAGCCAGGTGAAGTATGCATCTGCCCCCCCCCATCTCAGCCAGGTGAAGTATGCATCTCTCACCCCCCCCATCTCAGCCAGGTGAAGCATGCATCTCCCCCATCTCAGCCAGTTGAAGTATGCATCCCCCCCATCTCAGCCAGGTGAAGTATGCATCTCCCCCCCATCTCAGCCAGGTGAAGTATGCATCTCTCCCCCCCCGCATCTCAGCCAGGTGAAGTATGCATCTCTCCCCCCCATCTCAGCCAGGTGAAGTATGCATCCCCCCCCCATCTCAGCCAGGTGAAGTATGCATCTCTCCCCCTCATCTCAGCCAGGTGAAGTATGCATCTCTCACCCCCGCATCTCAGCCAGGTGAAGTATGCATCTCTCCCCCCCCATCTCAACCAGGTGAAGTATGCATCTCTCCCCCCATCTCAGCCAGGTGAAGTATGCCTCTTTCCCCCCCATCTCAGCCAGGTGAAGTATGCATCTCTCCCCCCCCGCATCTCAGCCAGGTGAAGTATGCATCTCTCCACCCCCCATCTCAGCCAGTTGAAGTATGCATCTCTCCCCCCCATCTCAGCCAGGTGAAGTATGCATCTCTCCCCCCCATCTCAACCAGGTGAAGTATGCATCTCTCCCCCCCCATCTCAGCCAGGTGAAGTATGCATCTCTCCCCCCCATCTCAGCCAGGTGAAGTATGCATCTCTCCCCCCCATCTCAACCAGGTGAAGTATGCATCTCCCCCCCCCCCATCTCAGCCAGGTGCAGTGTGCATCTCTCCCCCCCATCTCAGCCAGGTGAAGTATGCATCTCTCCCCCCATCTCAACCAGGTGAAGTATGCATCTCTCCCCCCCATCTCAGCCAGGTGAAGTATGCATCTCTCCCCCCGCATCTCAGCCAGGTGAAGTATGCATCTCTCCCCCCATCTCAGCCAGGTGAAGTATGCATCTCTCCCCCCCCCATCTCAGCCAGGTGAAGTATGCATCTCTCCCCCCCATCTCAGCCAGGTGACGTATGCATCTCTCCCCTTATCTCAGCCAGGTGAATTATGCATCTCTCCCCCCATCTCAGCCAGGTGAAGTATGTATCTCTCCCCCCATCTCAGCCAGGTGAAGTATGCATCTCTCCCCCCCATCTCAGCCAGGTGACGTATGCATCTCTCCCCCCATCTCAGCCAGGTGAAGTATGCATCTCTCCCCCCGCATCTCAGCCAGGTGAAGTATGCATCTCTCCCCCTCATCTCAGCCAGTTGAAGTATGCATCTCTCCCCCCCATCTCAGCCAGGTGAAGTATGCATCTCTCCCCCCATCTCAGCCAGGTGAAGTATGCATCCCCCCTCCATCTCAGCCAGGTGAAGTATGCATCTCTCCCCCCCATCTCAGCCAGGTGAAGTATGCATCTCTCCCCCCATCTCAGCCAGGTGAAGTATGCATCTCTCCCCCCATTCTCAGCCACGTGAAGTATGCATCTCTCCCCCCATCTCAGCCAGGTGAAGTATGCATCTCCCCCCCCCATCTCAGCCAGGTGAAGTATGCATCTCTCCCCCCCATCTTAGCCAGGTGAAGTATGCATCTCTCCCCCCCCCCATCTCAGCCAGGTGAAGTGTGCATCTCTCCCCCCCATCTCGACCAGGTGAAGTATGCATCTCTCCCCCCCCATCTCAGCCAGGTGCAGTGTGCATCTCTCCCCCCCATCTCAGCCAGGTGAAGTATGCATCTCTCCCCCCATCTCAGCCAGGTGCAGTGTGCATCTCCCCCCCCCCATCTCAGCCAGGTGAAGTATGCATCTCTCCCCCTCATCTCAGCCAGGTGAAGTATGCATCCCCCCATCTCAGCCAGGTGAAGTATGCATCTCCCCCCCCCATCTCAGCCAGGTGAAGTATGCATCTCTCCCCCCCGCATCTCAGCCAGGTGAAGTATGCATCTCCCCCCTCCCCCATCTCAGCCAGGTGAGGTATGCATCTCACCCCCCATCTCAGCCAGGTGAAGTACGCATCTCCCCCCCATCTCAGCCAGGTGAAGTATGCATCTCTCATCCCCCCCATCTCAGCCAGGTGAAGTATGCATCTCTCACCCCCCCATATCAGCCAGGTGAAGTATGCATCTCCCCCCCCCATCTCAGCCAGGTGAAGTATGCATCCCCCCCCCCATCTCAGCCAGGTGAAGTATGCATCTCTCACCCCCCCATCTCAGCCAGGTGAAGTATGCATCTCTCCCCCCCATCTCAGCCAGGTGAAGTATGCATCTCTCCCCCCATCTGAGCCAGGTGAAGTATGCATCTCTCCCCCCCATCTCAGCCAGGTGAAGTATGCTTCTCTCCCACCCGCATCTCAGCCAGGTGAAGTATGCATCTCTCCACCCCCCATCTCAGCCAGTTGAAGTATGCATCTCTCCCCCCCATCTCAGCCAGGTGAAGTATGCATCTCCCCCCGCATCTCAACCACGTGAAGTATGCATCTCCCCCCCCCATCTCAGCCAGGTGAAGTATGCATCTCTCCCCCCCATCTCAGCCAGGTAAAGTATGCATCTCTCCCCCCCATCTCAACCAGGTGAAGTATGCATCTCTCCCCCCCCCATCTCAGCCAGGTGCAGTGTGCATCTCTCCCCCCCATCTCAGCCAGGTGAAGTATGCATCTCTCCCCCCCATCTCAACCAGGTGAAGTATGCATCTCTCCCCCCCATCTCATCCAGGTGAAGTATGCATCTCTCCCCCCATCTCAGCCAGGTGAAGTATGCATCTCTCCCCCCCATCTCAGCCAGGTGAAGTATGCATCTCTCCCCCCATCTCAGCCAGGTGAAGTATGCATCTCTCCCCCCCATCTCAGCCAGGTGGAGTATGCATCTCTCACCCCCCCCCCCATCTCAGCCAGGTGAAGTATATATCCCCCTCATCTCAGCCAGGTGAAGTATGCATCCCCCCCCTTCTCAGCCAGGTGAAGTATGCATCTCTCACCCACCATCTCAGCCAGGTGAAGTATGCATCTCCCCCCCCCCATCTCAGCCAGGTGAAGTATGCATCCTTCCCCCCCATCTCAGCCAGGTGAAGTATGCATCTCCCCCCCCCCATCTCAGCCAGGTGAAGTATGCATCTCTCCACCCCATCTCAGCCAGGTGAAGTATGCATCTCCCCCCCCCCATCTCAGCCAGGTGAAGTATGCATCTCTCCCTCCCCACCCCCCATCTCAGCCAGGTGAAGTATGCATCCCCCCCCCATCTCAGCCAGGTGCAGTGTGCATCTCTCCCCCCCATCTCAGCCAGGTGAAGTATGCATCTCTCCCCCCATCTCAGCCAGGTGAAGTATGCATCTCCCCCCCCCATCTCAGCCAGGTGAAGTATGCATCCTCCCCCCCATCTCAGCCAGGTGAAGTATGCATCTCTCCCCCTCATCTCAGTCAGGTGAAGTATGCATCCCCCCCATCCCAGCCAGGTGAAGTATGCATCTCTCACCCCCTCATCTCAGCCAGGTGAAGTATGCATCTCCCCCCCATCTCAGCCAGGTGAAGTATGCATCCCCCCCATCTCTGCCAGGTGAAGTATGCATCTCCCCCCCCCATCTCAGCCAGGTGAAGTATGCATCTCTCACCCCCCCCATCTCAGCCAGGTAAAGTATGCATCTCCCCCCCATCTCAGCCAGGTGAAGTATGCATCCCCCCCATCTCTGCCAGGTGAAGTATGCATCTCCCCCCCCCCCATCTCAGCCAGGTGAAGTATGCATCTCTCACCCCCCCCATCTCAGCCAGGTAAAGTATGCATCCCCCCATCTCAGCCAGGTGAAGTATGCATCTTTCACCCCCCCCCCCCATCTCAGCCAGGTGAAGTATGCATCTTCCCCCCCATCTCAGCCAGGTGAAGTATGCATCCTTCCCCCCCCATCTCAGCCAGGTGAAGTATGCATCTCCCCCCCCCATCTCAGCCAGGTGAAGTATGCATCTCTCCACCCCATCTCAGCCAGGTGAAGTATGCATCTCTCACCCCCACCCCCATCTCAGCCAGGTGAAGTATGCATCTCTCCCTCCCCACCCCCCATCTCAGCCAGGTGAAGTATGCATCTCCCCCCCCCCCCATCTCAGCCAGGTGAAGTATGCATCTCTCCCCCCATCTCAGCCAGGTGAAGTATGCATTTCTCCCCCCCCCCCACCATCTCAGCCAGGTGAAGTATGCATCTCCCCCCCCCATCTCAGCCAGGTGAAGTATGCATCTCTCCCCCCCCCCATCTCAGCCAGGCGAAGTATGCATCCCCCCCATCTCAGCCTGGTGAAGTATGCATCCCCCCCATCTCAGCCAGGTGAAGTATGCATCTCTCCCCCATCTCAGCCAGGTGAAGTATGCATCTCTCCCCCCCATCTCAGCCAGGTGAAGTATGCATCCCCCCCATCTCAGCCAGGTGAAGTATGCATCTCTCCCCCCATCTCAGCCAGGTGAAGTATGCATCTCCTTCCCCATCTCAGCCAGGTGAAGTATGCATCGTCCCCCCCTCCCCCATCTCAGCCAGGTGAAGTATGCATCCTTCCCCCCATCTCAGCCAGGTGAAGTATGCATCCCCCCCTCCCCCATCTCAGCCAGGTGAAGTATGCACCCCCCCCCATCTCAGCCAGGTGAAGTATGCATCCCCCCCCCATCTCAGCCAGGTGAAGTATGCATCTGCCCCCCCCCCATCTCAGCCAGGTGAAGTATGCATCTCTCACCCCCCCCATCTCAGCCAGGTGAAGCATGCATCTCCCCCATCTCAGCCAGTTGAAGTATGCATCCCCCCCATCTCAGCCAGGTGAAGTATGCATCTCCCCCCCATCTCAGCCAGGTGAAGTATGCATCTCTCCCCCCCCGCATCTCAGCCAGGTGAAGTATGCATCTCTCCCCCCCATCTCAGCCAGGTGAAGTATGCATCCCCCCCATCTCAGCCAGGTGAAGTATGCATCTCTCCCCCTCATCTCAGCCAGGTGAAGTATGCATCTCTCACCCCCCCGCATCTCAGCCAGGTGAAGTATGCATCTCTCCCCCCCCCATCTCAACCAGGTGAAGAATGCATCTCTCCCCCCATCTCAGCCAGGTGAAGTATGCCTCTTTCCCCCCCATCTCAGCCAGGTGAAGTATGCATCTCTCCCCCCCCGCATCTCAGCCAGGTGAAGTATGCATCTCTCCACCCCCCATCTCAGCCAGTTGAAGTATGCATCTCTCCCCCCCATCTCAGCCAGGTGAAGTATGCATCTCCCCCCCCCCATCTCAACCAGGTGAAGTATGCATCTCTCCCCCCCCCATCTCAGCCAGGTGAAGTATGCATCTCTCCCCCCCATCTCAGCCAGGTGAAGTATGCATCTCTCCCCCCCATCTCAACCAGGTGAAGTATGCATCTCCCCCCCCCCCCATCTCAGCCAGGTGCAGTGTGCATCTCTCCCCCCCATCTCAGCCAGGTGAAGTATGCATCTCTCCCCCCATCTCAACCAGGTGAAGTATGCATCTCTCCCCCCCATCTCAGCCAGGTGAAGTATGCATCTCTCCCCCCGCATCTCAGCCAGGTGAAGTATGCATCTCTCCCCCCATCTCAGCCAGGTGAAGTATGCATCTCTCCCCCCCCATCTCAGCCAGGTGAAGTATGCATCTCTCCCCCCCATCTCAGCCAGGTGACGTATGCATCTCTCCCCCCATCTCAGCCAGGTGAAGTATGCATCTCTCCCCCCGCATCTCAGCCAGGTGAAGTATGCATCTCTCCCCCTCATCTCAGCCAGTTGAAGTATGCATCTCTCCCCCCCATCTCAGCCAGGTGAAGTATGCATCTCTCCCCCCATCTCAGCCAGGTGAAGTATGCATCCCCCCCCCATCTCAGCCAGGTGAAGTATGCATCTCTCCCCGCCATCTCAGCCATGTGAAGTATGCATCTCTCCCCCCATCTCAGCCAGGTGAAGTATGCATCTCTCCCCCCTCATCTCAGCCACGTGAAGTATGCATCTCTCCCCCCATCTCAGCCAGGTGAAGTATGCATCTCTCCCCCCCATCTCAGCCAGGTGAAGTATGCATCTCTCCCCCCCATCTTAGCCAGGTGAAGTATGCATCTCTCCCCCCCCATCTCAGCCAGGTGAAGTGTGCATCTCTCCCCCCCATCTCGACCAGGTGAAGTATGCATCTCTCCCCCCCCATCTCAGCCAGGTGCAGTGTGCATCTCTCCCCCCCATCTCAGCCAGGTGAAGTATGCATCTCTCCCCCCCATCTCAGCCAGGTGCAGTGTGCATCTCCCCCCCCCCATCTCAGCCAGGTGAAGTATGCATCTCTCCCCCTCATCTCAGCCAGGTGAAATATGCATCCCCCCATCTCAGCCAGGTGAAGTATGCATCTCCCCCCCCCCCCATCTCAGCCAGGTGAAGTATGCATCTCTCCCCCCCGCATCTCAGCCAGGTGAAGTATGCATCTCCCCCCTTCCCCCATCTCAGCCAGGTGAGGTATGCATCTCACCCCCCATCTCAGCCAGGTGAAGTACGCATCTCCCCCCCATCTCAGCCAGGTGAAGTATGCATCTCTCATCCCCCCCCATCTCAGCCAGGTGAAGTATACATCTCTCACCCCCCCATATCAGCCAGGTGAAGTATGCATCTCCCCCCCCATCTCAGCCAGGTGAAGTATGCATCCCCCCCCCATCTCAGCCAGGTGAAGTATGCATCTCTCACCCCCCCCCATCTCAGCCAGGTGAAGTATGCATCTCTCCCCCCCATCTCAGCCAGGTGAAGTATGCATCTCTCCCCCCATCTGAGCCAGGTGAAGTATGCATCTCTCCCCCCCATCTCAGCCAGGTGAAGTATGCATCTCTCCCACCCGCATCTCAGCCAGGTGAAGTATGCATCTCTCCACCCCCCATCTCAGCCAGTTGAAGTATGCATCTCTCCCCCCCATCTCAGCCAGGTGAAGTATGCATCTCCCCCCGCATCTCAACCAGGTGAAGTATGCATCTCCCCCCCCCCATCTCAGCCAGGTGAAGTATGCATCTCTCCCCCCCATCTCAGCCAGGTAAAGTATGCATCTCTCACCCCCATCTCAACCAGGTGAAGTATGCATCTCTCCCCCCCCCATCTCAGCCAGGTGCAGTGTGCATCTCTCCCCCCCATCTCAGCCAGGTGAAGTATGCATCTCTCCCCCCATCTCAACCAGGTGAAGTATGCATCTCTCCCCCCCATCTCATCCAGGTGAAGTATGCATCTCTCCCCCCGCATCTCAGCCAGGTGAAGTATGCATCTCTCCCCCCATCTCAGCCAGGTGAAGTATGCATCTCTCCCCCCCATCTCAGCCAGGTGAAGTATGCATCTCTCCCCCCCCATCTCAGCCAGGTGAAGTATGCATCTCTCCCCCATCTCAGCCAGGAGAAGTATGCATCTCTCCCCCCATCTCAGCCAGGTGAAGTATGCATCTCTCCCCCCCCATCTCAGCCAGGTGAAGTATGCATCTCTCCCCCCATCTCAGCCAGGTGAAGTATGCATCTCTCCCCACATCTCAGCCAGGTGAAGTATGCATCTCTCCCCCATCTCAGCCAGGTGAAGTATGCATCTCTCCCCCCATCTCAGCCAGGTGAAGTATGCATCTCTCCCCCCATCTCAGCCAGGTGAAGTATGCATCTCTCCCCCCGCATCTCAGCCAGGTGAAGTATGCATCTCTCCCCCTCATCTCAGCCAGTTGAAGTATGCATCTCTCCCCCCCATCTCAGCCAGGTGAAGTATGCATCTCTCCCCCCATCTCAGCCAGGTGAAGTATGCATCTCTCCCCCCATCTCAGCCAGGTGCAGTATGCATCTCCCCCCTCATCTCAGCCAGGTGAAGTATGCATCTCTCCCCCCATCTCAGCCAGGTGAAGTATGCATCTCTCCCCCCATCTCAGCCAGGTGAAGTATGCATCTCTCCCCCCGCATCTCAGCCAGGTGAAGTATGCATCTCTCCCCCCATCTCAGCCAGGTGAAGTATGCATCTCTCCCCCCCCCCATCTCAGCCAGGTGAAGTATGCATCTCTCCCCCCCATCTCAGCCAGGTGAAGTGTGCATCTCTCCCCCCCATCTCAACCAGGTGAAGTATGCATCTCTCCCCCCCATCTCAGCCAGGTGCAGTGTGCATCTCTCCCCCCATCTCAGCCAGGTGAAGTATGCATCTCCCCCCGCCCCATCTCAGCCAGGTGCAGTGTGCATCTCCCCCCCCATCTCAGCCAGGTGAAGTATGCATCTCTCCCCCTCATCTCAGCCAGGTGATGTATGCATCCCCCCATCTCAGCCAGGTGAAGTATGCATCTCCCCCCCATCTCAGCCAGGTGAAGTATGCATCTCTCCCCCCCGCATCTCAGCCAGGTGAAGTATGCATCTCCCCCCCTCCCCCATCTCAGCCAGGTGAGGTATGCATCTCACCCCCCATCTCAGCCAGGTGAAGTACGCACCTCCCCCCCTATCTCAGCCAGGTGAAGTATGCATCTCTCACCCCCCCCATCTCAGCCAGGTGAAGTATGCATCTCCCCCCCCATCTCAGCCAGGTGAAATAATCATCTCCCCCCCCATCTCAGCCAGGTGAAGTATGCATCTCCCCCCCCCCATCTCAGCCAGGTGAAGTATGCATCCCCCCCATCTCAGCCAGGTGAGGTATGCATCTCACCCCCCATCTCAGCCAGGTGAAGTACGCATCTCTCCCCCCCATCTCAGCCAGGTGCAGTGTGCATCTCCCCCCCATCTCAGCCAGGTGAAGTATGCATCTCTCCACCCCCCCATCTCAGCCAGGTGAAGTATGTATCCCCCCCATCTCAGCCAGGTGAAGTATGCATCTCTCCCCCCCATCTTAGCCAGGTGAAGTATGCATCTCTCCCCCCCATCTCAGCCAGGTGCAGTGTGCATCTCTCCCCCCCATCTCAGCCAGGTGAAGTATGCATCTCCCCCCCCCCCATCTCAGCCAGGTGCAGTGTGCATCTCTCCCCCCCATCTCAGCCAGGTGAAGTATGCATCTCTCCCCCTCATCTCAGCCAGGTGAAGTATGCATCCCCCCCCATCTCAGCCAGGTGAAGTATGCATCCCCCCCCATCTCAGCCAGGTGAAGTATGCATCTCTCCCCCCGTATCTCAGCCAGGTGAAGTATGTATCTCCCCCCTCCCCCATCTCAGCCAGGTGAGGTATGCATCTCACCCCCCATCTCAGCCAGGCGAAGTACGCATCTCCCCCCCCCATTTCAGCCAGGTGAAGTATGCATCTTCCCCCCCCCATCTCAGCCAGGTGAAGTATGCATCCTTCCGCCCATCTCAGCCAGGTGAAGTATGCATCTCCTCCCCCCCCATCTCAGCCAGGTGAAGTATGCATCCCCCCCCCATCTCAGCCAGGTGAAGTATGCATTCCCCCCTGCCCCCCCAATCTCAGCCAGGTGAAGTATGCATCCTTCCCCCCATCTCAGCCAGGTGAAGTATGCATCTCTCCCCCCCCATCTCAGCCAGGTGTAGTATGCATCTCCCCCCCCCCATCTCAGCCAGGTGAAGTATGCATCTCTCACCCCCCCATCTCAGCCAGGTGAAGTATACATCTCTCACCCCCCCCCCATCTCAGCCAGGTGAAGTATGCATCCCCCCCCCATCTCAGCCAGGTGAAGTATGCATCTCCCCCCCCATCTCAGCCAGGTGAAGTATGCATCCCCCCCATCTCAGCCAGGTGAGGTTTGCATCTCACCCCCCCATCTCAGCCAGGTGAAGTACGCATCTCTCCCCCCCATCTCAGCCAGGTGCA
Organism: Ambystoma mexicanum; assembly: GCF_040938575.1. Classification (NCBI taxonomy): domain Eukaryota; kingdom Metazoa; phylum Chordata; class Amphibia; order Caudata; family Ambystomatidae; genus Ambystoma; species Ambystoma mexicanum. The sequence continues at coordinate 1,032,370,216 of NC_090941.1, read as the reverse complement.
GTGTGCATCTCCACCCCCATCTTAGCCAGGTGAAGTATGCATCTCTCACCCCCCCATCTCAGCCAGGTGAAGTATGCATCTCCCCCCCCCCATCTCAGCCAGGTGAAGTATGCATCTCCCCCCCCCCATCTCAGCCAGGTGAAGTATGCATCTCCCCCCCCATCTCAGCCAGGTGAGGTATGCATCTCTCCCCCCCATCTCAGCCAGGTGAAGTACGCATCTCTCCCCCCCCATCTCAGCCAGGTGCAGTGTGCATCTCCACCCCCATTTTAGCCAGGTGAAGTATGCATCTCTCACCCCCCCATCTCAGCCAGGTGAAGTATGCATCTCCCCCCCCCATCTCAGCCAGGTGAAGTATGCATCTCTCCCCCCCCATCTCAGCCAGGTGAAGTATGTATCCCCCCCATCTCAGCCAGGTGAAGTATGCATCCTTCCCCCCCATCTCAGCCAGGTGAAGTATGCATCTCCCCCCCCATCTCAGCCAGGTGAAGTATGCATCTCTCCACCCCATCTCAGCCAGGTGAAGTATGCATCTCCCCCCCCCCATCTCAGCCAGGTGAAGTATGCATCTCTCCCTCCCCACCCCCCATCTCAGCCAGGTGAAGTATGCATCCCCCCCTCATCTCAGCCAGGTGCAGTGTGCATCTCTCCCCCCCATCTCAGCCAGGTGAAGTATGCATCTCTCCCCCCATCTCAGCCAGGTGAAGTATGCATCTCCCCCCCCCATCTCAGCCAGGTGAAGTATGCATCCTCCCCCCCATCTCAGCCAGGTGAAGTATGCATCTCTCCCCCTCATCTCAGTCAGGTGAAGTATGCATCCCCCCATCCCAGCCAGGTGAAGTATGCATCTCCCCCCCCATCTCGGCCAGGTGAAGTATGCATCTCTCCCCCCCATCTCAGCCAGGTGAAGTATGCATCTCCCCCCCCCATCTCAGCCAGGTGAAGTATGCATCTCTCACCCCCTCATCTCAGCCAGGTGAAGTATGCATCTCCCCCCCATCTCAGCCAGGTGAAGTATGCATCCCCCCCATCTCTGCCAGGTGAAGTATGCATCTCCCCCCCCCCCATCTCAGCCAGGTGAAGTATGCATCTCCCCCCCATCTCAGCCAGGTGAAGTATGCATCCTTCCCCCCCCATCTCAGCCAGGTGAAGTATGCATCTCCCCCCCCCCATCTCAGCCAGGTGAAGTATGCATCTCTCCACCCCATCTCAGCCAGGTGAAGTATGCATCTCTCACCCCCACCCCCATCTCAGCCAGGTGAAGTATGCATCTCTCCCTCCCCACCCCCCATCTCAGCCAGGTGAAGTATGCATCTCCCCCCCCCATCTCAGCCAGGTGAAGTATGCATCTCTCCCCCCATCTCAGCCAGGTGAAGTATGCATTTCTCCCCCCCCACCATCTCAGCCAGGTGAAGTATGCATCTCCCCCCCCATCTCAGCCAGGTGAAGTATGCATCTCTCCCCCCCCATCTCAGCCAGGCGAAGTATGCATCCCCCCCCATCTCAGCCTGGTGAAGTATGCATCCCCCCCATCTCAGCCAGGTGAAGTATGCATCTCTCCCCCATCTCAGCCAGGTGAAGTATGCATCTCTCCCCCCCATCTCAGCCAGGTGAAGTATGCATCCCCCCCATCTCAGCCAGGTGAAGTATGCATCTCTCCCCCCATCTCAGCCAGGTGAAGTATGCATCTCCTTCCCCATCTCAGCCAGGTGAAGTATGCATCTTCCCCCCCTCCCCCATCTCAGCCAGGTGAAGTATGCATCCTTCCCCCCATCTCAGCCAGGTGAAGTATGCATCTCCCCCTCCCCCATCTCAGCCAGGTGAAGTATGCATCCCCCCCCATCTCAGCCAGGTGAAGTATGCATCCCCCCATCTCAGTCAGGTGAAGTATGCATCTGCCCCCCCCATGTCAGCCAGGTGAAGTATGCATCTCTCACCCCCCCCATCTCAGCCAGGTGAGGCATGCATCTCCCCCATCTCAGCCAGTTGAAGTATGCATCCCCCCCATCTCAGCCAGGTGAAGTATGCATCTCCCCCCCATCTCAGCCAGGTGAAGTATGCATCTCTCCCCCCCGCATCTCAGCCAGGTGAAGTATGCATCTCTCCCCCCCATCTCAGCCAGGTGAAGTATGCATCCCCCCCCCATCTCAGCCAGGTGAAGTATGCATCTCTCCCCCTCATCTCAGCCAGGTGAAGTATGCATCTCTCACCCCCGCATCTCAGCCAGGTGAAGTATGCATCTCTCCCCCCCCATCTCAACCAGGTGAAGTATGCATCTCTCCCCCCATCTCAGCCAGGTGAAGTATGCCTCTTTCCCCCCCATCTCAGCCAGGTGAAGTATGCATCTCTCCCCCCCCGCATCTCAGCCAGGTGAAGTATGCATCTCTCCACCCCCCATCTCAGCCAGTTGATGTATGCATCTCTCCTCCCCATCTCAGCCAGGTGAAGTATGCATCTCCCCCCCCCCATCTCAGCCAGGTGAAGTATGCATCTCTCCCCCCCGCATCTCAGCCAGGTGAAGTATGCATCTCCCCCCCTCCCCCATCTCAGCCAGGTGAGGTATGCATCTCACCCCCCATCTCAGCCAGGTGAAGTACGCATCTCCCCCCCATCTCAGCCAGGTGAAGTATGCATCTCTCATCCCCCCCCATCTCAGCCAGGTGAAGTATACATCTCTCACCGCCCATATCAGCCAGGTGAAGTATGCATCTCCCCCCCCCATCTCAGCCAGGTGAAGTATGCATCCCCCCCCCATCTCAGCCAGGTGAAGTATGCATCTCTCACCCCCCCCATCTCAGCCAGGTGAAGTATGCATCTCTCCCCCCCATCTCAGCCAGGTGAAGTATGCATCTCTCCCCCCATCTGAGCCAGGTGAAGTATGCATCTCTCCCCCCCATCTCAGCCAGGTGAAGTATGCATCTCTCCCACCCGCATCTCAGCCAGGTGAAGTATGCATCTCTCCACCCCCCATCTCAGCCAGTTGAAGTATGCATCTCTCCCCCCCCATCTCAGCCAGGTGAAGTATGCATCTCCCCCCGCATCTCAACCAGGTGAAGTATGCATCTCCCCCCCCCCCCCATCTCAGCCAGGTGAAGTATGCATCTCTCCCCCCCATCTCAGCCAGGTAAAGTATGCATCTCTCCCCCCCATCTCAACCAGGTGAAGTATGCATCTCTCCCCCCCCCCATCTCAGCCAGGTGCAGTGTGCATCTCTCCCCCCCATCTCAGCCAGGTGAAGTATGCATCTCTCCCCCCCATCTCAACCAGGTGAAGTATGCATCTCTCCCCCCCATCTCATCCAGGTGAAGTATGCATCTCTCCCCCCGCATCTCAGCCAGGTGAAGTATGCATCTCTCCCCCCATCTCAGCCAGGTGAAGTATGCATCTCTCCCCCCTCATCTCAGCCACGTGAAGTATGCATCTCTCCCCCCATCTCAGCCAGGTGAAGTATGCATCTCTCCCCCCCATATCAGCCAGGTGAAGTATGCATCTCTCCCCCCCATCTTAGCCAGGTGAAGTATGCATCTCTCCCCCCCCCATCTCAGCCAGGTGAAGTGTGCATCTCTCCCCCCCATCTCGACCAGGTGAAGTATGCATCTCTCCCCCCCCATCTCAGCCAGGTGCAGTGTGCATCTCTCCCCCCCATCTCAGCCAGGTGAAGTATGCATCTCTCCCCCCCATCTCAGCCAGGTGCAGTGTGCATCTCCCCCCCCCATCTCAGCCAGGTGAAGTATGCATCTCTCCCCCTCATCTCAGCCAGGTGAAATATGCATCCCCCCATCTCAGCCAGGTGAAGTATGCATCTCCCCCCCCCCATCTCAGCCAGGTGAAGTATGCATCTCTCCCCCCCGCATCTCAGCCAGGTGAAGTATGCATCTCCCCCCTTCCCCCATCTCAGCCAGGTGAGGTATGCATCTCACCCCCCATCTCAGCCAGGTGAAGTACGCATCTCCCCCCCATCTCAGCCAGGTGAAGTATGCATCTCTCATCCCCCCCCATCTCAGCCAGGTGAAGTATACATCTCTCACCCCCCCATATCAGCCAGGTGAAGTATGCATCTCCCCCCCCATCTCAGCCAGGTGAAGTATGCATCCCCCCCCCATCTCAGCCAGGTGAAGTATGCATCTCTCACCCCCCCCATCTCAGCCAGGTGAAGTATGCATCTCTCCCCCCCATCTCAGCCAGGTGAAGTATGCATCTCTCCCCCCATCTGAGCCAGGTGAAGTATGCATCTCTCCCCCCCATCTCAGCCAGGTGAAGTATGCATCTCTCCCACCCGCATCTCAGCCAGGTGAAGTATGCATCTCTCCACCCCCCATCTCAGCCAGTTGAAGTATGCATCTCTCCCCCCCATCTCAGCCAGGTGAAGTATGCATCTCCCCCCGCATCTCAACCAGGTGAAGTATGCATCTCCCCCCCCCCATCTCAGCCAGGTGAAGTATGCATCTCTCCCCCCCATCTCAGCCAGGTAAAGTATGCATCTCTCCCCCCCATCTCAACCAGGTGAAGTATGCATCTCTCCCCCCCCCCATCTCAGCCAGGTGCAGTGTGCATCTCTCCCCCCCATCTCAGCCAGGTGAAGTATGCATCTCTCCCCCCCATCTCAACCAGGTGAAGTATGCATCTCTCCCCCCCATCTCATCCAGGTGAAGTATGCATCTCTCCCCCCGCATCTCAGCCAGGTGAAGTATGCATCTCTCCCCCCATCTCAGCCAGGTGAAGTATGCATCTCTCCCCCCCATCTCAGCCAGGTGAAGTATGCATCTCTCCCCCCCCATCTCAGCCAGGTGAAGTATGCATCTCTCCCCCATCTCAGCCAGGAGAAGTATGCATCTCTCCCCCCATCTCAGCCAGGTGAAGTATGCATCTCCCCCCCCCATCTCAGCCAGGTGAAGTATGCATCTCTCCCCCCATCTCAGCCAGGTGAAGTATGCATCTCTCCCCCCATCTCAGCCAGGTGAAGTATGCATCTCTCCCCCATCTCAGACAGGTGAAGTATGCATCTCTCCCCCCATCTCAGCCAGGTGAAGTATGCATCTCTCCCCCCATCTCAGCCAGGTGAAGTATGCATCTCTCCCCCCGCATCTCAGCCAGGTGAAGTATGCATCTCTCCCCCTCATCTCAGCCAGTTGAAGTATGCATCTCTCCCCCCGATCTCAGCCAGGTGAAGTATGCATCTCTCCCCCCATCTCAGCCAGGTGAAGTATGCATCTCTCCCCCCATCTCAGCCAGGTGCAGTATGCATCTCCCCCCTCATCTCAGCCAGGTGAAGTATGCATCTCTCCCCCCATCTCAGCCAGGTGAAGTATGCATCTCTCCCCCCATCTCAGCCAGGTGAAGTATGCATCTCTCCCCCCGCATCTCAGCCAGGTGAAGTATGCATCTCTCCCCCCATCTCAGCCAGGTGAAGTATGCATCTCTCCCCCCCCCCCATCTCAGCCAGGTGAAGTATGCATCTCTCCCCCCCATCTCAGCCAGGTGAAGTGTGCATCTCTCCCCCCCATCTCAACCAGGTGAAGTATGCATCTCTCCCCCCCATCTCAGCCAGGTGCAGTGTGCATCTCTCCCCCCCATCTCAGCCAGGTGAAGTATGCATCTCCCCCCCCCATCTCAGCCAGGTGCAGTGTGCATCTCCCCCCCCCATCTCAGCCAGGTGAAGTATGCATCTCTCCCCCTCATCTCAGCCAGGTGATGTATGCATCCCCCCATCTCAGCCAGGTGAAGTATGCATCTCCCCCCCATCTCAGCCAGGTGAAGTATGCATCTCTCCCCCCCCGCATCTCAGCCAGGTGAAGTATGCATCTCCCCCCCTCCCCCATCTCAGCCAGGTGAGGTATGCATCTCACCCCCCATCTCAGCCAGGTGAAGTACGCACCTCCCCCCCTATCTCAGCCAGGTGAAGTATGCATCTCTCACCCCCCCCATCTCAGCCAGGTGAAGTATGCATCTCCCCCCCCATCTCAGCCAGGTGAAATAATCATCTCCCCCCCCATCTCAGCCAGGTGAAGTATGCATCTCCCCCCCCCCATCTCAGCCAGGTGAAGTATGCATCCCCCCCATCTCAGCCAGGTGAGGTATGCATCTCACCCCCCATCTCAGCCAGGTGAAGTACGCATCTCTCCCCCCCATCTCAGCCAGGTGCAGTGTGCATCTCCCCCCCATCTCAGCCAGGTGAAGTATGCATCTCTCCACCCCCCCATCTCAGCCAGGTGAAGTATGTATCCCCCCCCATCTCAGCCAGGTGAAGTATGCATCTCTCCCCCCCATCTTAGCCAGGTGAAGTATGCATCTCTCCCCCCCATCTCAGCCAGGTACAGTGTGCATCTCTCCCCCCCATCTCAGCCAGGTGCAGTGTGCATCTCTCCCCCCCATCTCAGCCAGGTGAAGTATGCATCTCTCCCCCCATCTCAACCAGGTGAAGTATGCATCTCTCCCCCCCATCTCAGCCAGGTGAAGTATGCATCTCTCCCCCCGCATCTCAGCCAGGTGAAGTATGCATCTCTCCCCCCATCTCAGCCAGGTGAAGTATGCATCTCTCCCCCCCCCATCTCAGCCAGGTGAAGTATGCATCTCTCCCCCCCATCTCAGCCAGGTGACGTATGCATCTCTCCCCTTATCTCAGCCAGGTGAATTATGCATCTCTCCCCCCATCTCAGCCAGGTGAAGTATGTATCTCTCCCCCCATCTCAGCCAGGTGAAGTATGCATCTCTCCCCCCCATCTCAGCCAGGTGACGTATGCATCTCTCCCCCCATCTCAGCCAGGTGAAGTATGCATCTCTCCCCCCGCATCTCAGCCAGGTGAAGTATGCATCTCTCCCCCTCATCTCAGCCAGTTGAAGTATGCATCTCTCCCCCCCATCTCAGCCAGGTGAAGTATGCATCTCTCCCCCCATCTCAGCCAGGTGAAGTATGCATCCCCCCCCATCTCAGCCAGGTGAAGTATGCATCTCTCCCCCCCATCTCAGCCAGGTGAAGTATGCATCTCTCCCCCCATCTCAGCCAGGTGAAGTATGCATCTCTCCCCCCATTCTCAGCCACGTGAAGTATGCATCTCTCCCCCCATCTCAGCCAGGTGAAGTATGCATCTCTCCCCCCCATCTCAGCCAGGTGAAGTATGCATCTCTCCCCCCCATCTTAGCCAGGTGAAGTATGCATCTCTCCCCCCCCCATCTCAGCCAGGTGAAGTGTGCATCTCTCCCCCCCATCTCGACCAGGTGAAGTATGCATCTCTCCCCCCCCATCTCAGCCAGGTGCAGTGTGCATCTCTCCCCCCCATCTCAGCCAGGTGAAGTATGCATCTCTCCCCCCCATCTCAGCCAGGTGCAGTGTGCATCTCCCCCCCCCATCTCAGCCAGGTGAAGTATGCATCTCTCCCCCTCATCTCAGCCAGGTGAAGTATGCATCCCCCCATCTCAGCCAGGTGAAGTATGCATCTCCCCCCCCATCTCAGCCAGGTGAAGTATGCATCTCTCCCCCCCGCATCTCAGCCAGGTGAAGTATGCATCTCCCCCCTCCCCCATCTCAGCCAGGTGAGGTATGCATCTCACCCCCCATCTCAGCCAGGTGAAGTACGCATCTCCCCCCCATCTTAGCCAGGTGAAGTATGCATCTCTCATCCCCCCCATCTCAGCCAGGTGAAGTATGCATCTCTGACCCCCCCATATCAGCCAGGTGAAGTATGCATCTCCCCCCCCCATCTCAGCCAGGTGAAGTATGCATCCCCCCCCCATCTCAGCCAGGTGAAGTATGCATCTCTCACCCCCCCATCTCAGCCAGGTGAAGTATGCATCTCTCCCCCCCATCTCAGCCAGGTGAAGTATGCATCTCTCCCCCCATCTGAGCCAGGTGAAGTATGCATCTCTCCCCCCCATCTCAGCCAGGTGAAGTATGCATCTCTCCCACCCGCATCTCAGCCAGGTGAAGTATGCATCTCTCCACCCCCCATCTCAGCCAGTTGAAGTATGCATCTCTCCCCCCCATCTCAGCCAGGTGAAGTATGCATCTCCCCCCGCATCTCAACCACGTGAAGTATGCATCTCCCCCCCCCATCTCAGCCAGGTGAAGTATGCATCTCTCCCCCCCATCTCAGCCAGGTAAAGTATGCATCTCTCCCCCCCATCTCAACCAGGTGAAGTATGCATCTCTCCCCCCCCCATCTCAGCCAGGTGCAGTGTGCATCTCTCCCCCCCCATCTCAGCCAGGTGAAGTATGCATCTCTCCCCCCCATCTCAACCAGGTGAAGTATGCATCTCTCCCCCCCATCTCATCCAGGTGAAGTATGCATCTCTCCCCCCATCTCAGCCAGGTGAAGTATGCATCTCTCCCCCCCATCTCAGCCAGGTGAAGTATGCATCTCTCCCCCCATCTCAGCCAGGTGAAGTATGCATCTCTCCCCCCCATCTCAGCCAGGTGGAGTATGCATCTCTCACCCCCCCCCATCTCAGCCAGGTGAAGTATATATCCCCCTCATCTCAGCCAGGTGAAGTATGCATCCCCCCCCCTTCTCAGCCAGGTGAAGTATGCATCTCTCACCCACCATCTCAGCCAGGTGAAGTATGCATCTCCCCCCCCCCATCTCAGCCAGGTGAAGTATGCATCCTTCCCCCCCATCTCAGCCAGGTGAAGTATGCATCTCCCCCCCCCATCTCAGCCAGGTGAAGTATGCATCTCTCCACCCCATCTCAGCCAGGTGAAGTATGCATCTCCCCCCCCCCCATCTCAGCCAGGTGAAGTATGCATCTCTCCCTCCCCACCCCCCATCTCAGCCAGGTGAAGTATGCATCCCCCCCCCATCTCAGCCAGGTGCAGTGTGCATCTCTCCCCCCCATCTCAGCCAGGTGAAGTATGCATCTCTCCCCCCATCTCAGCCAGGTGAAGTATGCATCTCCCCCCCCCCATCTCAGCCAGGTGAAGTATGCATCCTCCCCCCCATCTCAGCCAGGTGAAGTATGCATCTCTCCCCCTCATCTCAGTCAGGTGAAGTATGCATCCCCCCCATCCCAGCCAGGTGAAGTATGCATCTCCCCCCCCCCATCTCAGCCAGGTGAAGTATGCATCCTCCCCCCCATCTCAGCCAGGTGAAGTATGCATCTCTCCCCCTCATCTCAGTCAGGTGAAGTATGCATCCCCCCCATCCCAGCCAGGTGAAGTATGCATCTCTCACCCCCTCATCTCAGCCAGGTGAAGTATGCATCTCCCCCCCATCTCAGCCAGGTGAAGTATGCATCCCCCCCATCTCTGCCAGGTGAAGTATGCATCTCCCCCCCCCCCCATCTCAGCCAGGTGAAGTATGCATCTCTCACCCCCCCCATCTCAGCCAGGTAAAGTATGCATCTCCCCCCCATCTCAGCCAGGTGAAGTATGCATCCCCCCCATCTCTGCCAGGTGAAGTATGCATCTCCCCCCCCCCCCATCTCAGCCAGGTGAAGTATGCATCTCTCACCCCCCCCATCTCAGCCAGGTAAAGTATGCATCCCCCCATCTCAGCCAGGTGAAGTATGCATCTTTCACCCCCCCCCCCCATCTCAGCCAGGTGAAGTATGCATCTTCCCCCCCATCTCAGCCAGGTGAAGTATGCATCCTTCCCCCCCCATCTCAGCCAGGTGAAGTATGCATCTCCCCCCCCCCCCATCTCAGCCAGGTGAAGTATGCATCTCTCCACCCCATCTCAGCCAGGTGAAGTATGCATCTCTCACCCCCACCCCCATCTCAGCCAGGTGAAGTATGCATCTCTCCCTCCCCACCCCCCATCTCAGCCAGGTGAAGTATGCATCTCCCCCCCCCCATCTCAGCCAGGTGAAGTATGCATCTCTCCCCCCATCTCAGCCAGGTGAAGTATGCATTTCTCCCCCCCCCCACCATCTCAGCCAGGTGAAGTATGCATCTCCCCCCCCCCATCTCAGCCAGGTGAAGTATGCATCTCTCCCCCCCCCATCTCAGCCAGGCGAAGTATGCATCCCCCCCATCTCAGCCTGGTGAAGTATGCATCCCCCCCATCTCAGCCAGGTGAAGTATGCATCTCTCCCCCATCTCAGCCAGGTGAAGTATGCATCTCTCCCCCCCATCTCAGCCAGGTGAAGTATGCATCCCCCCCATCTCAGCCAGGTGAAGTATGCATCTCTCCCCCCATCTCAGCCAGGTGAAGTATGCATCTCCTTCCCCATCTCAGCCAGGTGAAGTATGCATCGTCCCCCCCTCCCCCATCTCAGCCAGGTGAAGTATGCATCCTTCCCCCCATCTCAGCCAGGTGAAGTATGCATCTCCCCCTCCCCCATCTCAGCCAGGTGAAGTATGCACCCCCCCCCATCTCAGCCAGGTGAAGTATGCATCCCCCCCCATCTCAGCCAGGTGAAGTATGCATCTGCCCCCCCCCCATCTCAGCCAGGTGAAGTATGCATCTCTCACCCCCCCCATCTCAGCCAGGTGAAGCATGCATCTCCCCCATCTCAGCCAGTTGAAGTATGCATCCCCCCCATCTCAGCCAGGTGAAGTATGCATCTCCCCCCCATCTCAGCCAGGTGAAGTATGCATCTCTCCCCCCCCGCATCTCAGCCAGGTGAAGTATGCATCTCTCCCCCCCATCTCAGCCAGGTGAAGTATGCATCCCCCCCATCTCAGCCAGGTGAAGTATGCATCTCTCCCCCTCATCTCAGCCAGGTGAAGTATGCATCTCTCACCCCCCCGCATCTCAGCCAGGTGAAGTATGCATCTCTCCCCCCCCCCATCTCAACCAGGTGAAGAATGCATCTCTCCCCCCATCTCAGCCAGGTGAAGTATGCCTCTTTCCCCCCCATCTCAGCCAGGTGAAGTATGCATCTCTCCCCCCCCGCATCTCAGCCAGGTGAAGTATGCATCTCTCCACCCCCCATCTCAGCCAGTTGAAGTATGCATCTCTCCCCCCCATCTCAGCCAGGTGAAGTATGCATCTCCCCCCCCCCATCTCAACCAGGTGAAGTATGCATCTCTCCCCCCCCCATCTCAGCCAGGTGAAGTATGCATCTCTCCCCCCCATCTCAGCCAGGTGAAGTATGCATCTCTCCCCCCCATCTCAACCAGGTGAAGTATGCATCTCCCCCCCCCCCCCCCATCTCAGCCAGGTGCAGTGTGCATCTCTCCCCCCCATCTCAGCCAGGTGAAGTATGCATCTCTCCCCCCATCTCAACCAGGTGAAGTATGCATCTCTCCCCCCCATCTCAGCCAGGTGAAGTATGCATCTCTCCCCCCGCATCTCAGCCAGGTGAAGTATGCATCTCTCCCCCCATCTCAGCCAGGTGAAGTATGCATCTCTCCCCCCCCATCTCAGCCAGGTGAAGTATGCATCTCTCCCCCCCATCTCAGCCAGGTGACGTATGCATCTCTCCCCCCATCTCAGCCAGGTGAAGTATGCATCTCTCCCCCCGCATCTCAGCCAGGTGAAGTATGCATCTCTCCCCCTCATCTCAGCCAGTTGAAGTATGCATCTCTCCCCCCCATCTCAGCCAGGTGAAGTATGCATCTCTCCCCCCATCTCAGCCAGGTGAAGTATGCATCCCCCCCCATCTCAGCCAGGTGAAGTATGCATCTCTCCCCGCCATCTCAGCCAGGTGAAGTATGCATCTCTCCCCCCATCTCAGCCAGGTGAAGTATGCATCTCTCCCCCCTCATCTCAGCCACGTGAAGTATGCATCTCTCCCCCCATCTCAGCCAGGTGAAGTATGCATCTCTCCCCCCCATCTCAGCCAGGTGAAGTATGCATCTCTCCCCCCCATCTTAGCCAGGTGAAGTATGCATCTCTCCCCCCCCATCTCAGCCAGGTGAAGTGTGCATCTCTCCCCCCCATCTCGACCAGGTGAAGTATGCATCTCTCCCCCCCCATCTCAGCCAGGTGCAGTGTGCATCTCTCCCCCCCATCTCAGCCAGGTGAAGTATGCATCTCTCCCCCCCATCTCAGCCAGGTGCAGTGTGCATCTCCCCCCCCATCTCAGCCAGGTGAAGTATGCATCTCTCCCCCTCATCTCAGCCAGGTGAAATATGCATCCCCCCATCTCAGCCAGGTGAAGTATGCATCTCCCCCCCCCCATCTCAGCCAGGTGAAGTATGCATCTCTCCCCCCCGCATCTCAGCCAGGTGAAGTATGCATCTCCCCCCTTCCCCCATCTCAGCCAGGTGAGGTATGCATCTCACCCCCCATCTCAGCCAGGTGAAGTACGCATCTCCCCCCCATCTCAGCCAGGTGAAGTATGCATCTCTCATCCCCCCCCATCTCAGCCAGGTGAAGTATACATCTCTCACCCCCCCATATCAGCCAGGTGAAGTATGCATCTCCCCCCCCATCTCAGCCAGGTGAAGTATGCATCCCCCCCCCCCATCTCAGCCAGGTGAAGTATGCATCTCTCACCCCCCCCCATCTCAGCCAGGTGAAGTATGCATCTCTCCCCCCCATCTCAGCCAGGTGAAGTATGCATCTCTCCCCCCATCTGAGCCAGGTGAAGTATGCATCTCTCCCCCCCATCTCAGCCAGGTGAAGTATGCATCTCTCCCACCCGCATCTCAGCCAGGTGAAGTATGCATCTCTCCACCCCCCATCTCAGCCAGTTGAAGTATGCATCTCTCCCCCCCATCTCAGCCAGGTGAAGTATGCATCTCCCCCCGCATCTCAACCAGGTGAAGTATGCATCTCCCCCCCCCATCTCAGCCAGGTGAAGTATGCATCTCTCCCCCCATCTCAGCCAGGTAAAGTATGCATCTCTCCCCCCCATCTCAACCAGGTGAAGTATGCATCTCTCCCCCCCCCCCATCTCAGCCAGGTGCAGTGTGCATCTCTCCCCCCCATCTCAGCCAGGTGAAGTATGCATCTCTCCCCCCATCTCAACCAGGTGAAGTATGCATCTCTCCCCCCCATCTCATCCAGGTGAAGTATGCATCTCTCCCCCCGCATCTCAGCCAGGTGAAGTATGCATCTCTCCCCCCATCTCAGCCAGGTGAAGTATGCATCTCTCCCCCCCATCTCAGCCAGGTGAAGTATGCATCTCTCCCCCCCCATCTCAGCCAGGTGAAGTATGCATCTCTCCCCCATCTCAGCCAGGAGAAGTATGCATCTCTCCCCCCATCTCAGCCAGGTGAAGTATGCATCTCTCCCCCCCCATCTCAGCCAGGTGAAGTATGCATCTCTCCCCCCATCTCAGCCAGGTGAAGTATGCATCTCTCCCCCCATCTCAGCCAGGTGAAGTATGCATCTCTCCCCCATCTCAGCCAGGTGAAGTATGCATCTCTCCCCCCATCTCAGCCAGGTGAAGTATGCATCTCTCCCCCCATCTCAGCCAGGTGAAGTATGCATCTCTCCCCCCGCATCTCAGCCAGGTGAAGTATGCATCTCTCCCCCTCATCTCAGCCAGTTGAAGTATGCATCTCTCCCCCCCATCTCAGCCAGGTGAAGTATGCATCTCTCCCCCCATCTCAGCCAGGTGAAGTATGCATCTCTCCCCCCATCTCAGCCAGGTGCAGTATGCATCTCCCCCCTCATCTCAGCCAGGTGAAGTATGCATCTCTCCCCCCATCTCAGCCAGGTGAAGTATGCATCTCTCCCCCCATCTCAGCCAGGTGAAGTATGCATCTCTCCCCCCGCATCTCAGCCAGGTGAAGTATGCATCTCTCCCCCCATCTCAGCCAGGTGAAGTATGCATCTCTCCCCCCCCCCATCTCAGCCAGGTGAAGTATGCATCTCTCCCCCCCATCTCAGCCAGGTGAAGTGTGCATCTCTCCCCCCCATCTCAACTAGGTGAAGTATGCATCTCTCCCCCCCATCTCAGCCAGGTGCAGTGTGCATCTCTCCCCCCATCTCAGCCAGGTGAAGTATGCATCTCCCCCCCCCCATCTCAGCCAGGTGCAGTGTGCATCTCCCCCCCCATCTCAGCCAGGTGAAGTATGCATCTCTCCCCCTCATCTCAGCCAGGTGATGTATGCATCCCCCCCATCTCAGCCAGGTGAAGTATGCATCTCCCCCCCATCTCAGCCAGGTGAAGTATGCATCTCTCCCCCCCGCATCTCAGCCAGGTGAAGTATGCATCTCCCCCCCTCCCCCATCTCAGCCAGGTGAGGTATGCATCTCACCCCCCATCTCAGCCAGGTGAAGTACGCACCTCCCCCCCTATCTCAGCCAGGGAAAGTATGCATCTCTCACCCCCCCCATCTCAGCCAGGTGAAGTATGCATCTCCCCCCCCATCTCAGCCAGGTGAAATAATCATCTCCCCCCCCATCTCAGCCAGGTGAAGTATGCATCTCCCCCCCCCCATCTCAGCCAGGTGAAGTATGCATCCCCCCCATCTCAGCCAGGTGAGGTATGCATCTCACCCCCCATCTCAGCCAGGTGAAGTACGCATCTCTCCCCCCCATCTCAGCCAGGTGCAGTGTGCATCTCCCCCCCATCTCAGCCAGGTGAAGTATGCATCTCTCCACCCCCCCATCTCAGCCAGGTGAAGTATGTATCCCCCCCATCTCAGCCAGGTGAAGTATGCATCTCTCCCCCCCATCTTAGCCAGGTGAAGTATGCATCTCTCCCCCCCATCTCAGCCAGGTGCAGTGTGCATCTCTCCCCCCCATCTCAGCCAGGTGAAGTATGCATCTCCCCCCCCCCATCTCAGCCAGGTGCAGTGTGCATCTCTCCCCCCCATCTCAGCCAGGTGAAGTATGCATCTCTCCCCCTCATCTCAGCCAGGTGAAGTATGCATCCCCCCCCATCTCAGCCAGGTGAAGTATGCATCCCCCCCCATCTCAGCCAGGTGAAGTATGCATCTCTCCCCCCGTATCTCAGCCAGGTGAAGTATGTATCTCCCCCCTCCCCCATCTCAGCCAGGTGAGGTATGCATCTCACCCCCCATCTCAGCCAGGCGAAGTACGCATCTCCCCCCCCCATTTCAGCCAGGTGAAGTATGCATCTTCCCCCCCCCATCTCAGCCAGGTGAAGTATGCATCCTTCCGCCCATCTCAGCCAGGTGAAGTATGCATCTCCTCCCCCCCCATCTCAGCCAGGTGAAGTATGCATCCCCCCCCCATCTCAGCCAGGTGAAGTATGCATTCCCCCCTGCCCCCCCAATCTCAGCCAGGTGAAGTATGCATCCTTCCCCCCATCTCAGCCAGGTGAAGTATGCATCTCTCCCCCCCCATCTCAGCCAGGTGTAGTATGCATCTCCCCCCCCCCATCTCAGCCAGGTGAAGTATGCATCTCTCACCCCCCCATCTCAGCCAGGTGAAGTATACATCTCTCACCCCCCCCCATCTCAGCCAGGTGAAGTATGCATCCCCCCCCCCATCTCAGCCAGGTGAAGTATGCATCTCCCCCCCCATCTCAGCCAGGTGAAGTATGCATCCCCCCCATCTCAGCCAGGTGAGGTTTGCATCTCACCCCCCCATCTCAGCCAGGTGAAGTACGCATCTCTCCCCCCCATCTCAGCCAGGTGCAGTGTGCATCTCCACCCCCATCTTAGCCAGGTGAAGTATGCATCTCTCACCCCCCCATCTCAGCCAGGTGAAGTATGCATCTCCCCCCCCCCCATCTCAGCCAGGTGAAGTATGCATCTCCCCCCCCCCATCTCAGCCAGGTGAAGTATGCATCTCCCCCCCATCTCAGCCAGGTGAGGTATGCATCTCTCCCCCCCATCTCAGCCAGGTGAAGTACGCATCTCTCCCCCCCCCATCTCAGCCAGGTGCAGTGTGCATCTCCACCCCCATTTTAGCCAGGTGAAGTATGCATCTCTCACCCCCCCATCTCAGCCAGGTGAAGTATGCATCTCCCCCCCCCATCTCAGCCAGGTGAAGTATGCATCTCTCCCCCCCCATCTCAGCCAGGTGAAGTATGTATCCCCCCCATCTCAGCCAGGTGAAGTATGCATCCTTCCCCCCCATCTCAGCCAGGTGAAGTATGCATCTCCCCCCCCATCTCAGCCAGGTGAAGTATGCATCTCTCCACCGCATCTCAGCCAGGTGAAGTATGCATCTCCCCCCCCCCATCTCAGCCAGGTGAAGTATGCATCTCTCCCTCCCCACCCCCCATCTCAGCCAGGTGAAGTATGCATCCCCCCCTCATCTCAGCCAGGTGCAGTGTGCATCTCTCCCCCCCATCTCAGCCAGGTGAAGTATGCATCTCTCCCCCCATCTCAGCCAGGTGAAGTATGCATCTCCCCCCCCCATCTCAGCCAGGTGAAGTATGCATCCTCCCCCCCATCTCAGCCAGGTGAAGTATGCATCTCTCCCCCTCATCTCAGTCAGGTGAAGTATGCATCCCCCCATCCCAGCCAGGTGAAGTATGCATCTCCCCCCCCATCTCGGCCAGGTGAAGTATGCATCTCTCCCCCCCATCTCAGCCAGGTGAAGTATGCATCTCCCCCCCCCATCTCAGCCAGGTGAAGTATGCATCTCTCACCCCCTCATCTCAGCCAGGTGAAGTATGCATCTCCCCCCCATCTCAGCCAGGTGAAGTATGCATCCCCCCCATCTCTGCCAGGTGAAGTATGCATCTCCCCCCCCCCCCATCTCAGCCAGGTGAAATATGCATCTCCCCCCCATCTCAGCCAGGTGAAGTATGCATCCTTCCCCCCCCATCTCAGCCAGGTGAAGTATGCATCTCCCCCCCCCCCATCTCAGCCAGGTGAAGTATGCATCTCTCCACCCCATCTCAGCCAGGTGAAGTATGCATCTCTCACCCCCACCCCCATCTCAGCCAGGTGAAGTATGCATCTCTCCCTCCCCACCCCCCATCTCAGCCAGGTGAAGTATGCATCTCCCCCCCCATCTCAGCCAGGTGAAGTATGCATCTCTCCCCCCATCTCAGCCAGGTGAAGTATGCATTTCTCCCCCCCCACCATCTCAGCCAGGTGAAGTATGCATCTCCCCCCCCATCTCAGCCAGGTGAAGTATGCATCTCTCCCCCCCCATCTCAGCCAGGCGAAGTATGCATCCCCCCCCATCTCAGCCTGGTGAAGTATGCATCCCCCCCATCTCAGCCAGGTGAAGTATGCATCTCTCCCCCATCTCAGCCAGGTGAAGTATGCATCTCTCCCCCCCATCTCAGCCAGGTGAAGTATGCATCCCCCCCATCTCAGCCAGGTGAAGTATGCATCTCTCCCCCCATCTCAGCCAGGTGAAGTATGCATCTCCTTCCCCATCTCAGCCAGGTGAAGTATGCATCTTCCCCCCCTCCCCCATCTCAGCCAGGTGAAGTATGCATCCTTCCCCCCATCTCAGCCAGGTGAAGTATGCATCTCCCCCTCCCCCATCTCAGCCAGGTGAAGTATGCATCCCCCCCCATCTCAGCCAGGTGAAGTATGCATCCCCCCATCTCAGTCAGGTGAAGTATGCATCTGCCCCCCCCATGTCAGCCAGGTGAAGTATGCATCTCTCACCCCCCCCATCTCAGCCAGGTGAAGCATGCATCTCCCCCATCTCAGCCAGTTGAAGTATGCATCCCCCCCATCTCAGCCAGGTGAAGTATGCATCTCCCCCCCATCTCAGCCAGGTGAAGTATGCATCTCTCCCCCCCGCATCTCAGCCAGGTGAAGTATGCATCTCTCCCCCCCATCTCAGCCAGGTGAAGTATGCATCCCCCCCCCATCTCAGCCAGGTGAAGTATGCATCTCTCCCCCTCATCTCAGCCAGGTGAAGTATGCATCTCTCACCCCCGCATCTCAGCCAGGTGAAGTATGCATCTCTCCCCCCCCATCTCAACCAGGTGAAGTATGCATCTCTCCCCCCATCTCAGCCAGGTGAAGTATGCCTCTTTCCCCCCCATCTCAGCCAGGTGAAGTATGCATCTCTCCCCCCCCGCATCTCAGCCAGGTGAAGTATGCATCTCTCCACCCCCCATCTCAGCCAGTTGATGTATGCATCTCTCCCCCCCATCTCAGCCAGGTGAAGTATGCATCTCCCCCCCCCCATCTCAGCCAGGTGAAGTATGCATCTCTCCCCCCCGCATCTCAGCCAGGTGAAGTATGCATCTCCCCCCCTCCCCCATCTCAGCCAGGTGAGGTATGCATCTCACCCCCCATCTCAGCCAGGTGAAGTACGCATCTCCCCCCCATCTCAGCCAGGTGAAGTATGCATCTCTCATCCCCCCCCATCTCAGCCAGGTGAAGTATACATCTCTCACCGCCCATATCAGCCAGGTGAAGTATGCATCTCCCCCCCCCATCTCAGCCAGGTGAAGTATGCATCCCCCCCCCCATCTCAGCCAGGTGAAGTATGCATCTCTCACCCCCCCCCATCTCAGCCAGGTGAAGTATGCATCTCTCCCCCCCATCTCAGCCAGGTGAAGTATGCATCTCTCCCCCCATCTGAGCCAGGTGAAGTATGCATCTCTCCCCCCCATCTCAGCCAGGTGAAGTATGCATCTCTCCCACCCGCATCTCAGCCAGGTGAAGTATGCATCTCTCCACCCCCCATCTCAGCCAGTTGAAGTATGCATCTCTCCCCCCCATCTCAGCCAGGTGAAGTATGCATCTCCCCCCGCATCTCAACCAGGTGAAGTATGCATCTCCCCCCCCCCCATCTCAGCCAGGTGAAGTATGCATCTCTCCCCCCCATCTCAGCCAGGTAAAGTATGCATCTCTCCCCCCCCTCTCAACCAGGTGAAGTATGCATCTCTCCCCCCCCCCCATCTCAGCCAGGTGCAGTGTGCATCTCTCCCCCCCATCTCAGCCAGGTGAAGTATGCATCTCTCCCCCCCATCTCAACCAGGTGAAGTATGCATCTCTCCCCCCATCTCATCCAGGTGAAGTATGCATCTCTCCCCCCGCATCTCAGCCAGGTGAAGTATGCATCTCTCCCCCCATCTCAGCCAGGTGAAGTATGCATCTCTCCCCCCTCATCTCAGCCACGTGAAGTATGCATCTCTCCCCCCATCTCAGCCAGGTGAAGTATGCATCTCTCCCCCCCATATCAGCCAGGTGAAGTATGCATCTCTCCCCCCCATCTTAGCCAGGTGAAGTATGCATCTCTCCCCCCCCCCCCATCTCAGCCAGGTGAAGTGTGCATCTCTCCCCCCCATCTCGACCAGGTGAAGTATGCATCTCTCCCCCCCCATCTCAGCCAGGTGCAGTGTGCATCTCTCCCCCCCATCTCAGCCAGGTGAAGTATGCATCTCTCCCCCTCATCTCAGCCAGGTGAAATATGCATCCCCCCATCTCAGCCAGGTGAAGTATGCATCTCCCCCCCCCCCATCTCAGCCAGGTGAAGTATGCATCTCTCCCCCCCGCATCTCAGCCAGGTGAAGTATGCATCTCCCCCCTTCCCCCATCTCAGCCAGGTGAGGTATGCATCTCACCCCCCATCTCAGCCAGGTGAAGTACGCATCTCCCCCCCATCTCAGCCAGGTGAAGTATGCATCTCTCATCCCCCCCCATCTCAGCCAGGTGAAGTATACATCTCTCACCCCCCCATATCAGCCAGGTGAAGTATGCATCTCCCCCCCCATCTCAGCCAGGTGAAGTATGCATCCCCCCCCATCTCAGCCAGGTGAAGTATGCATCTCTCACCCCCCCCATCTCAGCCAGGTGAAGTATGCATCTCTCCCCCCCATCTCAGCCAGGTGAAGTATGCATCTCTCCCCCCATCTGAGCCAGGTGAAGTATGCATCTCTCCCCCCCATCTCAGCCAGGTGAAGTATGCATCTCTCCCACCCGCATCTCAGCCAGGTGAAGTATGCATCTCTCCACCCCCCATCTCAGCCAGTTGAAGTATGCATCTCTCCCCCCCATCTCAGCCAGGTGAAGTATGCATCTCCCCCCGCATCTCAACCAGGTGAAGTATGCATCTCCCCCCCCCCCATCTCAGCCAGGTGAAGTATGCATCTCTCCCCCCCATCTCAGCCAGGTAAAGTATGCATCTCTCCCCCCCATCTCAACCAGGTGAAGTATGCATCTCTCCCCCCCCCATCTCAGCCAGGTGCAGTGTGCATCTCTCCCCCCCATCTCAGCCAGGTGAAGTATGCATCTCTCCCCCCCATCTCAACCAGGTGAAGTATGCATCTCTCCCCCCCATCTCATCCAGGTGAAGTATGCATCTCTCCCCCCGCATCTCAGCCAGGTGAAGTATGCATCTCTCCCCCCATCTCAGCCAGGTGAAGTATGCATCTCTCCCCCCCATCTCAGCCAGGTGAAGTATGCATCTCTCCCCCCCCATCTCAGCCAGGTGAAGTATGCATCTCTCCCCCATCTCAGCCAGGAGAAGTATGCATCTCTCCCCCCATCTCAGCCAGGTGAAGTATGCATCTCCCCCCCCCCATCTCAGCCAGGTGAAGTATGCATCTCTCCCCCCATCTCAGCCAGGTGAAGTATGCATCTCTTCCCCCATCTCAGCCAGGTGATGTATGCATCTCTCCCCCATCTCAGACAGGTGAAGTATGCATCTCTCCCCCCATCTCAGCCAGGTGAAGTATGCATCTCTCCCCCCATCTCAGCCAGGTGAAGTATGCATCTCTCCCCCCGCATCTCAGCCAGGTGAAGTATGCATCTCTCCCCCTCATCTCAGCCAGTTGAAGTATGCATCTCTCCCCCCCATCTCAGCCAGGTGAAGTATGCATCTCTCCCCCCATCTCAGCCAGGTGAAGTATGCATCTCTCCCCCCATCTCAGCCAGGTGCAGTATGCATCTCCCCCCTCATCTCAGCCAGGTGAAGTATGCATCTCTCCCCCCATCTCAGCCAGGTGAAGTATGCATCTCTCCCCCCATCTCAGCCAGGTGAAGTATGCATCTCTCCCCCCGCATCTCAGCCAGGTGAAGTATGCATCTCTCCCCCCATCTCAGCCAGGTGAAGTATGCATCTCTCCCCCCCCCCCATCTCAGCCAGGTGAAGTATGCATCTCTCCCCCCCATCTCAGCCAGGTGAAGTGTGCATCTCTCCCCCCCATCTCAACCAGGTGAAGTATGCATCTCTCCCCCCCATCTCAGCCAGGTGCAGTGTGCATCTCTCCCCCCCATCTCAGCCAGGTGAAGTATGCATCTCCCCCCCCCATCTCAGCCAGGTGCAGTGTGCATCTCCCCCCCCCCATCTCAGCCAGGTGAAGTATGCATCTCTCCCCCTCATCTCAGCCAGGTGATGTATGCATCCCCCCATCTCAGCCAGGTGAAGTATGCATCTCCCCCCCATCTCAGCCAGGTGAAGTATGCATCTCTCCCCCCCGCATCTCAGCCAGGTGAAGTATGCATCTCCCCCCCTCCCCCATCTCAGCCAGGTGAGGTATGCATCTCACCCCCCATCTCAGCCAGGTGAAGTACGCACCCCCCCCCCTATCTCAGCCAGGTGAAGTATGCATCTCTCACCCCCCCCATCTCAGCCAGGTGAAGTATGCATCTCCCCCCCCATCTCAGCCAGGTGAAATAATCATCTCCCCCCCCATCTCAGCCAGGTGAAGTATGCATCTCCCCCCCCCCATCTCAGCCAGGTGAAGTATGCATCCCCCCCATCTCAGCCAGGTGAGGTATGCATCTCACCCCCCATCTCAGCCAGGTGAAGTACGCATCTCTCCCCCCCATCTCAGCCAGGTGCAGTGTGCATCTCCCCCCCATCTCAGCCAGGTGAAGTATGCATCTCTCCACCCCCCCATCTCAGCCAGGTGAAGTATGTATCCCCCCCCATCTCAGCCAGGTGAAGTATGCATCTCTCCCCCCCATCTTAGCCAGGTGAAGTATGCATCTCTCCCCCCCATCTCAGCCAGGTGCAGTGTGCATCTCTCCCCCCATCTCAGCCAGGTGAAGTATGCATCTCCCCCCCCCATCTCAGCCAGGTGCAGTGTGCATCTCTCCCCCCCATCTCAGCCAGGTGAAGTATGCATCTCTCCCCCTCATCTCAGCCAGGTGAAGTATGCACCCCCCCCATCTCAGCCAGGTGAAGTATGCATCCCTCCCATCTCAGCCAGGTGAAGTATGCATCTCTCCCCCGTATCTCAGCCAGGTGAAGTATGTATCTCCCCCCTCCCCCATCTCAGCCAGGTGAGGTATGCATCTCACCCCCCATCTCAGCCAGGCGACGTACGCATCTCCCCCCCCCATTTCAGCCAGGTGAAGTATGCATCTTCCCCCCCCCCATCTCAGCCAGGTGAAGTATGCATCCTTCCGCCCATCTCAGCCAGGTGAAGTATGCATCTCCTCCCCCCCCATCTCAGCCAGGTGAAGTATGCATCCCCCCCCCATCTCAGCCAGGTGAAGTATGCATTCCCCCCTGCCCCCCCAATCTCAGCCAGGTGAAGTATGCATCCTTCCCCCCATCTCAGCCAGGTGAAGTATGCATCTCTCCCCCCCCATCTCAGCCAGGTGTAGTATGCATCTCCCCCCCATCTCAGCCAGGTGAAGTATGCATCTCTCACCCCCCCATCTCAGCCAGGTGAAGTATGCATCCCCCCCCCCCATCTCAGCCAGGTGAAGTATGCATCTCCCCCCCATCTCAGCCAGGTGAAGTATGCATCCCCCCCATCTCAGCCAGGTGAGGTTTGCATCTCACCCCCCCATCTCAGCCAGGTGAAGTACGCATCTCTCCCCCCCATCTCAGCCAGGTGCAGTGTGCATCTCCACCCCCATCTTAGCCAGGTGAAGTATGCATCTCTCACCCCCCCATCTCAGCCAGGTGAAGTATGCATCTCCCCCCCCCCATCTCAGCCAGGTGAAGTATGCATCTCCCCCCCCCCATCTCAGCCAGGTGAAGTATGCATCTCCCCCCCATCTCAGCCAGGTGAGGTATGCATCTCTCCCCCCCATCTCAGCCAGGTGAAGTACGCATCTCTCCCCCCCATCTAAGCCAGGTGCAGTGTGCATCTCCACCCCCATTTTAGCCAGGTGAAGTATGCATCTCTCACCCCCCCATCTCAGCCAGGTGAAGTATGCATCTCCCCCCCCCCATCTCAGCCAGGTGAAGTATGCATCTCTCCCCCCCCATCTCAGCCAGGTGAAGTATGTATCCCCCCCATCTCAGCCAGGTGAAGTATGCATCCTTCCCCCCCATCTCAGCCAGGTGAAGTATGCATCTCCCCCCCCATCTCAGCCAGGTGAAGTATGCATCTCTCCACCCCATCTCAGCCAGGTGAAGTATGCATCTCCCCCCCCCCCCATCTCAGCCAGGTGAAGTATGCATCTCTCCCTCCCCACCCCCCATCTCAGCCAGGTGAAGTATGCATCCCCCCCTCATCTCAGCCAGGTGCAGTGTGCATCTCTACCCCCCATCTCAGCCAGGTGAAGTATGCATCTCTCCCCCCATCTCAGCCAGGTGAAGTATGCATCTCCCCCCCCATCTCAGCCAGGTGAAGTATGCATCCTCCCCCCCATCTCAGCCAGGTGAAGTATGCATCTCTCCCCCTCATCTCAGTCAGGTGAAGTATGCATCCCCCCATCCCAGCCAGGTGAAGTATGCATCTCCCCCCCCATCTCGGCCAGGTGAAGTATGCATCTCTCCCCCCCATCTCAGCCAGGTGAAGTATGCATCTCCCCCCCCCATCTCAGCCAGGTGAAGTATGCATCTCTCACCCCCTCATCTCAGCCAGGTGAAGTATGCATCTCCCCCCCATCTCAGCCAGGTGAAGTATGCATCCCCCCATCTCTGCCAGGTGAAGTATGCATCTCCCCCCCCCCCCATCTCAGCCAGGTGAAGTATGCATCTCTCACCCCCCCATCTCAGCCAGGTAAAGTATGCATCCCCCCATCTCAGCCAGGTGAAGTATGCATCTTTCACCCCCCCCCCCATCTCAGCCAGGTGAAGTATGCATCTCCCCCCCATCTCAGCCAGGTGAAGTATGCATCCTTCCCCCCCCATCTCAGCCAGGTGAAGTATGCATCTCCCCCCCCCCCATCTCAGCCAGGTGAAGTATGCATCTCTCCACCCCATCTCAGCCAGGTGAAGTATGCATCTCTCACCCCCACCCCCATCTCAGCCAGGTGAAGTATGCATCTCTCCCTCCCCACCCCCCATCTCAGCCAGGTGAAGTATGCATCTCCCCCCCCCCCATCTCAGCCAGGTGAAGTATGCATCTCTCCCCCCATCTCAGCCAGGTGAAGTATGCATTTCTCCCCCCCCACCATCTCAGCCAGGTGAAGTATGCATCTCCCCCCCCATCTCAGCCAGGTGAAGTATGCATCTCTCCCCCCCCCATCTCAGCCAGGCGAAGTATGCATCCCCCCCATCTCAGCCTGGTGAAGTATGCATCCCCCCCATCTCAGCCAGGTGAAGTATGCATCTCTCCCCCATCTCAGCCAGGTGAAGTATGCATCTCTCCCCCCCATCTCAGCCAGGTGAAGTATGCATCCCCCCCATCTCAGCCAGGTGAAGTATGCATCTCTCCCCCCATCTCAGCCAGGTGAAGTATGCATCTCCTTCCCCATCTCAGCCAGGTGAAGTATGCATCTTCCACCCCTCCCCCATCTCAGCCAGGTGAAGTATGCATCCTTCCCCCCATCTCAGCCAGGTGAAGTATGCATCTCCCCCTCCCCCATCTCAGCCAGGTGAAGTATGCATCCCCCCCCATCTCAGCCAGGTGAAGTATGCATCCCCCCATCTCAGCCAGGTGAAGTATGCATCTGCCCCCCCCATCTCAGCCAGGTGAAGTATGCATCTCTCACCCCCCCATCTCAGCCAGGTGAAGCATGCATCTCCCCCCATCTCAGCCAGTTGAAGTATGCATCCCCCCATCTCAGCCAGGTGAAGTATGCATCTCCCCCCCATCTCAGCCAGGTGAAGTATGCATCTCTCCCCCCCGCATCTCAGCCAGGTGAAGTATGCATCTATCCCCCCATCTCAGCCAGGTGAAGTATGCATCCCCCCCCATCTCAGCCAGGTGAAGTATGCATCTCTCCCCCTCATCTCAGCCAGGTGAAGTATGCATCTCTCACCCCCGCATCTCAGCCAGGTGAAGTATGCATCTCCCCCCCCCCATCTCAACCAGGTGAAGTATGCATCTCTCCCCCCATCTCAGCCAGGTGAAGTATGCCTCTTTCCCCCCCATCTCAGCCAGGTGAAGTATGCATCTCTCCCCCCCCGCATCTCAGCCAGGTGAAGTATGCATCTCTCCACCCCCCATCTCAGCCAGTTGATGTATGCATCTCTCCCCCCCATCTCAGCCAGGTGAAGTATGCATCTCCCCCCCCCCATCTCAGCCAGGTGAAGTATGCATCTCTCCCCCCCGCATCTCAGCCAGGTGAAGTATGCATCTCCCCCCCTCCCCCATCTCAGCCAGGTGAGGTATGCATCTCACCCCCCATCTCAGCCAGGTGAAGTACGCATCTCCCCCCCATCTCAGCCAGGTGAAGTATGCATCTCTCATCCCCCCCCATCTCAGCCAGGTGAAGTATACATCTCTCACCCCCCATATCAGCCAGGTGAAGTATGCATCTCCCCCCCCCATCTCAGCCAGGTGAAGTATGCATCCCCCCCCCCATCTCAGCCAGGTGAAGTATGCATCTCTCACCCCCCCCCATCTCAGCCAGGTGAAGTATGCATCTCTCCCCCCCATCTCAGCCAGGTGAAGTATGCATCTCTCCCCCCATCTGAGCCAGGTGAAGTATGCATCTCTCCCCCCCATCTCAGCCAGGTGAAGTATGCATCTCTCCCACCCGCATCTCAGCCAGGTGAAGTATGCATCTCTCCACCCCCCATCTCAGCCAGTTGAAGTATGCATCTCTCCCCCCCATCTCAGCCAGGTGAAGTATGCATCTCCCCCCGCATCTCAACCAGGTGAAGTATGCATCTCCCCCCACCCCATCTCAGCCAGGTGAAGTATGCATCTCTCCCCCCATCTCAGCCAGGTAAAGTATGCATCTCTCCCCCCCATCTCAACCAGGTGAAGTATGCATCTCTCCCCCCCCCCATCTCAGCCAGGTGCAGTGTGCATCTCTCCCCCCCATCTCAGCCAGGTGAAGTATGCATCTCTCCCCCCCATCTCAACCAGGTGAAGTATGCATCTCTCCCCCCCATCTCATCCAGGTGAAGTATGCATCTCTCCCCCCGCATCTCAGCCAGGTGAAGTATGCATCTCTCCCCCATCTCAGCCAGGTGAAGTATGCATCTCTCCCCCCCATCTCAGCCAGGTGAAGTATGCATCTCTCCCCCCCCATCTCAGCCAGGTGAAGTATGGCTCTCTCCCCCATCTCAGCCAGGAGAAGTATGCATCTCTCCCCCCATCTCAGCCAGGTGAAGTATGCATCTCTCCCCCCCCATCTCAGCCAGGTGAAGTATGCATCTCTCCCCCCATCTCAGCCAGGTGAAGTATGCATCTCTCCCCCCATCTCAGCCAGGTGAAGTATGCATCTCTCCCCCATCTCAGCCAGGTGAAGTATGCATCTCTCCCCCCATCTCAGCCAGGTGAAGTATGCATCTCTCCCCCCATCTCAGCCAGGTGAAGTATGCATCTCTCCCCCCGCATCTCAGCCAGGTGAAGTATGCATCTCTCCCCCTCATCTCAGCCAGTTGAAGTATGCATCTCTCCCCCCCATCTCAGCCAGGTGAAGTATGCATCTCTCCCCCCATCTCAGCCAGGTGAAGTATGCATCTCTCCCCCCATCTCAGCCAGGTGCAGTATGCATCTCCCCCCTCATCTCAGCCAGGTGAAGTATGCATCTCTCCCCCCATCTCAGCCAGGTGAAGTATGCATCTCTCCCCCCATCTCAGCCAGGTGAAGTATGCATCTCTCCCCCCGCATCTCAGCCAGGTGAAGTATGCATCTCTCCCCCCATCTCAGCCAGGTGAAGTATGCATCTCTCCCCCCCCCATCTCAGCCAGGTGAAGTATGCATCTCTCCCCCCCATCTCAGCCAGGTGAAGTGTGCATCTCTCCCCCCCATCTCAACCAGGTGAAGTATGCATCTCTCCCCCCCATCTCAGCCAGGTGCAGTGTGCATCTCTCCCCCCCATCTCAGCCAGGTGAAGTATGCATCTCCCCCCCCCCCCCATCTCAGCCAGGTGCAGTGTGCATCTCCCCCCCCCATCTCAGCCAGGTGAAGTATGCATCTCTCCCCCTCATCTCAGCCAGGTGATGTATGCATCCCCCCCATCTCAGCCAGGTGAAGTATGCATCTCCCCCCCATCTCAGCCAGGTGAAGTATGCATCTCTCCCCCCCGCATCTCAGCCAGGTGAAGTATGCATCTCCCCCCCTCCCCCATCTCAGCCAGGTGAGGTATGCATCTCACCCCCCATCTCAGCCAGGTGAAGTATGCATCTCTCCCCCATCTCAGCCAGGTGAAGTATGCATCTCTCCCCCCATCTCAGCCAGGTGAAGTATGCATCTCTCCCCCCATCTCAGCCAGGTGAAGTATGCATCTCTCCCCCCGCATCTCAGCCAGGTGAAGTATGCATCTCTCCCCCTCATCTCAGCCAGTTGAAGTATGCATCTCTCCCCCCCATCTCAGCCAGGTGAAGTATGCATCTCTCCCCCCATCTCAGCCAGGTGAAGTATGCATCTCTCCCCCCATCTCAGCCAGGTGCAGTATGCATCTCCCCCCTCATCTCAGCCAGGTGAAGTATGCATCTCTCCCCCCATCTCAGCCAGGTGAAGTATGCATCTCTCCCCCCATCTCAGCCAGGTGAAGTATGCATCTCTCCCCCCGCATCTCAGCCAGGTGAAGTATGCATCTCTCCCCCCATCTCAGCCAGGTGAAGTATGCATCTCTCCCCCCCCCCCATCTCAGCCAGGTGAAGTATGCATCTCCCCCCCCCATCTCAGCCAGGTGAAGTGTGCATCTCTCCCCCCCATCTCAACCAGGTGAAGTATGCATCTCTCCCCCCCATCTCAGCCAGGTGCAGTGTGCATCTCTCCCCCCCATCTCAGCCAGGTGAAGTATGCATCTCCCCCCCCCATCTCAGCCAGGTGCAGTGTGCATCTCCCCCCCCCATCTCAGCCAGGTGAAGTATGCATCTCTCCCCCTCATCTCAGCCAGGTGATGTATGCATCCCCCCCATCTCAGCCAGGTGAAGTATGCATCTCCCCCCCATCTCAGCCAGGTGAAGTATGCATCTCTCCCCCCGCATCTCAGCCAGGTGAAGTATGCATCTCCCCCCCTCCCCCATCTCAGCCAGGTGAGGTATGCATCTCACCCCCCATATCAGCCAGGTGAAGTACGCACCTCCCCCCCTATCTCAGCCAGGTGAAGTATGCATCTCTCACCCCCCCCATCTCAGCCAGGTGAAGTATGCATCTCCCCCCCCATCTCAGCCAGGTGAAATAATCATCCCCCCCCCCATCTCAGCCAGGTGAAGTATGCATCTCCCCCCCCCATCTCAGCCAGGTGAAGTATGCATCCCCCCATCTCAGCCAGGTGAGGTATGCATCTCACCCCCCATCTCAGCCAGGTGAAGTACGCATCTCTCCCCCCCATCTCAGCCAGGTGCAGTGTGCATCTCCCCCCCATCTCAGCCAGGTGAAGTATGCATCTCTCCACCCCCCCATCTCAGCCAGGTGAAGTATGTATCCCCCCCCATCTCAGCCAGGTGAAGTATGCATCTCTCCCCCCCATCTTAGCCAGGTGAAGTATGCATCTCTCCCCCCCATCTCAGCCAGGTGCAGTGTGCATCTCTCCCCCCCATCTCAGCCAGGTGAAGTATGCATCTCCCCCCCCCATCTCAGCCAGGTGCAGTGTGCATCTCTCCCCCCCATCTCAGCCAGGTGAAGTATGCATCTCTCCCCCTCATCCCAGCCAGGTGAAGTATGCATCCCCCCCCATCTCAGCCAGGTGAAGTATGCATCCCCCCCCATCTCAGCCAGGTGAAGTATGCATCTCTCCCCCCGTATCTCAGCCAGGTGAAGTATGTATCTCCCCCCTCCCCCATCTCAGCCAGGTGAGGTATGCATCTCACCCCCCATCTCAGCCAGGCGAAGTACGCATCTCCCCCCCCCCCCCCCCATTTCAGCCAGGTGAAGTATGCATCTTCCCCCCCCCCATCTCAGCCAGGTGAAGTATGCATCCTTCCGCCCATCTCAGCCAGGTGAAGTATGCATCTCCTCCCCCCCCATCTCAGCCAGGTGAAGTATGAATCCCCCCCCCATCTCAGCCAGGTGAAGTATGCATTCCCCCCTGCCCCCCCAATCTCAGCCAGGTGAAGTATGCATCCTTCCCCCCATCTCAGCCAGGTGAAGTATGCATCTCTCCCCCCCCATCTCAGCCAGGTGTAGTATGCATCTCCCCCCCCATCTCAGCCAGGTGAAGTATGCATCTCTCACCCCCCCATCTCAGCCAGGTGAAGTATGCATCTCTCACCCCCCCCCCCCATCTCAGCCAGGTGAAGTATGCATCCCCCCCCCCCATCTCAGCCAGGTGAAGTATGCATCTCCCCCCCCATCTCAGCCAGGTGAAGTATGCATCCCCCCCATCTCAGCCAGGTGAGGTTTGCATCTCACCCCCCCATCTCAGCCAGGTGAAGTACGCATCTCTCCCCCCCATCTCAGCCAGGTGCAGTGTGCATCTCCACCCCCATCTTAGCCAGGTGAAGTATGCATCTCTCACCCCCCCCATCTCAGCCAGGTGAAGTATGCATCTCCCCCCCCCATCTCAGCCAGGTGAAGTATGCATCTCCCCCCCCCATCTCAGCCAGGTGAAGTATGCATCTCCCCCCCATCTCAGCCAGGTGAAGTATGCATCTCTCCCCCCCGCATCTCAGCCAGGTGAAGTATGCATCTCCCCCCCTCCCCCATCTCAGCCAGGTGAGGTATGCATCTCACCCCCCATCTCAGCCAGGTGAAGTACGCATCTCCCCCCCATCTCAGCCAGGTGAAGTATGCATCTCTCATCCCCCCCCATCTCAGCCAGGTGAAGTATACATCTCTCACCCCCCCATATCAGCCAGGTGAAGTATGCATCTCCCCCCCCCCATCTCAGCCAGGTGATGTATGCATCCCCCCCATCTCAGCCAGGTGAAGTATGCATCTCTCACCCCCCCCCATCTCAGCCAGGTGAAGTATGCATCTCTCCCCCCCATCTCAGCCAGGTGAAGTATGCATCTCTCCCCCCATCTGAGCCAGGTGAAGTATGCATCTCTCCCCCCCATCTCAGCCAGGTGAAGTATGCATCTCTCCCACCCGCATCTCAGCCAGGTGAAGTATGCATCTCTCCACCCCCCATCTCAGCCAGTTGAAGTATGCATCTCTCCCCCCCATCTCAGCCAGGTGAAGTATGCATCTCCCCCCGCATCTCAACCAGGTGAAGTATGCATCTCCCCCCCCATCTCAGCCAGGTGAAGTATGCATCTCTCCCCCCCATCTCAGCCAGGTAAAGTATGCATCTCTCCCCCCCATCTCAACCAGGTGAAGTATGCATCTCTCCCCCCCCCCATCTCAGCCAGGTGCAGTGTGCATCTCTCCCCCCCATCTCAGCCAGGTGAAGTATGCATCTCTCCCCCCCATCTCAACCAGGTGAAGTATGCATCTCTCCCCCCCATCTCATCCAGGTGAAGTATGCATCTCTCCCCCCGCATCTCAGCCAGGTGAAGTATGCATCTCTCCCCCCATCTCAGCCAGGTGAAGTATGCATCTCTCCCCCCCATCTCAGCCAGGTGAAGTATGCATCTCTCCCCCCCCATCTCAGCCAGGTGAAGTATGCATCTCTCCCCCATCTCAGCCAGGAGAAGTATGCATCTCTCCCCCCATCTCAGCCAGGTGAAGTATGCATCTCTCCCCCCCCATCTCAGCCAGGTGAAGTATGCATCTCTCCCCCCATCTCAGCCAGGTGAAGTATGCATCTCTCCCCCCATCTCAGCCAGGTGAAGTATGCATCTCTCCCCCATCTCAGCCAGGTGAAGTATGCATCTCTCCCCCCATCTCAGCCAGGTGAAGTATGCATCTCTCCCCCCATCTCAGCCAGGTGAAGTATGCATCTCTCCCCCCGCATCTCAGCCAGGTGAAGTATGCATCTCTCCCCCTCATCTCAGCCAGGTGAAGTATGCATCTCTCCCCCCATCTCAGCCAGGTGAAGTATGCATCTCTCCCCCCATCTCAGCCAGGAGAAGTATGCATCTCTCCCCCCGCATCTCAGCCAGGTGAAGTATGCATCTCTCCCCCCATCTCAGCCAGGTGAAGTATGCATCTCTCCCCCCCCCATCTCAGCCAGGTGAAGTATGCATCTCTCCCCCCCATCTCAGCCAGGTGAAGTGTGCATCTCTCCCCCCATCTCAACCAGGTGAAGTATGCATCTCTCCCCCCCATCTCAGCCAGGTGCAGTGTGCATCTCTCCCCCCCATCTCAGCCAGGTGAAGTATGCATCTCCCCCCCCCCCCATCTCAGCCAGGTGCAGTGTGCATCTCCCCCCCCCATCTCAGCCAGGTGAAGTATGCATCTCTCCCCCTCATCTCAGCCAGGTGATGTATGCATCCCCCCCATCTCAGCCAGGTGAAGTATGCATCTCCCCCCCATCTCAGCCAGGTGAAGTATGCATCTCTCCCCCCCGCATCTCAGCCAGGTGAAGTATGCATCTCCCCCCCTCCCCCATCTCAGCCAGGTGAGGTATGCATCTCACCCCCCATCTCAGCCAGGTGAAGTACGCACCTCCCCCCCTATCTCAGCCAGGTGAAGTATGCATCTCTCACCCCCCCCCCCATCTCAGCCAGGTGAAGTATGCATCTCCCCCCCCATCTCAGCAAGGTGAAATAATCATCTCCCCCCCATCTCAGCCAGGTGAAGTATGCATCTCCCCCCCCCCATCTCAGCCAGGTGAAGTATGCATCCCCCCCATCTCAGCCAGGTGAGGTATGCATCTCACCCCCCATCTCAGCCAGGTGAAGTACGCATCTCTCCCCCCCATCTCAGCCAGGTGCAGTGGGCATCTCCCCCCCATCTCAGCCAGGTGAAGTATGCATCTCTCCACCCCCCCATCTCAGCCAGGTGAAGTATGTATCCCCCCCCATCTCAGCCAGGTGAAGTATGCATCTCTCCCCCCCATCTTAGCCAGGTGAAGTATGCATCTCTCCCCCCCATCTCAGCCAGGTGCAGTGTGCATCTCTCCCCCCCATCTCAGCCAGGTGAAGTATGCATCTCCCCCCCCGCCCCATCTCAGCCAGGTGCAGTGTGCATCTCTCCCCCCCATCTCAGCCAGGTGAAGTATGCATCTCTCCCCCTCATCTCAGCCAGGTGAAGTATGCATCCCCCCCCATCTCAGCCAGGTGAAGTATGCATCCCCCCCCATCTCAGCCAGGTGAAGTATGCATCTCTCCCCCCGTATCTCAGCCAGGTGAAGTATGTATCTCCCCCCTCCCCCATCTCAGCCAGGTGAGGTATGCATCTCACCCCCCATCTCAGCCAGGCGAAGTACGCATCTCCCCCCCCCATTTCAGCCAGGTGAAGTATGCATCTTCCCCCCCCCATCTCAGCCAGGTGAAGTATGCATCCTTCCGCCCATCTCAGCCAGGTGAAGTATGCATCTCCCCCCCCCCCATCTCAGCCAGGTGAAGTATGCATCCCCCCCCCATCTCAGCCAGGTGAAGTATGCATTCCCCCCTGCCCCCCCAATCTCAGCCAGGTGTAGTATGCATCCTTCCCCCCATCTCAGCCAGGTGAAGTATGCATCTCTCCCCCCCCATCTCAGCCAGGTGTAGTATGCATCTCCCCCCGCATCTCAGCCAGGTGAAGTATGCATCTCTCACCCCCCCATCTCAGCCAGGTGAAGTATGCATCTCTCACCCCCCCCCATCTCAGCCAGGTGAAGTATGCATCCCCCCCCCCATCTCAGCCAGGTGAAGTATGCATCTCCCCCCCCATCTCAGCCAGGTGAAGTATGCATCCCCCCCATCTCAGCCAGGTGAGGTTTGCATCTCACCCCCCCATCTCAGCCAGGTGAAGTACGCATCTCTCCCCCCCATCTCAGCCAGGTGCAGTGTGCATCTCCACCCCCATCTTAGCCAGGTGAAGTATGCATCTCTCACCCCCCCATCTCAGCCAGGTGAAGTATGCATCTCCCCCCCCCATCTCAGCCAGGTGAAGTATGCATCTCCCCCCCCCATCTCAGCCAGGTGAAGTATGCATCTCCCCCCCATCTCAGCCAGGTGAGGTATGCATCTCTCCCCCCCATCTCAGCCAGGTGAAGTACGCATCTCTCCCCCCCATCTCAGCCAGGTGCAGTGTGCATCTCCACCCCCATCTTAGCCAGGTGAAGTATGCATCTCTCACCCCCCCATCTCAGCCAGGTGAAGTATGCATCTCCCCCCCCCATCTCAGCCAGGTGAAGTATGCATCTCCCCCCCCCCATCTCAGCCAGGTGAAGTATGTATCCCCCCCATCTCAGCCAGGTGAAGTATGCATCCTTCCCCCCCATCTCAGCCAGGTTAAGTATGCATCTCCCCCCCCATCTCAGCCAGGTGAAGTATGCATCTCTCCACCCCATCTCAGCCAGGTGAAGTATGCATCTCCCCCCCCCCCATCTCAGCCAGGTGAAGTATGCATCTCTCCCTCCCCACCCCCCATCTCAGCCAGGTGAAGTATGCATCCCCCCCTCATCTCAGCCAGGTGCAGTGTGCATCTCTCCCCCCCATCTCAGCCAGGTGAAGTATGCATCTCTCCCCCCATCTCAGCCAGGTGAAGTATGCATCTCCCCCCCCATCTCAGCCAGGTGAAGTATGCATCCTCCCCCCATCTCAGCCAGGTGAAGTATGCATCTCTCCCCCTCATCTCAGTCAGGTGAAGTATGCATCCCCCCCATCCCAGCCAGGTGAAGTATGCATCTCCCCCACCATCTCGGCCAGGTGAAGTATGCATCTCTCCCCCCCATCTCAGCCAGGTGAAGTATGCATCTCCCCCCCCCATCTCAGCCAGGTGAAGTATGCATCTCTCACCCCCTCATCTCAGCCAGGTGAAGTATGCATCTCCCCCCCATCTCAGCCAGGTGAAGTATGCATCCCCCCCATCTCTGCCAGGTGAAGTATGCATCCCCCCCCCCATCTCAGCCAGGTGAAGTATGCATCTCTCACCCCCCCATCTCAGCCAGGTAAAGTATGCATCCCCCCATCTCAGCCAGGTGAAGTATGCATCTTTCACCCCCCCCCCATCTCAGCCAGGTGAAGTATGCATCTCCCCCCCCCATCTCAGCCAGGTGAAGTATGCATCCTTCCCCCCCCATCTCAGCCAGGTGAAGTATGCATCTCCCCCCCCCCCCATCTCAGCCAGGTGAAGTATGCATCTCTCCACCCCATCTCAGCCAGGTGAAGTATGCATCTCTCACCCCCACCCCCATCTCAGCCAGGTGAAGTATGCATCTCTCCCTCCCCACCCCCCATCTCAGCCAGGTGAAGTATGCATCTCCCCCCCCCCATCTCAGCCAGGTGAAGTATGCATCTCTCCCCCCCCATCTCAGCCAGGCGAAGTATGCATCCCCCCCATCTCAGCCTGGTGAAGTATGCATCCCCCCCATCTCAGCCAGGTGAAGTATGCATCTCTCCCCCATCTCAGCCAGGTGAAGTATGCATCTCTCCCCCCCATCTCAGCCAGGTGAAGTATGCATCCCCCCCATCTCAGCCAGGTGAAGTATGCATCTCTCCCCCCATCTCAGCCAGGTGAAGTATGCATCTTCCCCCCCTCCCCCATCTCAGCCAGGTGAAGTATGCATCCTTCCCCCCATCTCAGCCAGGTGAAGTATGCATCCTTCCCCCCATCTCAGCCAGGTGAAGTATGCATCCCCCCCTCCCCCATCTCAGCCAGGTGAAGTATGCATCCCCCCCCCATCTCAGCCAGGTGAAGTATGCATCCCCCCATCTCAGCCAGGTGAAGTATGCATCTGCCCCCCCCATCTCAGCCAGGTGAAGTATGCATCTCTCACCCCCCCCCATCTCAGCCAGGTGAAGCATGCATCTCCCCCATCTCAGCCAGTTGAAGTATGCATCCCCCCCATCTCAGCCAGGTGAAGTATGCATCTCCCCCCCATCTCAGCCAGGTGAAGTATGCATCTCTCCCCCCCCGCATCTCAGCCAGGTGAAGTATGCATCTCTCCCCCCCATCTCAGCCAGGTGAAGTATGCATCCCCCCCCCATCTCAGCCAGTGAAGTATGCATCTCTCCCCCTCATCTCAGCCAGGTGAAGTATGCATCTCTCACCCCCGCATCTCAGCCAGGTGAAGTATGCATCTCTCCCCCCCCATCTCAACCAGGTGAAGTATGCATCTCTCCCCCCCATCTCAGCCAGGTGAAGTATTCATCTCTCCCCCCCATCTCAACCAGGTGAAGTATGCATCTCCCCCCCCCCCATCTCAGCCAGGTGCAGTGTGCATCTCTCCCCCCCATCTCAGCCAGGTGAAGTATGCATCTCTCCCCCCATCTCAACCAGGTGAAGTATGCATCTCTCCCCCCCATCTCAGCCAGGTGAAGTATGCATCTCTCCCCCCGCATCTCAGCCAGGTGAAGTATGCATCTCTCCCCCCATCTCAGCCAGGTGAAGTATGCATCTCTCCCCCCCCCCCATCTCAGCCAGGTGAAGTATGCATCTCTCCCCCCCATCTCAGCCAGGTGACGTATGCATCTCTCCCCTTATCTCAGCCAGGTGAATTATGCATCTCTCCCCCCATCTCAGCCAGGTGAAGTATGTATCTCTCCCCCCATCTCAGCCAGGTGAAGTATGCATCTCTCCCCCCCATCTCAGCCAGGTGATGTATGCATCTCTCCCCCCATCTCAGCCAGGTGAAGTATGCATCTCTCCCCCCGCATCTCAGCCAGGTGAAGTATGCATCTCTCCCCCTCATCTCAGCCAGTTGAAGTATGCATCTCTCCCCCCCATCTCAGCCAGGTGAAGTATGCATCTCTCCCCCCATCTCAGCCAGGTGAAGTATGCATCCCCCCCCATCTCAGCCAGGTGAAGTATGCATCTCTCCCCCCATCTCAGCCAGGTGAAGTATGCATCTCTCCCCCCATCTCAGCCAGGTGAAGTATGCATCTCTCCCCCCTCATCTCAGCCACGTGA
Source organism: Ambystoma mexicanum (assembly GCF_040938575.1). Taxonomy (NCBI): domain Eukaryota; kingdom Metazoa; phylum Chordata; class Amphibia; order Caudata; family Ambystomatidae; genus Ambystoma; species Ambystoma mexicanum. Next base: position 1,032,334,348 of record NC_090941.1, on the reverse strand, counting down.
AGTATGCATCTCTCCCCCCATCTCAGCCAGGTGAAGTATGCATCTCTCCCCCCCATCTCAGCCAGGTGAAGTATGCATCTCTCCCCCCCATCTTAGCCAGGTGAAGTATGCATCTCTCCCCCCCCCCCATCTCAGCCAGGTGAAGTGTGCATCTCTCCCCCCCATCTCGACCAGGTGAAGTATGCATCTCTCCCCCCCCATCTCAGCCAGGTGCAGTGTGCATCTCTCCCCCCCATCTCAGCCAGGTGAAGTATGCATCTCTCCCCCCCATCTCAGCCAGGTGCAGTGTGCATCCCCCCCCCCCCATCTCAGCCAGGTGAAGTATGCATCTCTCCCCCTCATCTCAGCCAGGTGAAGTATGCATCCCCCCATCTCAGCCAGGTGAAGTATGCATCTCCCCCCCCCATCTCAGCCAGGTGAAGTATGCATCTCTCCCCCCCGCATCTCAGCCAGGTGAAGTATGCATCTCCCCCCCTCCCCCATCTCAGCCAGGTGAGGTATGCATCTCACCCCCCATCTCAGCCAGGTGAAGTACGCATCTCCCCCCCATCTCAGCCAGGTGAAGTATGCATCTCTCATCCCCCCCATCTCAGCCAGGTGAAGTATGCATCTCTCACCCCCCCATATCAGCCAGGTGAAGTATGCATCTCCCCCCCCCATCTCAGCCAGGTGAAGTATGCATCCCCCCCCCATCTCAGCCAGGTGAAGTATGCATCTCTCACCCCCCCATCTCAGCCAGGTGAAGTATGCATCTCTCCCCCCCATCTCAGCCAGGTGAAGTATGCATCTCTCCCCCCATCTGAGCCAGGTGAAGTATGCATCTCTCCCCCCCATCTCAGCCAGGTGAAGTATGCATCTCTCCCACCCGCATCTCAGCCAGGTGAAGTATGCATCTCTCCACCCCCCATCTCAGCCAGTTGAAGTATGCATCTCTCCCCCCCATCTCAGCCAGGTGAAGTATGCATCTCCCCCCCGCATCTCAACCACGTGAAGTATGCATCTCCCCCCCCCATCTCAGCCAGGTGAAGTATGCATCTCTCCCCCCCCATCTCAGCCAGGTAAAGTATGCATCTCTCCCCCCCATCTCAACCAGGTGAAGTATGCATCTCTCCCCCCCCCATCTCAGCCAGGTGCAGTGTGCATCTCTCCCCCCCATCTCAGCCAGGTGAAGTATGCATCTCTCCCCCCCATCTCAACCAGGTGAAGTATGCATCTCTCCCCCCCATCTCATCCAGGTGAAGTATGCATCTCTCCCCCCATCTCAGCCAGGTGAAGTATGCATCTCTCCCCCCCATCTCAGCCAGGTGAAGTATGCATCTCTCCCCCCATCTCAGCCAGGTGAAGTATGCATCTCTCCCCCCCATCTCAGCCAGGTGGAGTATGCATCTCTCACCCCCCCCCCCATCTCAGCCAGGTGAAGTATATATCCCCCTCATCTCAGCCAGGTGAAGTATGCATCCCCCCCCCCCTTCTCAGCCAGGTGAAGTATGCATCTCTCACCCACCATCTCAGCCAGGTGAAGTATGCATCTCCCCCCCCCCATCTCAGCAAGGTGAAGTATGCATCCTTCCCCCCCATCTCAGCCAGGTGAAGTATGCATCCCCCCCCCCCATCTCAGCCAGGTGAAGTATGCATCTCTCCACCCCATCTCAGCCAGGTGAAGTATGCATCTCCCCCCCCCCATCTCAGCCAGGTGAAGTATGCATCTCTCCCTCCCCACCCCCCATCTCAGCCAGGTGAAGTATGCATCCCCCCCTCATCTCAGCCAGGTGCAGTGTGCATCTCTCCCCCCCATCTCAGCCAGGTGAAGTATGCATCTCTCCCCCCATCTCAGCCAGGTGAAGTATGCATCTCCCCCCCCCATCTCAGCCAGGTGAAGTATGCATCCTCCCCCCCATCTCAGCCAGGTGAAGTATGCATCTCTCCCCCTCATCTCAGTCAGGTGAAGTATGCATCCCCCCCATCCCAGCCAGGTGAAGTATGCATCTCCCCCCCATCTCGGCCAGGGGAAGTATGCATCTCTCCCCCCCCATCTCAGCCAGGTGAAGTATGCATCTCCCCCCCCCATCTCAGCCAGGTGAAGTATGCATCTCTCACCCCCTCATCTCAGCCAGGTGAAGTATGCATCTCCCCCCCATCTCAGCCAGGTGAAGTATGCATCCCCCCCATCTCTGCCAGGTGAAGTATGCATCTCCCCCCCCCATCTCAGCCAGGTGAAGTATGCATCTCTCACCCCCCCCATCTCTGCCAGGTAAAGTATGCATCCCCCCATCTCAGCCAGGTGAAGTATGCATCTTTCACCCCCCCCCCATCTCAGCCAGGTGAAGTATGCATCTTCCCCCCCATCTCAGCCAGGTGAAGTATGCATCCTCCCCCCCCCATCTCAGCCAGGTGAAGTATGCATCTCCCCCCCCCCATCTCAGCCAGGTGAAGTATGCATCTCTCCACCCCATCTCAGCCAGGTGAAGTATGCATCTCTCACCCCCACCCCCATCTCAGCCAGGTGAAGTATGCATCTCTCCCTCCCCACCCCCCATCTCAGCCAGGTGAAGTATGCATCTCCCCCCCCCATCTCAGCCAGGTGAAGTATGCATCTCTCCCCCCATCTCAGCCAGGTGAAGTATGCATTTCTCCCCCCCCACCATCTCAGCCAGGTGAAGTATGCATCCCCCCCCCATCTCAGCCAGGTGAAGTATGCATCTCTCCCCCCCCCATCTCAGCCAGGCGAAGTATGCATCCCCCCCATCTCAGCCTGGTGAAGTATGCATCCCCCCCATCTCAGCCAGGTGAAGTATGCATCTCTCCCCCATCTCAGCCAGGTGAAGTATGCATCTCTCCCCCCCATCTCAGCCAGGTGAAGTATGCATCCCCCCCATCTCAGCCAGGTGAAGTATGCATCTCTCCCCCCATCTCAGCCAGGTGAAGTATGCATCTCCTTCCCCATCTCAGCCAGGTGAAGTATGCATCGTCCCCCCCTCCCCCATCTCAGCCAGGTGAAGTATGCATCCTTCCCCCCATCTCAGCCAGGTGAAGTATGCATCTCCCCCTCCCCCATCTCAGCCAGGTGAAGTATGCACCCCCCCCCCATCTCAGCCAGGTGAAGTATGCATCCCCCCCCCATCTCAGCCAGGTGAAGTATGCATCTGCCCCCCCCCCCATCTCAGCCAGGTGAAGTATGCATCTCTCACCCCCCCCATCTCAGCCAGGTGAAGCATGCATCTCCCCCATCTCAGCCAGTTGAAGTATGCATCCCCCCCATCTCAGCCAGGTGAAGTATGCATCTCCCCCCCATCTCAGCCAGGTGAAGTATGCATCTCTCCCCCCCCGCATCTCAGCCAGGTGAAGTATGCATCTCTCCCCCCCATCTCAGCCAGGTGAAGTATACATCCCCCCCATCTCAGCCAGGTGAAGTATGCATCTCTCCCCCTCATCTCAGCCAGGTGAAGTATGCATCTCTCACCCCCCCGCATCTCAGCCAGGTGAAGTATGCATCTCTCCCCCCCCCATCTCAACCAGGTGAAGTATGCATCTCTCCCCCCATCTCAGCCAGGTGAAGTATGCCTCTTTCCCCCCCATCTCAGCCAGGTGAAGTATGCATCTCTCCCCCCCCCCCGCATCTCAGCCAGGTGAAGTATGCATCTCTCCACCCCCCATCTCAGCCAGTTGAAGTATGCATCTCTCCCCCCCATCTCAGCCAGGTGAAGTATGCATCTCTCCCCCCCATCTCAACCAGGTGAAGTATGCATCTCTCCCCCCCCATCTCAGCCAGGTGAAGTATGCATCTCTCCCCCCCATCTCAGCCAGGTGAAGTATGCATCTCTCCCCCCCATCTCAACCAGGTGAAGTATGCATCTCCCCCCCCCCCATCTCAGCCAGGTGCAGTGTGCATCTCTCCCCCCCATCTCAGCCAGGTGAAGTATGCATCTCTCCCCCCATCTCAACCAGGTGAAGTATGCATCTCTCCCCCCCATCTCAGCCAGGTGAAGTATGCATCTCTCCCCCCGCATCTCAGCCAGGTGAAGTATGCATCTCTCCCCCATCTCAGCCAGGTGAAGTATGCATCTCTCCCCCCCCATCTCAGCCAGGTGACGTATGCATCTCTCCCCTTATCTCAGCCAGGTGAATTATGCATCTCTCCCCCCATCTCAGCCAGGTGAAGTATGTATCTCTCCCCCCATCTCAGCCAGGTGAAGTATGTATCTCTCCCCCCATCTCAGCCAGGTGACGTATGCATCTCTCCCCCCATCTCAGCCAGGTGAAGTATGCATCTCTCCCCCCGCATCTCAGCCAGGTGAAGTATGCATCTCTCCCCCTCATCTCAGCCAGTTGAAGTATGCATCTCCCCCCCCCCATCTCAGCCAGGTGAAGTATGCATCTCTCCCCCCATCTCAGCCAGGTGAAGTATGCATCTCTCCCCCCCATCTCAGCCAGGTGAAGTATGCATCTCTCCCCCCATCTCAGCCAGGTGAAGTATGCATCTCTCCCCCCTCATCTCAGCCACGTGAAGTATGCATCTCTCCCCCCATCTCAGCCAGGTGAAGTATGCATCTCTCCCCCCCATCTCAGCCAGGTGAAGTATGCATCTCTCCCCCCCATCTTAGCCAGGTGAAGTATGCATCTCTCCCCCCCCCATCTCAGCCAGGTGAAGTGTGCATCTCTCCCCCCCATCTCGACCAGGTGAAGTATGCATCTCTCCCCCCCATCTCAGTCAGGTGAAGTGTGCATCTCTCCCCCCATCTCAACCAGGTGAAGTATGCATCTCTCCCCCCCATCTCAGCCAGGTGCAGTGTGCATCTCTCCCCCCCATCTCAGCCAGGTGAAGTATGCATCTCCCCCCCCCCATCTCAGCCAGGTGCAGTGTGCATCTCCCCCCCCCATCTCAGCCAGGTGAAGTATGCATCTCTCCCCCTCATCTCAGCCAGGTGATGTATGCATCCCCCCCATCTCAGCCAGGTGAAGTATGCATCTCCCCCCCATCTCAGCCAGGTGAAGTATGCATCTCTCCCCCCCGCATCTCAGCCAGATGAAGTATGCATCTCCCCCCCTCCCCCATCTCAGCCAGGTGAGGTATGCATCTCACCCCCCATCTCAGCCAGGTGAAGTACGCACCTCCCCCCCTATCTCAGCCAGGTGAAGTATGCATCTCTCACCCCCCCCCCCCATCTCAGCCAGGTGAAGTATGCATCTCCCCCCCCATCTCAGCCAGGTGAAATAATCATCTCCCCCCCCATCTCAGCCAGGTGAAGTATGCATCTCCCCCCCCCCATCTCAGCCAGGTGAAGTATGCATCCCCCCCATCTCAGCCAGGTGAGGTATGCATCTCACCCCCCATCTCAGCCAGGTGAAGTACGCATCTCTCCCCCCCATCTCAGCCAGGTGCAGTGTGCATCTCCCCCCCATCTCAGCCAGGTGAAGTATGCATCTCTCCACCCCCCCATCTCAGCCAGGTGAAGTATGTATCCCCCCCCATCTCAGCCAGGTGAAGTATGCATCTCTCCCCCCCATCTTAGCCAGGTGAAGTATGCATCTCTCCCCCCCATCTCAGCCAGGTGCAGTGTGCATCTCTCCCCCCCATCTCAGCCAGGTGAAGTATGCATCTCCCCCCCCGCCCCATCTCAGCCAGGTGCAGTGTGCATCTCTCCCCCCCATCTCAGCCAGGTGAAGTATGCATCTCTCCCCCTCATCTCAGCCAGGTGAAGTATGCATCCCCCCCCATCTCAGCCAGGTGAAGTATGCATCCCCCCCCATCTCAGCCAGGTGAAGTATGCATCTCTCCCCCCGTATCTCAGCCAGGTGAAGTATGTATCTCCCCCCTCCCCCATCTCAGCCAGGTGAGGTATGCATCTCACCCCCCATCTCAGCCAGGCGAAGTACGCATCTCCCCCCCCCATTTCAGCCAGGTGAAGTATGCATCTTCCCCCCCCCATCTCAGCCAGGTGAAGTATGCATCCTTCCGCCCATCTCAGCCAGGTGAAGTATGCATCTCCTCCCCCCCCATCTCAGCCAGGTGAAGTATGCATCCCCCCCCCATCTCAGCCAGGTGAAGTATGCATTCCCCCCTGCCCCCCCAATCTCAGCCAGGTGAAGTATGCATCCTTCCCCCCATCTCAGCCAGGTGAAGTATGCATCTCTCCCCCCCCATCTCAGCCAGGTGTAGTATGCATCTCCCCCCCCATCTCAGCCAGGTGAAGTATGCATCTCTCACCCCCCCATCTCAGCCAGGTGAAGTATGCATCTCTCACCCCCCCCCATCTCAGCCAGGTGAAGTATGCATCTCCCCCCCCATCTCAGCCAGGTGAAGTATGCATCCCCCCCATCTCAGCCAGGTGAGGTTTGCATCTCACCCCCCCATCTCAGCCAGGTGAAGTACGCATCTCTCCCCCCCGTCTCAGCCAGGTGCAGTGTGCATCTCCACCCCCATCTTAGCCAGGTGAAGTATGCATCTCTCACCCCCCCCATCTCAGCCAGGTGGAGTATGCATCTCCCCCCCCCCATCTCAGCCAGGTGAAGTATGCATCTCCCCCCCCCCATCTCAGCCAGGTGAAGTATGCATCTCCCCCCCATCTCAGCCAGGTGAGGTATGCATCTCTCCCCCCATCTCAGCCAGGTGAAGTACGCATCTCTCCCCCCCATCTCAGCCAGGTGCAGTGTGCATCTCCACCCCCATCTTAGCCAGGTGAAGTATGCATCTCTCACCCCCCCATCTCAGCCAGGTGAAGTATGCATCTCCCCCCCCCCATCTCAGCCAGGTGAAGTATGCATCTCTCCCCCCCCATCTCAGCCAGGTGAAGTATGTATCCCCCCCATCTCAGCCAGGTGAAGTATGCATCCTTCCCCCCCATCTCAGCCAGGTGAAGTATGCATCTCCCCCCCCATCTCAGCCAGGTGAAGTATGCATCTCTCCACCCCATCTCAGCCAGGTGAAGTATGCATCTCCCCCCCCCCCCCATCTCAGCCAGGTGAAGTATGCATCTCTCCCTCCCCACCCCCCATCTCAGCCAGGTGAAGTATGCATCCCCCCCTCATCTCAGCCAGGTGCAGTGTGCATCTCTCCCCCCCATCTCAGCCAGGTGAAGTATGCATCTCTCCCCCCATCTCAGCCAGGTGAAGTATGCATCTCCCCCCCCATCTCAGCCAGGTGAAGTATGCATCCTCCCCCCATCTCAGCCAGGTGAAGTATGCATCTCTCCCCCTCATCTCAGTCAGGTGAAGTATGCATCCCCCCATCCCAGCCAGGTGAAGTATGCATCTCCCCCACCATCTCGGCCAGGTGAAGTATGCATCTCTCCCCCCCATCTCAGCCAGGTGAAGTATGCATCTCCCCCCCCCATCTCAGCCAGGTGAAGTATGCATCTCTCACCCCCTCATCTCAGCCAGGTGAAGTATGCATCTCCCCCCCATCTCAGCCAGGTGAAGTATGCATCCCCCCCATCTCTGCCAGGTGAAGTATGCATCTCCCCCCCCCCATCTCAGCCAGGTGAAGTATGCATCTCTCACCCCCCCATCTCAGCCAGGTAAAGTATGCATCCCCCCATCTCAGCCAGGTGAAGTATGCATCTTTCACCCCCCCCCCATCTCAGCCAGGTGAAGTATGCATCTCCCCCCCCCATCTCAGCCAGGTGAAGTATGCATCCTTCCCCCCCCCATCTCAGCCAGGTGAAGTATGCATCTCCCCCCCCCCATCTCAGCCAGGTGAAGTATGCATCTCTCCACCCCATCTCAGCCAGGTGAAGTATGCATCTCTCACCCCCACCCCCATCTCAGCCAGGTGAAGTATGCATCTCTCCCTCCCCACCCCCCATCTCAGCCAGGTGAAGTATGCATCTCCCTCCCCCCATCTCAGCCAGGTGAAGTATGCATCTCTCCCCCCCCATCTCAGCCAGGCGAAGTATGCATCCCCCCCATCTCAGCCTGGTGAAGTATGCATCCCCCCCATCTCAGCCAGGTGAAGTATGCATCTCTCCCCCATCTCAGCCAGGTGAAGTATGCATCTCTCCCCCCCCATCTCAGCCAGGTGAAGTATGCATCCCCCCCATCTCAGCCAGGTGAAGTATGCATCTCTCCCCCCATCTCAGCCAGGTGAAGTATGCATCTTCCCCCCTCCCCCATCTCAGCCAGGTGAAGTATGCATCCTTCCCCCCATCTCAGCCAGGTGAATTATGCATCCTTCCCCCCATCTCAGCCAGGTGAAGTATGCATCCCCCCCTCCCCCATCTCAGCCAGGTGAAGTATGCATCCCCCCCCCATCTCAGCCAGGTGAAGTATGCATCCCCCCATCTCAGCCAGGTGAAGTATGCATCTGCCCCCCCCATCTCAGCCAGGTGAAGTATGCATCTCTCACCCCCCCCCCATCTCAGCCAGGTGAAGCATGCATCTCCCCCATCTCAGCCAGTTGAAGTATGCATCCCCCCCATCTCAGCCAGGTGAAGTATGCATCTCCCCCCCATCTCAGCCAGGTGAAGTATGCATCTCTCCCCCCCCGCATCTCAGCCAGGTGAAGTATGCATCTCTCCCCCCCATCTCAGCCAGGTGAAGTATGCATCCCCCCCCCATCTCAGCCAGTGAAGTATGCATCTCTCCCCCTCATCTCAGCCAGGTGAAGTATGCATCTCTCACCCCCGCATCTCAGCCAGGTGAAGTATGCATCTCTCCCCCCCCATCTCAACCAGGTGAAGTATGCATCTCTCCCCCCATCTCAGCCAGGTGAAGTATGCCTCTTTCCCCCCCATCTCAGCCAGGTGAAGTATGCATCTCTCCCCCCCCGCATCTCAGCCAGGTGAAGTATGCATCTCTCCACCCCCCATCTCAGCCAGTTGAAGTATGCATCTCTCCCCCCCATCTCAGCCAGGTGAAGTATGCATCTCTCCCCCCCATCTCAACCAGGTGAAGTATGCATCCCCCCCCCCCCCATCTCAGCCAGGTGAAGTATGCATCTCTCCCCCCCATCTCAGCCAGGTGAAGTATGCATCTCTCCCCCCCATCTCAACCAGGTGAAGTATGCATCTCCCCCCACCCCCATCTCAGCCAGGTGCAGTGTGCATCTCTCCCCCCCATCTCAGCCAGGTGAAGTATGCATCTCTCCCCCCATCTCAACCAGGTGAAGTATGCATCTCTCCCCCCCATCTCAGCCAGGTGAAGTATGCATCTCTCCCCCCGCATCTCAGCCAGGTGAAGTATGCATCTCTCCCCCCATCTCAGCCAGGTGAAGTATGCATCTCTCCCCCCCCCATCTCAGCCAGGTGAAGTATGCATCTCTCCCCCCCATCTCAGCCAGGTGACGTATGCATCTCTCCCCTTATCTCAGCCAGGTGAATTATGCATCTCTCCCCCCATCTCAGCCAGGTGAAGTATGTATCTCTCCCCCCATCTCAGCCAGGTGAAGTATGCATCTCTCCCCCCCATCTCAGCCAGGTGACGTATGCATCTCTCCCCCCATCTCAGCCAGGTGAAGTATGCATCTCTCCCCCCGCATCTCAGCCAGGTGAAGTATGCATCTCTCCCCCTCATCTCAGCCAGTTGAAGTATGCATCTCTCCCCCCCATCTCAGCCAGGTGAAGTATGCATCTCTCCCCCCATCTCAGCCAGGTGAAGTATGCATCCCCCCCCATCTCAGCCAGGTGAAGTATGCATCTCTCCCCCCCCATCTCAGCCAGGTGAAGTATGCATCTCTCCCCCCATCTCAGCCAGGTGAAGTATGCATCTCTCCCCCCTCATCTCAGCCACGTGAAGTATGCATCTCTCCCCCCATCTCAGCCAGGTGAAGTATGCATCTCTCCCCCCCATCTCAGCCAGGTGAAGTATGCATCTCTCCCCCCCATCTTAGCCAGGTGAAGTATGCATCTCTCCCCCCCCCCATCTCAGCCAGGTGAAGTGTGCATCTCTCCCCCCCATCTCGACCAGGTGAAGTATGCATCTCTCCCCCCCCCATCTCAGCCAGGTGCAGTGTGCATCTCTCCCCCCCATCTCAGCCAGGTGAAGTATGCATCTCTCCCCCCCATCTCAGCCAGGTGCAGTGTGCATCCCCCCCCCCCCATCTCAGCCAGGTGAAGTATGCATCTCTCCCCCTCATCTCAGCCAGGTGAAGTATGCATCCCCCCATCTCAGCCAGGTGAAGTATGCATCTCCCCCCCCCATCTCAGCCAGGTAAAGTATGCATCTCTCCCCCCCGCATCTCAGCCAGGTGAAGTATGCATCTCCCCCCCTCCCCCATCTCAGCCAGGTGAGGTATGCATCTCACCCCCCATCTCAGCCAGGTGAAGTACGCATCTCCCCCCCATCTCAGCCAGGTGAAGTATGCATCTCTCATCCCCCCCATCTCAGCCAGGTGAAGTATGCATCTCTCACCCCCCCATATCAGCCAGGTGAAGTATGCATCTCCCCCCCCCATCTCAGCCAGGTGAAGTATGCATCCCCCCCCCATCTCAGCCAGGTGAAGTATGCATCTCTCACCCCCCCATCTCAGCCAGGTGAAGTATGCATCTCTCCCCCCCATCTCAGCCAGGTGAAGTATGCATCTCTCCCCCCATCTGAGCCAGGTGAAGTATGCATCTCTCCCCCCCATCTCAGCCAGGTGAAGTATGCATCTCTCCCACCCGCATCTCAGCCAGGTGAAGTATGCATCTCTCCACCCCCCATCTCAGCCAGTTGAAGTATGCATCTCTCCCCCCCATCTCAGCCAGGTGAAGTATGCATCTCCCCCCCGCATCTCAACCACGTGAAGTATGCATCTCCCCCCCCCATCTCAGCCAGGTGAAGTATGCATCTCTCCCCCCCCATCTCAGCCAGGTAAAGTATGCATCTCTCCCCCCCATCTCAACCAGGTGAAGTATGCATCTCTCCCCCCCCCATCTCAGCCAGGTGCAGTGTGCATCTCTCCCCCCCATCTCAGCCAGGTGAAGTATGCATCTCTCCCCCCCATCTCAACCAGGTGAAGTATGCATCTCTCCCCCCCATCTCATCCAGGTGAAGTATGCATCTCTCCCCCCATCTCAGCCAGGTGAAGTATGCATCTCTCCCCCCCATCTCAGCCAGGTGAAGTATGCATCTCTCCCCCCATCTCAGCCAGGTGAAGTATGCATCTCTCCCCCCCATCTCAGCCAGGTGGAGTATGCATCTCTCACCCCCCCCCCCCATCTCAGCCAGGTGAAGTATATATCCCCCTCATCTCAGCCAGGTGAAGTATGCATCCCCCCCCCCTTCTCAGCCAGGTGAAGTATGCATCTCTCACCCACCATCTCAGCCAGGTGAAGTATGCATCTCCCCCCCCCCATCTCAGCCAGGTGAAGTATGCATCCTTCCCCCCCATCTCAGCCAGGTGAAGTATGCATCTCCCCCCCCATCTCAGCCAGGTGAAGTATGCATCTCTCCACCCCATCTCAGCCAGGTGAAGTATGCATCTCCCCCCCCCCATCTCAGCCAGGTGAAGTATGCATCTCTCCCTCCCCACCCCCCATCTCAGCCAGGTGAAGTATGCATCCCCCCCTCATCTCAGCCAGGTGCAGTGTGCATCTCTCCCCCCCATCTCAGCCAGGTGAAGTATGCATCTCTCCCCCCATCTCAGCCAGGTGAAGTATGCATCTCCCCCCCCCATCTCAGCCAGGTGAAGTATGCATCCTCCCCCCCATCTCAGCCAGGTGAAGTATGCATCTCTCCCCCTCATCTCAGTCAGGTGAAGTATGCATCCCCCCCATCCCAGCCAGGTGAAGTATGCATCTCCCCCCCCATCTCGGCCAGGGGAAGTATGCATCTCTCCCCCCCCATCTCAGCCAGGTGAAGTATGCATCTCCCCCCCCCATCTCAGCCAGGTGAAGTATGCATCTCTCACCCCCTCATCTCAGCCAGGTGAAGTATGCATCTCCCCCCCATCTCAGCCAGGTGAAGTATGCATCCCCCCCATCTCTGCCAGGTGAAGTATGCATCTCCCCCCCCCCATCTCAGCCAGGTGAAGTATGCATCTCTCACCCCCCCCATCTCTGCCAGGTAAAGTATGCATCCCCCCATCTCAGCCAGGTGAAGTATGCATCTTTCACCCCCCCCCCCATCTCAGCCAGGTGAAGTATGCATCTTCCCCCCCATCTCAGCCAGGTGAAGTATGCATCCTCCCCCCCCCATCTCAGCCAGGTGAAGTATGCATCTCCCCCCCCCCATCTCAGCCAGGTGAAGTATGCATCTCTCCACCCCATCTCAGCCAGGTGTAGTATGCATCTCTCACCCCCACCCCCATCTCAGCCAGGTGAAGTATGCATCTCTCCCTCCCCACCCCCCATCTCAGCCAGGTGAAGTATGCATCTCCCCCCCCCATCTCAGCCAGGTGAAGTATGCATCTCTCCCCCCATCTCAGCCAGGTGAAGTATGCATTTCTCCCCCCCCACCATCTCAGCCAGGTGAAGTATGCATCCCCCCCCCCCATCTCAGCCAGGTGAAGTATGCATCTCTCCCCCCCCCATTTCAGCCAGGCGAAGTATGCATCCCCCCCATCTCAGCCTGGTGAAGTATGCATCCCCCCCATCTCAGCCAGGTGAAGTATGCATCTCTCCCCCATCTCAGCCAGGTGAAGTATGCATCTCTCCCCCTCATCTCAGCCAGGTGAAGTATGCATCTCTCACCCCCGCATCTCAGCCAGGTGAAGTATGCATCTCTCCCCCCCCATCTCAACCAGGTGAAGTATGCATCTCTCCCCCCATCTCAGCCAGGTGAAGTATGCCTCTTTCCCCCCCATCTCAGCCAGGTGAAGTATGCATCTCTCCCCCCCCGCATCTCAGCCAGGTGAAGTATGCATCTCTCCACCCCCCATCTCAGCCAGTTGAAGTATGCATCTCTCCCCCCCATCTCAGCCAGGTGAAGTATGCATCTCTCCCCCCCATCTCAACCAGGTGAAGTATGCATCTCTCCCCCCCCCATCTCAGCCAGGTGAAGTATGCATCTCTCCCCCCCATCTCAGCCAGGTGAAGTATGCATCTCTCCCCCCCATCTCAACCAGGTGAAGTATGCATCTCCCCCCCCCCCATCTCAGCCAGGTGCAGTGTGCATCTCTCCCCCCCATCTCAGCCAGGTGAAGTATGCATCTCTCCCCCCATCTCAACCAGGTGAAGTATGCATCTCTCCCCCCCATCTCAGCCAGGTGAAGTATGCATCTCTCCCCCCGCATCTCAGCCAGGTGAAGTATGCATCTCTCCCCCCATCTCAGCCAGGTGAAGTATGCATCTCTCCCCCCCCCATCTCAGCCAGGTGAAGTATGCATCTCTCCCCCCCATCTCAGCCAGGTGACGTATGCATCTCTCCCCTTATCTCAGCCAGGTGAATTATGCATCTCTCCCCCCATCTCAGCCAGGTGAAGTATGTATCTCTCCCCCCATCTCAGCCAGGTGAAGTATGCATCTCTCCCCCCCATCTCAGCCAGGTGACGTATGCATCTCTCCCCCCATCTCAGCCAGGTGAAGTATGCATCTCTCCCCCCGCATCTCAGCCAGGTGAAGTATGCATCTCTCCCCCTCATCTCAGCCAGTTGAAGTATGCATCTCTCCCCCCCATCTCAGCCAGGTGAAGTATGCATCTCTCCCCCCATCTCAGCCAGGTGAAGTATGCATCCCCCCCCATCTCAGCCAGGTGAAGTATGCATCTCTCCCCCCCCATCTCAGCCAGGTGAAGTATGCATCTCTCCCCCCATCTCAGCCAGGTGAAGTATGCATCTCTCCCCCCTCATCTCAGCCACGTGAAGTATGCATCTCTCCCCCCATCTCAGCCAGGTGAAGTATGCATCTCTCCCCCCCATCTCAGCCAGGTGAAGTATGCATCTCTCCCCCCCATCTTAGCCAGGTGAAGTATGCATCTCTCCCCCCCCCCCCATCTCAGCCAGGTGAAGTGTGCATCTCTCCCCCCCATCTCGACCAGGTGAAGTATGCATCTCTCCCCCCCATCTCAGCCAGGTGCAGTGTGCATCTCTCCCCCCCATCTCAGCCAGGTGAAGTATGCATCTCTCCCCCCCATCTCAGCCAGGTGCAGTGTGCATCCCCCCCCCCATCTCAGCCAGGTGAAGTATGCATCTCTCCCCCTCATCTCAGCCAGGTGAAGTATGCATCCCCCCATCTCAGCCAGGTGAAGTATGCATCTCCCCCCCATCTCAGCCAGGTGAAGTATGCATCTCTCCCCCCCGCATCTCAGCCAGGTGAAGTATGCATCTCCCCCCCTCCCCCATCTCAGCCAGGTGAGGTATGCATCTCACCCCCCATCTCAGCCAGGTGAAGTACGCATCTCCCCCCCATCTCAGCCAGGTGAAGTATGCATCTCTCATCCCCCCCATCTCAGCCAGGTGAAGTATGCATCTCTCACCCCCCCATATCAGCCAGGTGAAGTATGCATCTCCCCCCCCCATCTCAGCCAGGTGAAGTATGCATCCCCCCCCCATCTCAGCCAGGTGAAGTATGCATCTCTCACCCCCCCATCTCAGCCAGGTGAAGTATGCATCTCTCCCCCCCATCTCAGCCAGGTGAAGTATGCATCTCTCCCCCCATCTGAGCCAGGTGAAGTATGCATCTCTCCCCCCCATCTCAGCCAGGTGAAGTATGCATCTCTCCCACCCGCATCTCAGCCAGGTGAAGTATGCATCTCTCCACCCCCCATCTCAGCCAGTTGAAGTATGCATCTCTCCCCCCCATCTCAGCCAGGTGAAGTATGCATCTCCCCCCCGCATCTCAACCACGTGAAGTATGCATCTCCCCCCCCCCCCATCTCAGCCAGGTGAAGTATGCATCTCTCCCCCCCCATCTCAGCCAGGTAAAGTATGCATCTCTCCCCCCCGTCTCAACCAGGTGAAGTATGCATCTCTCCCCCCCCCATCTCAGCCAGGTGCAGTGTGCATCTCTCCCCCCCATCTCAGCCAGGTGAAGTATGCATCTCTCCCCCCCATCTCAACCAGGTGAAGTATGCATCTCTCCCCCCCATCTCATCCAGGTGAAGTATGCATCTCTCCCCCCATCTCAGCCAGGTGAAGTATGCATCTCTCCCCCCCATCTCAGCCAGGTGAAGTATGCATCTCTCCCCCCATCTCAGCCAGGTGAAGTATGCATCTCTCCCCCCCATCTCAGCCAGGTGGAGTATGCATCTCTCACCCCCCCCCCCCATCTCAGCCAGGTGAAGTATATATCCCCCTCATCTCAGCCAGGTGAAGTATGCATCCCCCCCCCCCTTCTCAGCCAGGTGAAGTATGCATCTCTCACCCACCATCTCAGCCAGGTGAAGTATGCATCTCCCCCCCCCCATCTCAGCCAGGTGAAGTATGCATCCTTCCCCCCCATCTCAGCCAGGTGAAGTATGCATCTCCCCCCCCATCTCAGCCAGGTGAAGTATGCATCTCTCCACCCCATCTCAGCCAGGTGAAGTATGCATCTCCCCCCCCCCCATCTCAGCCAGGTGAAGTATGCATCTCTCCCTCCCCACCCCCCATCTCAGCCAGGTGAAGTATGCATCCCCCCCTCATCTCAGCCAGGTGCAGTGTGCATCTCTCCCCCCCATCTCAGCCAGGTGAAGTATGCATCTCTCCCCCCATCTCAGCCAGGTGAAGTATGCATCTCCCCCCCCCATCTCAGCCAGGTGAAGTATGCATCCTCCCCCCCATCTCAGCCAGGTGAAGTATGCATCTCTCCCCCTCATCTCAGTCAGGTGAAGTATGCATCCCCCCCATCCCAGCCAGGTGAAGTATGCATCTCCCCCCCCATCTCGGCCAGGGGAAGTATGCATCTCTCCCCCCCCATCTCAGCCAGGTGAAGTATGCATCTCCCCCCCCCCATCTCAGCCAGGTGAAGTATGCATCTCTCACCCCTTCATCTCAGCCAGGTGAAGTATGCATCTCCCCCCCATCTCAGCCAGGTGAAGTATGCATCCCCCCCATCTCTGCCAGGTGAAGTATGCATCTCCCCCCCCCCCATCTCAGCCAGGTGAAGTATGCATCTCTCACCCCCCCCATCTCTGCCAGGTAAAGTATGCATCCCCCCATCTCAGCCAGGTGAAGTATGCATCTTTCACCCCCCCCCCCCATCTCAGCCAGGTGAAGTATGCATCTTCCCCCCCATCTCAGCCAGGTGAAGTATGCATCCTCCCCCCCCCCCATCTCAGCCAGGTGAAGTATGCATCTCCCCCCCCCCCATCTCAGCCAGGTGAAGTATGCATCTCTCCACCCCATCTCAGCCAGGTGAAGTATGCATCTCTCACCCCCACCCCCATCTCAGCCAGGTGAAGTATGCATCTCTCCCTCCCCACCCCCCATCTCAGCCAGGTGAAGTATGCATCTCCCCCCCCCATCTCAGCCAGGTGAAGTATGCATCTCTCCCCCCATCTCAGCCAGGTGAAGTATGCATTTCTCCCCCCCCACCATCTCAGCCAGGTGAAGTATGCATCCCCCCCCCATCTCAGCCAGGTGAAGTATGCATCTCTCCCCCCCCCATCTCAGCCAGGCGAAGTATGCATCCCCCCCATCTCAGCCTGGTGAAGTATGCATCCCCCCCATCTCAGCCAGGTGAAGTATGCATCTCTCCCCCATCTCAGCCAGGTGAAGTATGCATCTCTCCCCCCCATCTCAGCCAGGTGAAGTATGCATCCCCCCCATCTCAGCCAGGTGAAGTATGCATCTCTCCCCCCATCTCAGCCAGGTGAAGTATGCATCTCCTTCCCCATCTCAGCCAGGTGAAGTATGCATCGTCCCCCCCTCCCCCATCTCAGCCAGGTGAAGTATGCATCCTTCCCCCCATCTCAGCCAGGTGAAGTATGCATCTCCCCCTCCCCCATCTCAGCCAGGTGAAGTATGCACCCCCCCCCATCTCAGCCAGGTGAAGTATGCATCCCCCCCCATCTCAGCCAGGTGAAGTATGCATCTGCCCCCCCCCCATCTCAGCCAGGTGAAGTATGCATCTCTCACCCCCCCCCATCTCAGCCAGGTGAAGCATGCATCTCCCCCATCTCAGCCAGTTGAAGTATGCATCCCCCCCATCTCAGCCAGGTGAAGTATGCATCTCCCCCCCATCTCAGCCAGGTGAAGTATGCATCTCTCCCCCCCCGCATCTCAGCCAGGTGAAGTATGCATCTCTCCCCCCCATCTCAGCCAGGTGAAGTATACATCCCCCCCATCTCAGCCAGGTGAAGTATGCATCTCTCCCCCTCATCTCAGCCAGGTGAAGTATGCATCTCTCACCCCCCCGCATCTCAGCCAGGTGAAGTATGCATCTCTCCCCCCCCCCATCTCAACCAGGTGAAGTATGCATCTCTCCCCCCATCTCAGCCAGGTGAAGTATGCCTCTTTCCCCCCCATCTCAGCCAGGTGAAGTATGCATCTCTCCCCCCCCCCGCATCTCAGCCAGGTGAAGTATGCATCTCTCCACCCCCCATCTCAGCCAGTTGAAGTATGCATCTCTCCCCCCCATCTCAGCCAGGTGAAGTATGCATCTCTCCCCCCCATCTCAACCAGGTGAAGTATGCATCTCTCCCCCCCCATCTCAGCCAGGTGAAGTATGCATCTCTCCCCCCCATCTCAGCCAGGTGAAGTATGCATCTCTCCCCCCCATCTCAACCAGGTGAAGTATGCATCTCCCCCCCCCCATCTCAGCCAGGTGCAGTGTGCATCTCTCCCCCCCATCTCAGCCAGGTGAAGTATGCATCTCTCCCCCCATCTCAACCAGGTGAAGTATGCATCTCTCCCCCCCATCTCAGCCAGGTGAAGTATGCATCTCTCCCCCCGCATCTCAGCCAGGTGAAGTATGCATCTCTCCCCCATCTCAGCCAGGTGAAGTATGCATCTCTCCCCCCCCCATCTCAGCCAGGTGACGTATGCATCTCTCCCCTTATCTCAGCCAGGTGAATTATGCATCTCTCCCCCCATCTCAGCCAGGTGAAGTATGTATCTCTCCCCCCATCTCAGCCAGGTGAAGTATGTATCTCTCCCCCCCATCTCAGCCAGGTGACGTATGCATCTCTCCCCCCATCTCAGCCAGGTGAAGTATGCATCTCTCCCCCCGCATCTCAGCCAGGTGAAGTATGCATCTCTCCCCCTCATCTCAGCCAGTTGAAGTATGCATCTCCCCCCCCCATCTCAGCCAGGTGAAGTATGCATCTCTCCCCCCATCTCAGCCAGGTGAAGTATGCATCCCCCCCATCTCAGCCAGGTGAAGTATGCATCTCTCCCCCCCATCTCAGCCAGGTGAAGTATGCATCTCTCCCCCCATCTCAGCCAGGTGAAGTATGCATCTCTCCCCCCTCATCTCAGCCAGGTGAAGTATGCATCTCTCCCCCCATCTCAGCCAGGTGAAGTATGCATCTCTCCCCCCCATCTCAGCCAGGTGAAGTATGCATCTCTCCCCCCCATCTTAGCCAGGTGAAGTATGCATCTCTCCCCCCCCCATCTCAGCCAGGTGAAGTGTGCATCTCTCCCCCCCATCTCGACCAGGTGAAGTATGCATCTCTCCCCCCCCATCTCAGCCAGGTGCAGTGTGCATCTCTCCCCCCCATCTCAGCCAGGTGAAGTATGCATCTCTCCCCCCCATCTCAGCCAGGTGCAGTGTGCATCTCCCCCCCCCATCTCAGCCAGGTGAAGTATGCATCTCTCCCCCTCATCTCAGCCAGGTGAAGTATGCATCCCCCCATCTCAGCCAGGTGAAGTATGCATCTCCCCCCCCCCCATCTCAGCCAGGTGAAGTATGCATCTCTCCCCCCCGCATCTCAGCCAGGTGAAGTATGCATCTCCCCCCCTCCCCCATCTCAGCCAGGTGAGGTATGCATCTCACCCCCCATCTCAGCCAGGTGAAGTACGCATCTCCCCCCCATCTCAGCCAGGTGAAGTATGCATCTCTCATCCCCCCCCATCTCAGCCAGGTGAAGTATACATCTCTCACCCCCCCATATCAGCCAGGTGAAGTATGCATCTCCCCCCCCCATCTCAGCCAGGTGAAGTATGCATCCCCCCCCCCATCTCAGCCAGGTGAAGTATGCATCTCTCACCCCCCCCCCATCTCAGCCAGGTGAAGTATGCATCTCTCCCCCCCATCTCAGCCAGGTGAAGTATGCATCTCTCCCCCCATCTGAGCCAGGTGAAGTATGCATCTCTCCCCCCCATCTCAGCCAGGTGAAGTATGCATCTCTCCCACCCGCATCTCAGCCAGGTGAAGTATGCATCTCTCCACCCCCCATCTCAGCCAGTTGAAGTATGCATCTCTCCCCCCCATCTCAGCCAGGTGAAGTATGCATCTCCCCCCCGCATCTCAACCAGGTGAAGTATGCATCTCCCCCCCCCCATCTCAGCCAGGTGAAGTATGCATCTCTCCCCCCCATCTCAGCCAGGTAAGGTATGCATCTCTCCCCCCCATCTCAACCAGGTGAAGTATGCATCTCTCCCCCCCCCATCTCAGCCAGGTGCAGTGTGCATCTCTCCCCCCCATCTCAGCCAGGTGAAGTATGCATCTCTCCCCCCCATCTCAACCAGGTGAAGTATGCATCTCTCCCCCCCATCTCATCCAGGTGAAGTATGCATCTCTCCCCCCGCATCTCAGCCAGGTGAAGTATGCATCTCTCCCCCCATCTCAGCCAGGTGAAGTATGCATCTCTCCCCCCCATCTCAGCCAGGTGAAGTATGCATCTCTCCCCCCCCCATCTCAGCCAGGTGAAGTATGCATCTCTCCCCCATCTCAGCCAGGAGAAGTATGCATCTCTCCCCCCATCTCAGCCAGGTGAAGTATGCATGTCTCCCCCCCCATCTCAGCCAGGTGAAGTATGCATCTCTCCCCCCATCTCAGCCAGGTGAAGTATGCATCTCTCCCCCCCCATCTCAACCAGGTGAAGTATGCATCTCTCCCCCCATCTCAGCCAGGTGAAGTATGCCTCTTTCCCCCCCATCTCAGCCAGGTGAAGTATGCATCTCTCCCCCCCCGCATCTCAGCCAGGTGAAGTATGCATCTCTCCACCCCCATCTCAGCCAGTTGAAGTATGCATCTCTCCCCCCCATCTCAGCCAGGTGAAGTATGCATCTCCCCCCCCCCATCTCAACCAGGTGAAGTATGCATCTCTCCCCCCCCCATCTCAGCCAGGTGAAGTATGCATCTCTCCCCCCCATCTCAGCCAGGTGAAGTATGCATCTCTCCCCCCCATCTCAACCAGGTGAAGTATGCATCTCCCCCCCCCCCATCTCAGCCAGGTGCAGTGTGCATCTCTCCCCCCCATCTCAGCCAGGTGAAGTATGCATCTCTCCCCCCATCTCAACCAGGTGAAGTATGCATCTCTCCCCCCCATCTCAGCCAGGTGAAGTATGCATCTCTCCCCCCGCATCTCAGCCAGGTGAAGTATGCATCTCTCCCCCCATCTCAGCCAGGTGAAGTATGCATCTCTCCCCCCCCATCTCAGCCAGGTGAAGTATGCATCTCTCCCCCCCATCTCAGCCAGGTGACGTATGCATCTCTCCCCTTATCTCAGCCAGGTGAATTATGCATCTCTCCCCCCATCTCAGCCAGGTGAAGTATGTATCTCTCCCCCCATCTCAGCCAGGTGAAGTATGCATCTCTCCCCCCCATCTCAGCCAGGTGACGTATGCATCTCTCCCCCCATCTCAGCCAGGTGAAGTATGCATCTCTCCCCCCGCATCTCAGCCAGGTGAAGTATGCATCTCTCCCCCTCATCTCAGCCAGTTGAAGTATGCATCTCTCCCCCCCATCTCAGCCAGGTGAAGTATGCATCTCTCCCCCCATCTCAGCCAGGTGAAGTATGCATCCCCCCCCATCTCAGCCAGGTGAAGTATGCATCTCTCCCCCCCATCTCAGCCAGGTGAAGTATGCATCTCTCCCCCCATCTCAGCCAGGTGAAGTATGCATCTCTCCCCCCTCATCTCAGCCACGTGAAGTATGCATCTCTCCCCCCATCTCAGCCAGGTGAAGTATGCATCTCTCCCCCCCATCTCAGCCAGGTGAAGTATGCATCTCTCCCCCCCATCTTAGCCAGGTGAAGTATGCATCTCCCCCCCCCATCTCAGCCAGGTGAAGTGTGCATCTCTCCCCCCCATCTCGACCAGGTGAAGTATGCATCTCTTCCCCCCCATCTCAGCCAGGTGCAGTGTGCATCTCTCCCCCCCATCTCAGCCAGGTGAAGTATGCATCTCTCCCCCCCATCTCAGCCAGGTGCAGTGTGCATCCCCCCCCCCATCTCAGCCAGGTGAAGTATGCATCTCTCCCCCTCATCTCAGCCAGGTGAAGTATGCATCCCCCCATCTCAGCCAGGTGAAGTATGCATCTCCCCCCCCCATCTCAGCCAGGTGAAGTATGCATCTCTCCCCCCCGCATCTCAGCCAGGTGAAGTATGCATCTCCCCCCCTCCCCCATCTCAGCCAGGTGAGGTATGCATCTCACCCCCCATCTCAGCCAGGTGAAGTACGCATCTCCCCCCCATCTCAGCCAGGTGAAGTATGCATCTCTCATCCCCCCCATCTCAGCCAGGTGAAGTATGCATCTCTCACCCCCCATATCAGCCAGGTGAAGTATGCATCTCCCCCCCCATCTCAGCCAGGTGAAGTATGCATCCCCCCCCCATCTCAGCCAGGTGAAGTATGCATCTCTCACCCCCCATCTCAGCCAGGTGAAGTATGCATCTCTCCCCCCCATCTCAGCCAGGTGAAGTATGCATCTCTCCCCCCATCTGAGCCAGGTGAAGTATGCATCTCTCCACCCCCCATCTCAGCCAGTTGAAGTATGCATCTCTCCCCCCCATCTCAGCCAGGTGAAGTATGCATCTCCCCCCCGCATCTCAACCACGTGAAGTATGCATCTCCCCCCCCCCATCTCAGCCAGGTGAAGTATGCATCTCTCCACCCCCCATCTCAGCCAGTTGAAGTATGCATCTCTCCCCCCCATCTCAGCCAGGTGAAGTATGCATCTCCCCCCCGCATCTCAGCCAGGTAAAGTATGCATCTCTCCCCCCCATCTCAACCAGGTGAAGTATGCATCTCTCCCCCCCCATCTCAGCCAGGTGCAGTGTGCATCTCTCCCCCCCATCTCAGCCAGGTGAAGTATGCATCTCTCCCCCCCATCTCAACCAGGTGAAGTATGCATCTCTCCCCCCCATCTCATCCAGGTGAAGTATGCATCTCTCCCCCCATCTCAGCCAGGTGAAGTATGCATCTCTCCCCCCCATCTCAGCCAGGTGAAGTATGCATCTCTCCCCCCATCTCAGCCAGGTGAAGTATGCATCTCTCCCCCCCATCTCAGCCAGGTGGAGTATGCATCTCTCACCCCCCCCCCATCTCAGCCAGGTGAAGTATATATCCCCCTCATCTCAGCCAGGTGAAGTATGCATCCCCCCCCCTTCTCAGCCAGGTGAAGTATGCATCTCTCACCCACCATCTCAGCCAGGTGAAGTATGCATCTCCCCCCCCCATTTCAGCCAGGTGAAGTATGCATCCTTCCCCCCCATCTCAGCCAGGTGAAGTATGCATCTCCCCCCCCATCTCAGCCAGGTGAAGTATGCATCTCTCCACCCCATCTCAGCCAGGTGAAGTATGCATCTCCCCCCCCCCCCATCTCAGCCAGGTGAAGTATGCATCTCTCCCTCCCCACCCCCCATCTCAGCCAGGTGAAGTATGCATCCCCCCCTCATCTCAGCCAGGTGCAGTGTGCATCTCTCCCCCCCATCTCAGCCAGGTGAAGTATGCATCTCTCCCCCCATCTCAGCCAGGTGAAGTATGCATCTCCCCCCCCATCTCAGCCAGGTGAAGTATGCATCCTCCCCCCCATCTCAGCCAGGTGAAGTATGCATCTCTCCCCCTCATCTCAGTCAGGTGAAGTATGCATCCCCCCCATCCCAGCCAGGTGAAGTATGCATCTCCCCCCCCATCTCGGCCAGGGGAAGTATGCATCTCTCCCCCCCCCATCTCAGCCAGGTGAAGTATGCATCTCCCCCCCCCATCTCAGCCAGGTGAAGTATGCATCTCTCACCCCCTCATCTCAGCCAGGTGAAGTATGCATCTCCCCCCCATCTCAGCCAGGTGAAGTATGCATCCCCCCCATCTCTGCCAGGTGAAGTATGCATCTCCCCCCCCCATCTCAGCCAGGTGAAGTATGCATCTCTCACCCCCCCATCTCAGCCAGGTAAAGTATGCATCCCCCCATCTCATCCAGGTGAAGTATGCATCTTTCACCCCCCCCCCATCTCAGCCAGGTGAAGTATGCATCTTCCCCCCCATCTCAGCCAGGTGAAGTATGCATCCTTCCCCCCCCATCTCAGCCAGGTGAAGTATGCATCTCCCCCCCCCCATCTCAGCCAGGTGAAGTATGCATCTCTCCACCCCATCTCAGCCAGGTGAAGTATGCATCTCTCACCCCCACCCCCATCTCAGCCAGGTGAAGTATGCATCTCTCCCTCCCCACCCCCCATCTCAGCCAGGTGAAGTATGCATCTCCCCCCCCCCATCTCAGCCAGGTGAAGTATGCATCTCTCCCCCCATCTCAGCCAGGTGAAGTATGCATTTCTCCCCCCCCACCATCTCAGCCAGGTGAAGTATGCATCTCCCCCCCCCATCTCAGCCAGGTGAAGTATGCATCTCTCCCCCCCCCCATCTCAGCCAGGCGAAGTATGCACCCTCCCCATCTCAGCCTGGTGAAGTATGCATCCCCCCCATCTCAGCCAGGTGAAGTATGCATCTCTCCCCCATCTCAGCCAGGTGAAGTATGCATCTCTCCCCCCCATCTCAGCCAGGTGAAGTATGCATCCCCCCCATCTCAGCCAGGTGAAGTATGCATCTCTCCCCCCATCTCAGCCAGGTGAAGTATGCATCTCCTTCCCCATCTCAGCCAGGTGAAGTATGCATCGTCCCCCCCTCCCCCATCTCAGCCAGGTGAAGTATGCATCCTTCCCCCCATCTCAGCCAGGTGAAGTATGCATCTCCCCCTCCCCCATCTCAGCCAGGTGAAGTATGCACCCCCCCCCCCTCTCAGCCAGGTGAAGTATGCATCCCCCCCCCCCATCTCAGCCAGGTGAAGTATGCATCTGCCCCCCCCATCTCAGCCAGGTGAAGTATGCATCTCTCACCCCCCCCATCTCAGCCAGGTGAAGCATGCATCTCCCCCATCTCAGCCAGTTGAAGTATGCATCCCCCCCATCTCAGCCAGGTGAAGTATGCATCTCCCCCCCATCTCAGCCAGGTGAAGTATGCATCTCTCCCCCCCCGCATCTCAGCCAGGTGAAGTATGCATCTCTCCCCCCCATCTCAGCCAGGTGAAGTATACATCCCCCCCATCTCAGCCAGGTGAAGTATGCATCTCTCCCCCTCATCTCAGCCAGGTGAAGTATGCATCTCTCACCCCCCCGCATCTCAGCCAGGTGAAGTATGCATCTCTCCCCCCCCCATCTCAACCAGGTGAAGTATGCATCTCTCCCCCCATCTCAGCCAGGTGAAGTATGCCTCTTTCCCCCCCATCTCAGCCAGGTGAAGTATGCATCTCTCCCCCCCGCATCTCAGCCAGGTGAAGTATGCATCTCTCCACCCCCCATCTCAGCCAGTTGAAGTATGCATCTCTCCCCCCCATCTCAGCCAGGTGAAGTATGCATCTCTCCCCCCCATCTCAACCAGGTGAAGTATGCATCTCTCCCCCCCCCATCTCAGCCAGGTGAAGTATGCATCTCTCCCCCCCATCTCAGCCAGGTGAAGTATGCATCTCTCCCCCCCATCTCAACCAGGTGAAGTATGCATCTCCCCCCCCCCCATCTCAGCCAGGTGCAGTGTGCATCTCTCCCCCCCATCTCAGCCAGGTGAAGTATGCATCTCTCCCCCCATCTCAACCAGGTGAAGTATGCATCTCTCCCCCCCATCTCAGCCAGGTGAAGTATGCATCTCTCCCCCCGCATCTCAGCCAGGTGAAGTATGCATCTCTCCCCCCATCTCAGCCAGGTGAAGTATGCATCTCTCCCCCCCCATCTCAGCCAGGTGAAGTATGCATCTCTCCCCCCCATCTCAGCCAGGTGACGTATGCATCTCCCCCCTTATCTCAGCCAGGTGAATTATGCATCTCTCCCCCCATCTCAGCCAGGTGAAGTATGTATCTCTCCCCCCATCTCAGCCAGGTGAAGTATGTATCTCTCCCCCCCATCTCAGCCAGGTGACGTATGCATCTCTCCCCCCATCTCAGCCAGGTGAAGTATGCATCTCTCCCCCCGCATCTCAGCCAGGTGAAGTATGCATCTCTCCCCCTCATCTCAGCCAGTTGAAGTATGCATCTCTCCCCCCCATCTCAGCCAGGTGAAGTATGCATCTCTCCCCCCATCTCAGCCAGGTGAAGTATGCATCCCCCCCCCATCTCAGCCAGGTGAAGTATGCATCTCTCCCCCCCATCTCAGCCAGGTGAAGTATGCATCTCTCCCCCCATCTCAGCCAGGTGAAGTATGCATCTCTCCCCCCTCATCTCAGCCACGTGAAGTATGCATCTCTCCCCCCATCTCAGCCAGGTGAAGTATGCATCTCTCCCCCCCATCTCAGCCAGGTGAAGTATGCATCTCTCCCCCCCATCTTAGCCAGTTGAAGTATGCATCTCTCCCCCCCATCTCAGCCAGGTGAAGTATGCATCTCTCCCCCCATCTGAGCCAGGTGAAGTATGCATCTCTCCCCCCCATCTCAGCCAGGTGAAGTATGCATCTCTCCCACCCGCATCTCAGCCAGGTGAAGTATGCATCTCTCCACCCCCCATCTCAGCCAGTTGAAGTATGCATCTCTCCCCCCCATCTCAGCCAGGTGAAGTATGCATCTCCCCCCCGCATCTCAACCAGGTGAAGTATGCATCCCCCCCCCCCCATCTCAGCCAGGTGAAGTATGCATCTCTCCCCCCCATCTCAGCCAGGTAAGGTATGCATCTCTCCCCCCCATCTCAACCAGGTGAAGTATGCATCTCTCCCCCCCCCCCATCTCAGCCAGGTGCAGTGTGCATCTCTCCCCCCCATCTCAGCCAGGTGAAGTATGCATCTCTCCCCCCCATCTCAACCAGGTGAAGTATGCATCTCTCCCCCCCATCTCATCCAGGTGAAGTATGCATCTCTCCCCCCGCATCTCAGCCAGGTGAAGTATGCATCTCTCCCCCCATCTCAGCCAGGTGAAGTATGCATCTCTCCCCCCCATCTCAGCCAGGTGAAGTATGCATCTCTCCCCCCCCCATCTCAGCCAGGTGAAGTATGCATCTCTCCCCCATCTCAGCCAGGAGAAGTATGCATCTCTCCCCCCATCTCAGCCAGGTGAAGTATGCATCTCTCCCCCCCCCATCTCAGCCAGGTGAAGTATGCATCTCTCCCCCCATCTCAGCCAGGTGAAGTATGCATCTCTCCCCCCATCTCAGCCAGGTGAAGTATGCATCTCTCCCCCATCTCAGCCAGGTGAAGTATGCATCTCTCCCCCCATCTCAGCCAGGTGAAGTATGCATCTCTCCCCCCGCATCTCAGCCAGGTGAAGTATGCATCTCTCCCCCTCATCTCAGCCAGTTGAAGTATGCATCTCTCCCCCCCATCTCAGCCAGGTGAAGTATGCATCTCTCCCCCCATCTCAGCCAGGTGAAGTATGCATCTCTCCCCCCATCTCAGCCAGGTGCAGTATGCATCTCCCCCCTCATCTCAGCCAGGTGAAGTATGCATCTCTCCCCCCATCTCAGCCAGGTGAAGTATGCATCTCTCCCCCCATCTCAGCGAGGTGAAGTATGCATCTCTCCCCCCGCATCTCAGCCAGGTGAAGTATGCATCTCTCCCCCCATCTCAGCCAGGTGAAGTATGCATCTCTCCCCCCCCCCCATCTCAGCCAGGTGAAGTATGCATCTCTCCCCCCCCATCTCAGCCAGGTGAAGTGTGCATCTCTCCCCCCCATCTCAACCAGGTGAAGTATGCATCTCTCCCCCCCATCTCAGCCAGGTGCAGTGTGCATCTCTCCCCCCCATCTCAGCCAGGTGAAGTATGCATCTCCCCCCCCCCCATCTCAGCCAGGTGCAGTGTGCATCTCCCCCCCCCATCTCAGCCAGGTGAAGTATGCATCTCTCCCCCTCATCTCAGCCAGGTGATGTATGCATCCCCCCCATCTCAGCCAGGTGAAGTATGCATCTCCCCCCCATCTCAGCCAGGTGAAGTATGCATCTCTCCCCCCCGCATCTCAGCCAGGTGAAGTATGCATCTCCCCCCCTCCCCCATCTCAGCCAGGTGAGGTATGCATCTCACCCCCCATCTCAGCCAGGTGAAGTACGCACCTCCCCCCCTATCTCAGCCAGGTGAAGTATGCATCTCTCCCCCCCATCTCAGCCAGGTGAAGTATGCATCTCTCCCCCCTCATCTCAGCCACGTGAAGTATGCATCTCTCCCCCCATCTCAGCCAGGTGAAGTATGCATCTCTCCCCCCCATCTCGACCAGGTGAAGTATGCATCTCTCCCCCCCCATCTCAGCCAGGTGCAGTGTGCATCTCTCCCCCCCATCTCAGCCAGGTGAAGTATGCATCTCTCCCCCCGCATCTCAACTAGGTGAAGTATGCATCTCCCCCCCCCCCCATCTCAGCCAGGTGAAGTATGCATCTCTCCCCCCCATCTCAGCCAGGTAAAGTATGCATCTCTCCCCCCCATCTCAACCAGGTGAAGTATGCATCTCTCCCCCCCCCATCTCAGCCAGGTGCAGTGTGCATCTCTCCCCCCCATCTCAGCCAGGTGAAGTATGCATCTCTCCCCCCCATCTCAACCAGGTGAAGTATGCATCTCTCCCCCCCATCTCATCCAGGTGAAGTATGCATCTCTCCCCCCGCATCTCAGCCAGGTGAAGTATGCATCTCTCCCCCCATCTCAGCCAGGTGAAGTATGCATCTCTCCCCCCCATCTCAGCCAGGTGAAGTATGCATCTCTCCCCCCCCCCCCATCTCAGCCAGGTGAAGTATGCATCTCTCCCCCATCTCAGCCAGGAGAAGTATGCATCTCTCCCCCCATCTCAGCCAGGTGAAGTATGCATCTCTCCCCCCCCATCTCAGCCAGGTGAAGTATGCATCTCTCCCCCCATCTCAGCCAGGTGAAGGATGCATCTCTCCCCCCATCTCAGCCAGGTGAAGTATGCATCTCTCCCCCATCTCAGCCAGGTGAAGTATGCATCTCTCCCCCCATCTCAGCCAGGTGAAGTATGCATCTCTCCCCCCATCTCAGCCAGGTGAAGTATGCATCTCTCCCCCCGCATCTCAGCCAGGTGAAGTATGCATCTCTCCCCCTCATCTCAGCCAGTTGAAGTATGCATCTCTCCCCCCCATCTCAGCCAGGTGAAGTATGCATCTCTCCCCCCATCTCAGCCAGGTGAAGTATGCATCTCTCCCCCCATCTCAGCCAGGTGCAGTATGCATCTCCCCCCTCATCTCAGCCAGGTGAAGTATGCATCTCTCCCCCCATCTCAGCCAGGTGAAGTATGCATCTCTCCCCCCATCTCAGCCAGGTGAAGTATGCATCTCTCCCCCCGCATCTCAGCCAGGTGAAGTATGCATCTCTCCCCCCATCTCAGCCAGGTGAAGTATGCATCTCTCCCCCCCCCCCATCTCAGCCAGGTGAAGTATGCATCTCTCCCCCCCATCTCAGCCAGGTGAAGTGTGCATCTCTCCCCCCCATCTCAACCAGGTGAAGTATGCATCTCTCCCCCCCATCTCAGCCAGGTGCAGTGTGCATCTCTCCCCCCCATCTCAGCCAGGTGAAGTATGCATCTCCCCCCCCCCCATCTCAGCCAGGTGCAGTGTGCATCCCCCCCCCCCATCTCAGCCAGGTGAAGTATGCATCTCTCCCCCTCATCTCAGCCAGGTGATGTATGCATCCCCCCCATCTCAGCCAGGTGAAGTATGCATCTCCCCCCAATCTCAGCCAGGTGAAGTATGCATCTCTCCCCCCCGCATCTCAGCCAGGTGAAGTATGCATCTCCCCCCCTCCCCCATCTCAGCCAGGTGAGGTATGCATCTCACCCCCCATCTCAGCCAGGTGAAGTACGCACCTCCCCCCCTATCTCAGCCAGGTGAAGTAT
The DNA here is from genome assembly GCF_040938575.1 of Ambystoma mexicanum. Classification (NCBI taxonomy): domain Eukaryota; kingdom Metazoa; phylum Chordata; class Amphibia; order Caudata; family Ambystomatidae; genus Ambystoma; species Ambystoma mexicanum. The sequence continues at coordinate 1,032,305,337 of NC_090941.1, read as the reverse complement.
GCATCTCTCACCCCCCCCATCTCAGCCAGGTGAAGTATGCATCTCCCCCCCCATCTCAGCCAGGTGAAATAATCATCTCCCCCCCCATCTCAGCCAGGTGAAGTATGCATCTCCCCCCCCCCATCTCAGCCAGGTGAAGTATGCATCCCCCCCATCTCAGCCAGGTGAGGTATGCATCTCACCCCCCATCTCAGCCAGGTGAAGTACGCATCTCTCCCCCCCATCTCAGCCAGGTGCAGTGTGCATCTCCCCCCCATCTCAGCCAGGTGAAGTATGCATCTCTCCACCCCCCCATCTCAGCCAGGTGAAGTATGTATCCCCCCCCATCTCAGCCAGGTGAAGTATGCATCTCTCCCCCCCCATCTTAGCCAGGTGAAGTATGCATCTCTCCCCCCCATCTCAGCCAGGTGCAGTGTGCATCTCTCCCCCCCATCTCAGCCAGGTGAAGTATGCATCTCCCCCCCCCCCATCTCAGCCAGGTGCAGTGTGCATCTCTCCCCCCCATCTCAGCCAGGTGAAGTATGCATCTCTCCCCCTCATCTCAGCCAGGTGAAGTATGCATCCCCCCCCATCTCAGCCAGGTGAAGTATGCATCCCCCCCATCTCAGCCAGGTGAAGTATGCATCTCTCCCCCCGTATCTCAGCCAGGTGAAGTATGTATCTCCCCCCTCCCCCATCTCAGCCAGGTGAGGTATGCATCTCACCCCCCATCTCAGCCAGGCGAAGTACGCATCTCCCCCCCCCATTTCAGCCAGGTGAAGTATGCATCTTCCCCCCCCCCCATCTCAGCCAGGTGAAGTATGCATCCTTCCGCCCATCTCAGCCAGGTGAAGTATGCATCTCTCCCCCCCATCTCAGCCAGGTGAAGTATGCATCTCCCCCCCCCCCCATCTCAGCCAGGTGCAGTGTGCATCCCCCCCCCCCCATCTCAGCCAGGTGAAGTATGCATCTCTCCCCCTCATCTCAGCCAGGTGATGTATGCATCCCCCCCATCTCAGCCAGGTGAAGTATGCATCTCCCCCCAATCTCAGCCAGGTGAAGTATGCATCTCTCCCCCCCGCATCTCAGCCAGGTGAAGTATGCATCTCCTCCCCGCCCCCATCTCAGCCAGGTGAGGTATGCATCTCACCCCCCATCTCAGCCAGGTGAAGTACGCACCTCCCCCCCTATCTCAGCCAGGTGAAGTATGCATCTCTCACCCCCCCCATCTCAGCCAGGTGAAGTATGCATCTCCCCCCCCATCTCAGCCAGGTGAAATAATCATCTCCCCCCCCATCTCAGCCAGGTGAAGTATGCATCTCCCCCCCCCCATCTCAGCCAGGTGAAGTATGCATCCCCCCCATCTCAGCCAGGTGAGGTATGCATCTCACCCCCCATCTCAGCCAGGTGAAGTACGCATCTCTCCCCCCATCTCAGCCAGGTGCAGTGTGCATCTCCCCCCCATCTCAGCCAGGTGAAGTATGCATCTCTCCACCCCCCCATCTCAGCCAGGTGAAGTATGTATCCCCCCCCATCTCAGCCAGGTGAAGTATGCATCTCTCCCCCCCCATCTTAGCCAGGTGAAGTATGCATCTCTCCCCCCCATCTCAGCCAGGTGCAGTGTGCATCTCTCCCCCCCATCTCAGCCAGGTGAAGTATGCATCTCCCCCCCCCCCATCTCAGCCAGGTGCAGTGTGCATCTCTCCCCCCCATCTCAGCCAGGTGAAGTATGCATCTCTCCCCCTCATCTCAGCCAGGTGAAGTATGCATCCCCCCCCATCTCAGCCAGGTGAAGTATGCATCCCCCCCATCTCAGCCAGGTGAAGTATGCATCTCTCCCCCCGTATCTCAGCCAGGTGAAGTATGTATCTCCCCCCTCCCCCATCTCAGCCAGGTGAGGTATGCATCTCACCCCCCATCTCAGCCAGGCGAAGTACGCATCTCCCCCCCCCATTTCAGCCAGGTGAAGTATGCATCTTCCCCCCCCCCATCTCAGCCAGGTGAAGTATGCATCCTTCCGCCCATCTCAGCCAGGTGAAGTATGCATCTCCTCCCCCCCATCTCAGCCAGGTGAAGTATGCATCCCCCCCCCATCTCAGCCAGGTGAAGTATGCATTCCCCCCTGCCCCCCCAATCTCAGCCAGGTGAAGTATGCATCCTTCCCCCCATCTCAGCCAGGTGAAGTATGCATCTCTCCCCCCCCATCTCAGCCAGGTGTAGTATGCATCTCCCCCCCCATCTCAGCCAGGTGAAGTATGCATCTCTCACCCCCCCATCTCAGCCAGGTGAAGTATGCATCTCTCACCCCCCCCCCATCTCAGCCAGGTGAAGTATGCATCTCCCCCCCCCCCCCATCTCAGCCAGGTGAAGTATGCATCTCCCCCCCCATCTCAGCCAGGTGAAGTATGCATCCCCCCCATCTCAGCCAGGTGAGGTTTGCATCTCACCCCCCCATCTCAGCCAGGTGAAGTATGCATCTCCCCCCCATCTCAGCCAGGTGAAGTATGCATCTCCCCCCCCCCATCTCAGCCAGGTGAAGTATGCATCTCCCCCCCATCTCAGCCAGGTGAGGTATGCATCTCTCCCCCCCATCTCAGCCAGGTGAAGTACGCATCTCTCCCCCCCATCTCAGCCAGGTGCAGTGTGCATCTCCACCCCCATCTTAGCCAGGTGAAGTATGCATCTCTCACCCCCCCATCTCAGCCAGGTGAAGTATGCATCTCCCCCCCCATCTCAGCCAGGTGAAGTATGCATCTCTCCCCCCCCATCTCAGCCAGGTGAAGTATGTATCCCCCCCATCTCAGCCAGGTGAAGTATGCATCTCCCACCCCCCCATCTAAGCCCCGTGAAGTATGCATCTTCCCCCCCCATCTCAGCCAGGTGAAGTATGCATCCTTCCGCCCATCTCAGCCAGGTGAAGTATGCATCCCCCCCCCATCTCAGCCAGGTGAAGTATGCATACCCCCCATCTCAGCCAGGTGAAGTATGCATTCCCCCCCGCCCCCCCATCTCAGCCAGGTGAAGTATGCATCCTTCCCCCATCTCAGCCAGGTGAAGTATGCACCCCCCCCCCATCTCAGCCAGGTGAAGTATGCATCCCCCCCCCCATCTCAGCCAGGTGAAATATGAATCTCCCCCCCCCATCTCAGCCAGGTGAAGTATGCATCTCTCCCCCCCATCTCAGCCAGGTGAAGTATGTATCTCTCCCCCCCCATCTCAGCCAGGTGAAGTATACATCTCCCCCCACCATCTCAGCCAGGTGAAGTATGCATCTCCCCCCCCATCTCAGCCAGGTGAAATAATCATCTCCCCCCCCCATCTCAGCCAGGTGAAGTATGCATCTCCCCCCCCCCCCATCTCAGCCAGGTGAAGTATGCATCTCCCCCCCATCTCAGCCAGGTGAAGTATGCATCCCCCCCATCTCAGCCAGGTGAAGTATGCATCTCCCCCCCCATCTCAGCCAGGTGAAGTGTGCATCTCTCCCCCCCATCTCAGCCAGGTGAAATATGCATCTCCCCCCCCATCTCAGCCAGGTGAAGTATGCATCTCCCCCCCCCATCTCAGCCAGGTGACGTATGCATCTCACCCCCCAATCACCTACCCACATCACGATGCCATGAGCCTGACATGCAACTCACCGAGAAGCCAGGATCTCTGCCATGCATGTCGCTCCATGTAGCGTGGTATCGTGGAGTTCCGCATGACCATTGAATCATGGGTTGATTTGGGAAATCGGGCACAACAATGTGTAATGATCTTGTATGAGTCACATACCATTTGCACGTTGATGGAATGGTATAACCTACGGTTGCGGTACACTACCTCCATGGCATGTGGGACCACCAATTCTACATGGGTGCAGTTGATGGCGCCAATGCAACCAGGGATGCCGGCCAGTGAATGGAAACCAAATTTGGTGTTGGAGATCTCCTGGGCTGTCTGTGGTAGGAAAATGTGGTCACCTGTGTGCTTCAGGAGGGCATCGAGCACTTGGTTCAGCGTATGTGAGAATAATGGTTGTGATATGCCATGCATGTGCCCCACTGTGTGCTGGTAGGTGCCTGTGGCCAGGAAGTGGAGCACAGACACTACCCTCAGTAGAGGTGGGATGGCGGTGCATATTTCAATCAGGCTGACAATGTTGTCATGTATCATGTCCGCAATGGTGGTGATGGTGTCCCGGTCCAGGCGGTACAGGGTGTGGATCTACTCAGGGGTTAGGTTGAATGGACTGGCTCTGATGCGAGAGATTGGCGGCTGCCTGCGTGGTCCACTGTCTGCACTGGTGGGACATGCTGTGCCTGCCTGAGCCTCCTTCTCCTCCTGCGTCTCCTCTGTGCTGCCTGTTGTTGTTGTTGCTGTTGCTGGAGTTCCACTGCAATCACGTCCTCCAGCCCCAGCATTGCTAGTAGTATTGGAATCATTTTTGTGTGTGACTGGGTGTGGGAAGGGGTGTGGTGTGCTCCTTTTGTGCTGGCCCAGTCTATATTGCCTCCACCTGTGCTGATTGTGTGCACCTGTAGCAGTTGGGAACACTGCACATGGCCGTTTACGGGTGGTCCGGGATGCCGGTATTTGCTGCGTGCCGGTAAGGTACTTTTCTGTCTTCTGTAGGCCGTTATTAGCATGTCCGCATTACTTGTGTTCAGCTCCTGTTTACGCCATGCTGCTATTGCCGGCATGTGAGGTCACGTGCCCGCGCCCATGGTGCTATTAGAGGCACCGTTATTTACGGTGCCGCTAATAGCGGGTTGGTGGTTCGTAATGGACCGGAGTGGTAAACGATGCCGGTAATCCTTTACCGGCATCGTTTTTCACTTACCTCCATACTCGTAATGAGGCCCATCGACTTGTCACAGTAAATATGATAACAACATGACTTAGCTGTGTAATGTGCAAGTGCAGTGAGAGCGTTTAGAAAGGCACACTGCCAATACAAGTATTACAATAAACAACACAATAATACTATAAAAGCAGAATTGGATCCTTGAATGCCACAGTGCACTACACACGAAGCAGAGTTACCACCTTAGGAGAGAGAGAGGGTGTACATTATACTCAAGTCCTTTTCACAGCTACGTCCCGCCATGGATAGAATTTCATAATTTAAAACATTGAAAATAATGAAAGATCCTCTGACTGGCTTATGGGGCTGCTATAGTGTCCCCGTCTCCTATCACCAAGCTCTATATGTCAATAGACCATATGGCAACAAATCTGTACCCACAGCTGTAAAGGTGATGCCTGACTGGCCTAGAGGGCTGCCTCAGCCCGTCCCCCTCCCCTTTACCAGCTCCAGTTGGTCAAACCGGGATTAACACTAAGGGCCTCATCACGAGTTGGGCTGTATTCCCGGCTGTAATACCGCCGACTGTAATAACCCTAGCATCCACTGGATCACGGATTGGGCCTTAACAGTAAATCCCCATTCTTGATTAGGTCCATTGGATCCAATGGGGAGCTTTCGGTGCTAATACTGCGGGCTAATACAGCCGGCTGTAATACTGCTGAAAACAGGGATTTTCACCTCCAGAAAAAAGCTGGAGGTAAAACAGCCGATTTAGCACCCAACTCGTGATAGGGCTAGCCTTTAAATGGGGCGGTATTACCGTTACCACTGCATTTAAGGGTTACAGCCCAACTCGAGATGAGGCCCATAGTCCCTCATCTTGTTCTGTCAATTTAGCAGCTTGGGTTAGTGGCCGCCATAGCAGTAATTGTATTATATAGTGAATTCCAATGTTAAGGGAGAAGTTGGCGGTAATGGACGACTCCTCCACACAAAAAAAGGCCAGTCCCGATAACAACTCCCCTTTCCCCCAAACTGGTCGCTCACACTCAAATGGACCGTATGGATAACAAATTTGCAGCAGGGTTTTTTTCCCTATTATTTTCCCCTTCAGCAATAAATAAGGTTGCAGCTTCCTAATGGCGTCTGAAGGACTAAGGGAGGGACGATGGGTGGGGGCAACTCTTCCCATCCTCTCGGTGTCCCCAGTGTGGGGTGATCATTTCATGTTGCAGGAGAGGACTGCATGGGAGCCCGAGAAGCTGGAAAGCATGGGTGGTGTCAAAGTGGGCGTATGGGTGAATATGTGGGTTTTGTCTAAGGACACAATAAGCAGATTTCAGAGGGTGCCCTAGATGTGATGGTAGCAATTGGGCATGTGAGGCTGCACATTACATTTGCAAACCCTGCCATGCATATAACACTCCAGCTGCCATTTGATGACATTACTTCCTGTGGCACTTAGGCAGTGCTTGGCAAATATCATGGCAGCAGCAGGTTATGTAAGGCGTTAAAAGGACTTAAATGGCATCATGGATGTCATTTCAACAAAATGCCAGGGGTAGCGGAAGTGACATCACGTGACCCTTGACCCCCCTGATGACATCACAGGAAGTGATGTCATTTGACCCCACCCCGAACTGATATCGCGGGAAGCGATGGAACACGACCTTTCACCCGTTGACAAAACAGGAAGTGGCATCACATAGCATTGTACACTACGAAAAATATGGTTACAATATCACTGTAATGTGATGTACATTTCATACAAGAATGGATCGCCATATGTATCCTTAAGATCAGTGTGTAGGCCCATATTACCAAATGACTGTGAATGCAAGCAGACGTCCATGACCAAATGATAATGATGTGTTATTATATAGCACTTGCGCTTAAGCGCTTTATATAGAAAAAATATACACCCAAAATCACCCAACCTGCGTTGGTACTCATTTATCGACCTCAGAAGGATGAACGGCTGAGTTGAGGCGTTTAAGAACAGAATAAATCAGTGACTCACCCCCTGAAGTGTACCTTACATAAATCTTTAATGAGTCTAGCAATTATTGTATAGAATTCCAGAAAGACACATTATTTTGTATTCCTACTCTTTCTTATTTAGGGTCAGTGCTGAAAGTGTTAGACTTGTGGTGGCACTCCTGTTCTTATTTTGGGGCCTAAACAAGAAAGCCAGCCACTCCAGAAGTAAAGAGCCACATGGTGCTGGCCACATCCCAGGAGCTTGCATTACAAAAAAAAAAAACCTAAATGACGTCCCTGAATAGCATCATTGGATCGTTTAAAAGCGATGGTAACCAGTAGGCATGTGCGAAATTAACTTGTATGACATGGGCATTTGAAGCTAAGCTGTCCTTGGCATAAGGGGGCAGCAGCGGCACAGGTGAGGCATTATCTGGAATTGGATGACATTTTTGGAGCCCTTGAAGCTGAGAGTGGGATAGGATGGGTAGGATGGCAGCATGTGGGCGTTAACTGGCATTTGGGGTTGAACTTAGCATATGTTGGCTACAAATGAACATGTGCGTCTGAATGTTACATATAGAGAAGATATTATGGGGTAATTGAGGGGGAGCTTGGCCTACGAGGGCAGGGACTGGACATATTAGACTGAAGTTTACATCTCATTTCTATAGCATAATAATTTACTTCAACGGCTAAGCTTTCACCAACCAAGCCTCATCAAAAATTTACCATACAGCCAGATGCTTCGTGTGAAAAGATTGGTGAGTGATCCAATAGAGTACGAAAAGGAGGTCAAAGAAATGGGTAAGAAATTCCTGGACCGGGGTTACATGAAAGAAGAAGTGTCAGCAGCGGAAACACGCATAGCAACACAGACAAGGGAAGACCTATTGAAAATAAAAATCAAAAAGGATGAAAAATCTCCCCTAGTATTTGTATCTAAATACTCAAGACAGAGTAACCGCATTAAGAGAATCATTAAAAAACACTGGAACACAATGACCTGTGACCACCGAGTAGAACACCTATTCAAAGAGGTCCCGATATTCGCATATCAACGAAGCCACAATCTTAAGGATAAACTTGTAAAAACTAAACCAGTACAGAAGAAGAAAACTACGAATAGATGTGGCACTTTCCCCTGCCTGAATTGTAGCAACTGTGGCTACATAATGAAAGGTGATACCTTGAAACATCCGTACACAGGAGAAACTATAAAATTAAAAAGTTTCGGGACATGTGACTCTCAGAACTTGATATACACTATAAAATGTCCCTGTGGTGTACATTACGTTGGCCAAACTGTGAGAACAGCTAAAACAAGATGGAATGAACACAGATCCTGTATACGCAATAACAACAAAACCTCGGCTGTGGCCAGACACTGGCAAGACAAGAAACATAACTTGGCACAAATACGCTTTGCTATCCTAGAGATAGTGGAAAAGAGAGATCCACATGAAAATTTCCAAAAAACTATGGATCAACGAGAAACTTTTTGGATTGACCGTTTGAGTTCTCTGATACCTAAAGGAATGAATGAGGAGATCAACTTTATGTGTTTTTTGTAATTTTTGACTTTGCATAAATACCCACAGATGTCGGATAACCTGGCATGGATTCCAGGCATTGGTGCATGAGACCGATAGATCTAGACACTTGGATTAACATCCATGCTTACCTGAACAATTATTGCGTGTTTAATTGTTAATTGTTAATCTGGCATGGATTCCAGGCATTGGTGCATGAGACCGATAGACCTAGACACTTGGATTAATATCCATGCTTACCTGAACAATCATTGCGTGTTTAATTGTTTAAAAACTAGTTTGAGTGAATGTCTGTTGCTTGCACCTGTAGATGAAGTACTTTTAACACTACACACTATTTAATTCATCGTTTAGGTGAACTCTTTTGGGTTGCACTTATGATACATAATTGAATCTTTCCACTGGCGCTCTTTATATTCATATTGAGATCTACTGCTCTCAGTTTATTACATTAGTACCCATAATTGGTTGAAATCTAAGTAATGAGCTCAAGGCTGTTTGCCTTGTACACACTCAGCTATTTTTTGCTTATAGTTGCCAATGAGGCAGACATACCTCTCATAACAGCCAAGAGAAATAGTAGGAACAGCGTAGTTTATGCATCATGTAACACACGGCAGACATACCTTTCAAAATAGCAAAGAGAAATAGTAGGAACAGCATATTTCATGTATCATGTAATACACGTAACACACGGTAGAAACTCATGTGAAATCACACATAGTGTATCTAACAGAGAGTATGTTTAGCTATTCGAATAAAAGGGTTAAATACATGAGTAAGGCTTTGACAGCCTAATCGCACATAGTGGAACAGAGGTTGCCATGGAGACATCCCCGCCCCAGGGTTATAACCCGGGGGTGGGGCGCGAGGCGTACGTGCTCCAGCACAGCGGTTGGACCACAGCGCCTCGCTACCGTCTCCATGACAACGTTTAAATCAAACACACAGACAAGCGCGTGCACGTCTCTCTTCAGACGGCAGGACAATGCTGGAACTCTAGGTAAGCATCGGCGAATACTCGCCGCTCTTCACAATATAAATAGCAATATGAGAATAGCTGTCTAATCGTTTGTCTCTCCAACAGAGGCACGATGGACATATGCGTTTCGTTACGCATCTAAACACCCGCAGCTGTGAGGCCGTGGGCGTTACAATACGAAATAGAAGAACAGAAGCCCTTAGGGCTTGTAAACACTAGAGAGAAAACGCATTCAAAGCGATCAGGTAGGACTCGTTTCTGCCCTAAAAATCAATGCATATAGAGTTCATAATGCTGAAACTAAATGGCTATTTCTGGTTATTTATTTTTCATCTGGCGCAACAATTGAATATTCGTGGGACAAACCAAATGGTATGTGTGAATTCGTTAATATACTGTATTTTAACCATGATATATAATTATGATTAGCTTGATGATGTAATCAAGTGCCTATACACAGCTCTGACGAAGGTTCTAACCGAAATGCATTGGCAGAATGTATATTGATGGCAAAATATGATCGCCCAACACAGTATATTGTGTATCAACAATTATATAAAAACGGGAATGTGAGTAAACATTCCTGGCTAAAACTATACAGATACAACTGACTTTTTTGATTTAATTAGATTAATATACTGAAAAAGAAATCGAACTTTTTGTAAAATTTGCAGCCCTATAGAGGGGCCAACTGAGATGCGCCAGTTATAATAAGGCAGAGTTGCCTTGTTTTTTTGTTTTCAGTTTATCAAGGTCCTTGTGCTATAGGACTAGGTTTGAACTGGCAGCTCCAGGTTAAAATCAATATTATCTGATACTGAATGAGAAATTTGTACATTCAATTGAAGCAATGAAAAGAACTTGTGGTGCCCACCTCTCCGATACTCCTAGAACAGAATTACTGCCACTTTTCCTGCTCTGCCATATTACAGGAATGGCCCTGGAGTTGAGGATTTACCGCAAACAAAATGCTTTAGGTAAATCCTCCAACTTTCGGCTGATAAAAATCGGCAAAATTGGCGGAATTAGCACAGCGGAATTACCGCTGCAGTAATTCTGCCAAGAAAGCACCATAGAATCCTGTGGACTCAGAGAAAAAGGGGATTTAGACTGCTGCCGCCGCCACATGTCTTCCAGCGGTAATTCCACCAGACCAGGTGGCGGTAACGGTAATTCAGTTTGGTGGTATCTGGGTGGAATTACCACCCCGATTACCACCAAACTCGGAATGAGGCCCTGGTATTTCTGAAGTATGATGCCAGCTCCTGAATGTGTCAGGCTTTACCTTATGCAGTCCGACGACACCTGGCATGTCAGGCTATGACAGGAATAAGATGGCAGGAGTCTACAGCTGGCAAATTGTAGCAGCACCCACGAAAGTGGGCCTCTATTTATATGCTGACTATACATGGCATGTGAGGTTGTAATTGCCATCGGATGACATTAAAACTGGCCATATCAGTGCTCCTGGTTAATGTTGGTTCTGGGTGTTCGTCTGTCAGATCATACATAAATCCATTGATGCTATATCAAGCGAACCAGCATGTTTCAAATAGGATTTTGAGTAAAATATGAATTTGTCTGCTTTAGAAACGTTATCATTTTATTACAATGTAAGCTCGTGTAAGTTTGTCTTTCTTCAGCAACATGACTTCCTAGTAAATCATAAGGGACAAAGGTCACGTGACATCACTTCCGCTAATCGGGATAAATGGTCACGTGATGTTATTTCCGGGTGCGTGATGTCTCTTCTGCATCGTGGTGCAATGAATTCCTGAAAGTAGCGACCATCTTTTCTAGTGAACGCTTCTCTGTGTGACGGTTGTTTATTTGTTCGCCTTTTCATTTCAGTGTTCTACTATAATTCTATGATTCTGACTACCACCCGCTCCTCGCTGCTACCCGCCCCACTGCCTCTGGCAGCAGCTCTAAACTGTAACTCCTGGGAGGTGCATGCACACACGGACTGTACCAATCCCAGCCTAAGGCACTGTGTGCCATGTGCAGATAATGCCCTCATATTGCCTTGTTCCTTCTGCCACCTTTGTGTTGGCAGTCTCCGATGGGCCGCCTCCGTGAGGCCCCCACCCCCGTGATAATGAGACACGGAGACAGTGATGTTGTCGGTGTGGGCTCCCCGGTGATCTGACGTCACCAGGAGCCGCCCCGTTTATTTAACAGAGCACGCGACGGAGTGAACGTCACTCCGTCGCGTGCGTACCCTTAAAGGGGCAACGCCACACTCCTCCTTTTCCATAACAACAAATTGGAAACAGGAGTACTTAACTAGCACACATCTATGACACATATAACTCTATAAGTTTCAACAAAAACCCCCATTTATTGACAGCCACCCCGGATCCCCCGTGGGTACCTGTCGTGGCCTGACCATTAGTCCCCGGTCAGCCTCCCCAGCTCAGTCCGTAACATAGTCATTGAGACGGGCAGGTTTCCCACGCCCTGATCTCAGGGTGTACCTCCTGCCACCGTCCCTGGCTGGTGTTCCTGGACTGGGTCCGCCTCGAGCCGGAGATTCCACTGCGGAGCTTTCTCCCCCACCTTCATCCAGAGCGCCTTCACTTTCTCGGCTGTCCGGGCTGTCCACTCTGGGGTCACCAATCTTCCTGAAGAACGACGCATTCCTAGTTACCGATGAAGTTCCATCCGAGGCAGTCACCATTGACCCCTTGACGGCCACCACATCTAGGGGGGCGGGTTCATACGTGAGAGACAGTTTTCCATGGGGGTGACGATTTCTCACCAGCACCTCATCCCCCAGTGCGATGTGTGGGGGTCTGAGCCCCCTCCTGATGTTCTCCATCTGTGTCCTGACCTGTCTGTCCTCTTCCACCTGCTCATTATCGATGACGGCAGGGTCTCTGTCCCCCACCTCCGGTATGACATCTCTCGGGCACCGCTGGAAGAGTGCCTCTGCCGGAGCCACCCCCGTTGACGAGTGAGGGGTGGTTCGGTAACCACGTAGGAAGACGTACAGAGCCCTCTGCAAACACTCCCCTTTTCCATGGGCAATTCTGAACACCTTGTTGAGAGTGCGCATCATGCGCTCGGCCTCCCCGTTGGCGCGGGGCCACAGTGGGGTGACCCGCCGGTGTTGAATTCCATACACTTTCATGAGCTCGGCAAAACTCTCACCCTGGAATGGGGCTCCGTTGTCAGAGCACAGCACAGAGGGGAGGCCATGAGTGGCAAAGATCTTCTCCAGCGCCACCACCACGTTCTCAAACGCCAATGAGTCTATAAACTCAACTTCCGGGTACCTCGACCACTCGTCTACCACCACCAGAAAATGCGTGCCTCTGGATGTAGATCCAGAGTCGGCGTGCACCACTTCCCATGGTCGAGTCCCTCGGGGCATTGCTTCAATGGACGGTTCCTTCTGGGCCGGGGCCGCCGCCTGGCACCACACGCAAGAGGCCACGAACGCCTCCACCTTCCGCTCCAGCTCAGGGAACCACACCTTCTGACGGAGGCGAGCTTTGGTCTTGGGGGCCCCTTGATGACCTTGGTGCGCCAGCGCGATGACCTGTGCCACTTTGGTCTGGGGCACTACGATCCGTTCCCCTCTTAGCAGTAGCCCCGACTCGGAGAATGTTAGTTCCTCTCTCACTCTCCACAATTGCTCGAGTGTGACCTGGGCCTCACATGTTCTTCGCTCCACCGCCTCCAGCACTGTCTTCCAGGCTCCTTTCTGCATGGCCTCCTTCAGGATGGCGAAACATTTGTCGCCTCTCGATGCAGCCTCAAGTTCCTCCACCTGCATGGAGTTGGGTGTCGCAGTCTCTACGACCAGGCAGACGTGCTCGTCGGCTTCCTCCGCCGATGCCGACTCCTGCGAGTCGTTCCTGGGGTGTCGAGATAGGCAGTCCGCCGCATTGTTGGCACCGGGACGATAGGTCAATGACACCCCATACTCCAGCAGGGCGAGCATCCAGCGCTCAATTCTCACTGGCGGGCGAGATGACGAGCCCGCCATGATCGGCAACAGCGGCTTGTGGTCCGTGACCACGGTCACGGGACGCCCCAGAATATAGAGGCGGAAGTGCCGACAGCCCCACAGCACCGCCAGGGCCTCCCTCTCGATTTGAGAGTACCGTTGCTCAGTGTCGGACAGGGCCTTACTGGCGTAGGCTATTGGTCGGACCTCCTGGTCTTTTCCTACTTGCGTGAGCACCGCCCCTAGCCCATATGGGCTGGCGTCCACCACGATTTCCGTCTGTAGGCTCGGGTCGAAAAATGCCATGGTGTCATGCGCCGCTAAAGCCCCTCGAATGTCGTCAAATGCCGCCTGTTCCAGAGGGCCCCACTGCCAGGTGGTGTCCTTCTTGGTGAGCGACCTCAGGGGCTCAGAGCGGGATGCAAGATTTCTGATGAAACGGCCGCAGTAAGTGACCATCCCCAGGAAGCTCCTCACCTCCGCGACATTCTCGGGCGGGCGCGCCTCCTTAATGTCCCTCACCTTGCGGGGATCCGGTGACACCCCATCCGCCTTAAATACGAACCCAAAGAATTCGATCTCCGTCTTCAGGAATTCGCACTTGTCCTTGTGCAAGGTGAGGCCCAGCAAGCGTAGCCGTTCAAAAGTCTTGGACAGGCGTGACAGATGCTCCGTCTCCGATTTGGCGTACACCAGGATATCATCGCTGATATTAAGGACGCCCTCCAGATCCGCCAGTGCACCCCTTATTATGTTTTGAAAGACCTCCGCTGCGGAGGACACCCCAAAGCTTAGTCTTTTGTATCGATAGAGACCCCGATGTGTGGTGAAGGTAGTGATGTACCTGGACTCTGGGTGCAAGACCACCTGATGATAGCCCGATCTCAGGTCGAGCTTGGAGAAAAACCTCGCGCCCTGCAGCTCCGCAATAATGTCATTGATGGTGGGGGTGAGGTGTCGCTCCCTCTTTATGGCCTTATTGGGGAGCCGCATGTCCACACAGATTCTCACAGCATCGGGCTGCTTGGGTTTGCGGGCGATGACGATAGGGGACACCCAGGGGGTGGGTCCTTCAACCTTTTCAATTATGTCCAGCCCCACGAGGTTGTCCAGTTCGCGATCCACCAGATCCCTGAGATGGAAAGGAACCCGTCGGTGCTTCAGCGCCACTGGTTGTATAGATTCATCGATATGGAGCCGGACCGGCTCACCCACCAGCTGTCCAATGCCCTCAAACAGGGATCCATGTTTGGCCAGGAGGACCTGGATGTCATCTAAGTACACTGCGTAGGCGAACGTGACGATACCCAGTGCCTCCGCCGCGGCACAGCAGAGCAGGGTGTTGTCGCTCACCGGTGTGACATAGAATATAGCCCGTATGTGTGAGTCCCCATGCTGCACACCAGCCACGAATACACCGTCTAGAGGCAAAGGCCGGTCCCCGCCGAAGGCGAATATGCGTGCCCTCGGCGCAGCCAGCGCAGGCGGGGCCAGCATGGTCTTGTAATGCTGGCGGGCCATTACATTTACAGATGCGCCAGTGTCCACTAGCATCGGCACAGAGTCTGCATTAACCAGCACGTTGCACCGGGGCTGTCTTTTGGAGCGGGACTTGAGCACGCTCACACTGGACACGAAAAACACGTTCTCCTCATCCTCGTCCTCCTCCTCCTCCTGAGGGGCCCCTTCGTCACCTTGGTCCACCTGGGCAACGTTGGAGGCCCTCTGGGGCCGGAAGAAGCCGGCTCGAACTGGTCCCCTCGGCACAATTTTGGGGGCAGCAGATTTGCACATTCTGGCGAAATGGTCAGGGCCTCCGCATCTGTCGCACTTGACTCCCGTTGCCGGGCATTCCGCGGGGTGCGGGAGATCGTAGCCACACTTCGGGCACGAGACATTCGACCCCTGCGCGCGCTAGCTCTGAGTGTTCATGGGGCGCCTTAACCCGCGGCCTCTTCCGACCGCGCAGACCTCTTCCACCTTGGCTGGGCGAGCACCCGCTTCCATCCTGGTTGCACGCAGTTCCGAGACCTCGTGGCACCTACCCAGTTCTAGGATGCGAGGGAGGGTGATGCCCGGCTCTCGCAGTATCTGGCGTCTCAGTTTCCCAGAGCTGCACCCCTGAATGAGTTGGTTCCTAATCATAACCTCAGGGTCATTCCAGGCACAAGGTGCTGCCAAACGCCGCAGCCGCCCAAAGAACACATCCAGAGTCTCATCATCTTTTTGTCGAGCCGTTCCCATGAGAAAACGTTCATAGTCCGTTCATAGTCCGCATTGGCCATTGGCAGAAAATGATTGTGGAGTGCCTCCTTTGCCGCAGCAAACGAACGCTCAGAGTGGTCTTTCTAAATCTTAACGGCCAGGTTCCTGCTGCACACGAGTGCGCACAGGGGCTGACAGGCTGACTGAGATGGGCAGGGAAGACGGGTTACAGGTGTGTGTTCACGTGCGTGTGTGTATGAAAGGGGACAGTGTTTGGGTTGGGGTTGGGCTGGGGGAAGGAGACCGGCTGCGTGTGTGTGTTTCTGAGTGTTTTGGTATGTAAGGGGGTGCTGGCTGGGTAAAAGGTGTGTCTGAGTATGAGATGGGGTCGGGGTGGGGAAGAGGTTGAAGGGAGGTTCGGGGGTAAAACCCCCGATTTGAAAGGGCGGAAGGGGAGGAATTCAAGTATTTCGAATATTAAAGGCCGCCCAAAATCGGCTGAAAAAGAATCAGTCTTTTTTTGGTGCCGCCTTTAATATTCGAGATAATGCCATAGAACCGGTTCTGTAGGAACTGCGAATTGCTATGATCGCCTGTAAGAGGAGGAGTCGCAGTAAAGTTGCAGGCCCGAGTCAAACTCTAATTTTGGTCATGAAAAAATAAACTGATAATATAATTACTGTTATTTTAAAAGCCATACCAGTGATTGTGATCTTTAATTTTGGTGATATCATTTTATGATTCCGCTGCACACACCTCGCTATGGAGAGTGGATGGCCCCGACCAGATATGCACACACAATAAATGACACTCAGGGAAATGGGACGCGTTAGGGGGTCTTACAATTTGGCCTGGATTCACAGAGATACACAACCAGCTCTGGTCAATACATGAGAAAGTGAAAACATTGGGGAAATGCCCCGTCATAAGGAGTCCACCTATTTTTAAGGGCATACATGATCCCACCAGACTCTGGGGAAGTCTGCAGCTGGTACTGTGGTACCACCCTTGTTGTGCCTTGTGCAACATTTACTGCCCCTGTGGACCCATAGCAAATGGTGATGAGTGGGCCTCCTCAGCCTAAAGAGCCCATCCAGGACCCCACAGCTGCCCCATAAGTGTGACCACAGGCTGATTGTTCATGATACACATCCTTGTAGCCAGGAGAGGGGAGGCCATGCCGCGAGTTCGGGCACTGCCCTTCTTGCCACAAAACCCCCTCGCTTGCAGCCCACGGCCGAGGGGGCAGACCGTTTCCTTCATTGTTGGGGCTTCAGGTGATCACCCCACACATTCGTCACCACCACCACGTTTCACTCTGCATTACTTCAGCAGGGCAGGTGCTACTAAGGCCACACTGGTGCGGTAGCTACTCAATCATGCATCGTCGGTGGACAGGGTGACAGGTCGATCCACCGTGACAGATATTCCGTGGCACCTAACATAGCAGTGCCACATATCGTTTGGTTAGCAATTATATAGTGCAGGGGCGGGGAGCTGCAATATGAATGGTCCAGGATAGGAAGAGGACGAAGAGGGGAGAAAAGGCACCCACACGGTGTAAGGGGCAACAATACTGGCTGCAAGATATTAATTGCCCCAACATCATCAGTCACGATGTGTTGGCATGGACCCACGGTCATAAGTACGGCAAGGCAGACTCTCCGGTGTTAACCCAGTGCTTTACCGCTATACGGGCTGCCTCCATATCTCCTATTCTAGGAAGGGTGGCTACTTAACAGCTCCGTGTTCGTGGGGGTCCAATACCGCAAGGGCTTCTAGGCACTACTAATTATTTCGTATATCCTTCAGTTGGCATTATGCAATTAAGCCACCACTTTACCATCTGTGCAAATGTATTAACACATTTGGAATTCTATATTTTACATGGGACGTGTGGGAAGTTAACATGAAATCCTATATGCATGTCAATGAAGTCCTAAGGTGAGTACTTTAGTATTTTTTGAAGATATGGCTTTCAGTGGTATCCAGACCATGAAAACGTCCATGCTCTGGGTTACTTGATGTCAATTTTGGATAGTTCGAAGCTCTCCTTGGTGTGGGAACGAGCATTGACTGCTGTGCCTTGCAGGCAATATCTTTAGCACACAGTGGCACTGATTCCCAACCGCGCCTCTGTCATTTGCAGACTCAGGTGAGCAAAACCCCTGGGTTGTGCAATTTGGGGTGATCCACAGAAGTCAATCTGCCCACGCACATGGCTTTGAAGGAGAATGGTCATGCCTAACACCACCGCAGAATTTGCTGGCATTTGGAGTGCCAGGGGAGTGCCTGCTGAGGCTCAGACCCCACCCCATCTCTGATTCACAAAAGGGCGCGCTCTTAACTGCAGTGCTGGGTCTTTCTCTGTTCCTAAATGGTTTTCTGACTTTTCCCCTGATGAGTGCTCATCTGAACCCTCAGGAGGGACTGCGAGACCATGTGTGCCCCTTGAGCTAACTTAATTCCTGTCAGGGTCACGCATGTGTGGACTGGAAACCAAAAGACGCCCTGGAAATAATGTTTAAAGTGGCTCCCATATTACACATTTTCAGCAAGCCCACCCCTTTTCCTATGAGAACATTTGAAAATATAAATAGGTTACCACATAGAAGAGGCCCAAGGTGCAGAGGCCAACCGGGAAATCTCCAGAGTAGCCTATTGCCAGTTCACCCCTGGGGTCATGGTATACCATGTACTCTCTTTTCCCTGTACCAGTTCCCTAGCATGGCTGGCAGTGTGGACCCCAGAGATGTCTGTGATTGTCAACAGCCGGAGCCTACTGCATGCTGGGAGAATCCTTATCTCAAGCAAAGCGCAGTGCAGAATCCTGCAGCCTGGTTGACCTTGGACCTTGCTTTGACCCTCCATTGCAGGGTAAAGACTAGAAAATGCAATCCTCAAAGACTCAGGGCTTTTGAAACCCAACCCCTTAGCTGTTACTGTACAAACCGTGTCAATGCTTGAAAGTATATTACTATATACCCCATGTGGAGATTCCAAGTAAAACTGTGTTACCCTACTTTCTTGCCGTTTATCAATCAATTGGGACATAAACGAAGTTTCCCCGTGGTGATACTTTTTTCTTCTGAATAAATATCCCCTTTACAGCCTCAAAAATAATACTAAAAACATGTGGACACAGGCTCTCTGTGCCTGATTCATAGAGTGTTTTGTAGAGAGACGTGACCCAAAACCTGTATGATAAAAAATAATCCAAGAAGGCCGAACAACCACTGCGCCGCTTTGCAAGAGAAAAAAGGTTTATTATATGCAAAGGTCTCAGACGGTCCCGTAGAACCGAACTGATACAGAACTCATCACGCCCCAAGAAGTTACAGGTTATATAGCGGAAAACCGCACATTATCATACAAGGCTACAACTTCATCCCATCACCCTCATAGGCACCATGTTAATACTTCCATATAGTCCGTGGACCAATTGGCCACAACTTATCTAAGCCTTTGACGTGGCCAACAACATCATCACTACTGAATCATAGTACATGGTTGGGTAACAGGTATATTAATACCCTAATAAATCTTAATCGTCACGTGATGTGCACCTCTCAGACCCTGGCACGTTCAAAGTAAGACTGGCGACTCTGCTTGATAAGACAATGGGCCTTTTCATCACACAAGATACTGCGGCACACACAAGCGGCACCCCGACCTTGGACTAAATTTATTGGCATCGCCTCTGCTCCTGCTATCCCAAATCACGGTACATTCCAGACTCGGCTCCCCTTATCTACTTTGGGCGCCAGGTGACCAGTAATGACATGACCAGGGGACCACTCTTGATGCTGAATTTCAGGGATTTATTTGCTTTGGTTATGTGTTTACTTCTAATTTAAATGGGATGAACATTCCTTGGGTGAGGGCAGGAGTGCTCTAAATCTTGACGGAGCCTGTGGGCATCACAAAACCGTGCGCCCTATTCTCATGAATGTGTCCTTCATAGGGCACATCCCTACCTATGCTCTGCACAGCTAACATCCCATTCCCAATGCCTTCAAGCTCTGCAGCTGGATACAATTAGTGTTTATCTGCGCCGTGCTGGTGCCTCTGACCTTGACTTCTCAGTGCGGGATGGAAGGGGGACATGTCTTGGAACTAAGCTAAACAGATCCGCAGCTCCACGTCAACGCCTCATTCTGTTCATCGTGTGCTAGGCCTTGAAATCCAATATGTCGACACGCTGACCTCGCTTTTACCACAATACCTTTCTGTCTCTATCGTCTCTCTCTCTCTCTCCACCTACTTCAGCTCCCTTCATTCACTTCACTCAAACATAACTTTGTATACTATTTCTAAACACTGGGCCCATAAAACACTGCCCTATCTATAACCTCTGCAACCGCAACATCAATACATTTGTTACTCATTCTGTGTACACGATGCTTCTATTATGTGTCAAAGCTAACTACAAGTGATGCATGCACCTTCTGCCGTGCAAAACGGAACCTGCTCACACTGTGGCCCTTACTAATCGATTTTTTCCTCAGCCTGAACCTTTTTGCCTGGCTCGGACCCTGTATGTGCATTCTAACATTTTCCAATGGGATTGCGCCATTATAACACGCTATGGTGACTCAGGCCCTCTGTGTGTTTTTGCGATCATTGCCATTGCTCATGTTTCACCTGACGGGGAAGGGCAGGGAGCGAGAAATATGCTAGCCATGTTTCCCTGCTCCATGAGTGGGACGTGGCAGTCTTTCGGATCGCATCTGATTTTGATGCAGGCAGAGAGGCTTGAATCTCTATGGTAAACCGCCCGCTTTTTACAATAGAAAAAAGCAGGTGCAATGCATAGGGATTGATTCTAATGGCCTTCATGTTTGTACATGACCTCTTATTTCCAGGCCTGGGCTGTAGAAGTAACAGAAACCTCAGAACCACCCTGATTCCCATACTTTTTACCTTCCCGGCTCTAAAACATTCATAATTCAGTCCTGAGGGCCTGAAAAGCCGCTGTGGAGTAGGTCTGCTCCTCTAGATTAAGAGCCGCATGCACAATGAACCTGTTTGTGGTGTCTCGTCTGTTTCATCTAGACATTTATTTTACTATTTCGTTTGGTTTCTATTCTGAGATGCACTGGTTTATTTGATGTCAGCTATTTACTATATGGGGACCAACACATGTTTTGACAATCATGCTTTTTCAAGGCTCATGCATAAATGTAGATCTCCTGGTTGGATATACATATATGTATCCTGCCTGTGATTTGATTCCTTTTGGGTTCTTTTCAGAGGTGCACTGGTTTATTTGTTGTTTATTTATTTTTTTATGTTGGGACCAACACATTTTTCAGCAATACACTTTTTCAAGGCTCATGAATAAATGTAGCTCTTCTGGTTGATTATATTAGCTTCAAAGATGAATTATTGAATGCTGAGTGTGGTTTGATTTGATTGTAATGGCTCTATAGATATATCTGTAGTTATTAAGTTAACATGTTCTATTATTAGGGCCGTCACTTTGTTACTAATGCCTGTGTAATAGCAGCATTGTGTATTTGGGGTTGTGTGTACTCTGTATTTCTTCCGGCACAGTAAGTGAATATGGGAATAAGAGGAATTTCGGCTGCTACATTTTTGCATTTGGAAGGCTTTTTTTCAGTTGAGTCCTGTTTAAATCTAAATGGCATAAAAGGAGATATTGAATGTTATAATTTCAGGAATCCCCCTACGCACTGCGTTGTGCATGTGACCATCAAAACGAAAAGGAGACACTGGCGTTGGAACAATACACCTCACTCAAGATGTGCAAACCCAGGAAATTTCACTTTCTCCAATTTCATGAAATTGTGGATTTCAGAGTTTACAGAATATCTGTAAAAATAGTAAGCCATGGGCTTTGTGCTGTAGATTTTCTGAGCAAACTAAAAAAAATGTTTTCACTTTGCTGAAATAAAAAATGGCGGCATACGTTTCAAGCAAATTAAAGGGCAATACCAAGAAATTGTTTTACAACGGTGTATTAGAGATTTCCATTTCTTTTGCTGGAAAACACTTGGAGATAAACCTTTCCTGCAGGTTTTTTCCAGAAAACTAGGAATACATTTTTTTGGAGTTTTGATTTATTATGCTGATAAATAATCTTGGAAAGTATCAAATTATGCTTTGCTGGTTTTTTTAAGCAAACTAAGTCAAAACTATTAATTATTGTTTCCCATTTTTTCTGTCTATAAAGTACAACAATTTGATTTTTGCAGGGTTTGCTTACATTTCATTTCACATTAAGAAACAAATTCGACAAATTAGAGAAAGTGTTGAAAAAGAAAACACTAAAGTTAATGAAGGCCTCTGTGGTAGCACCGGTTTATCAGAATGTTCTACCTGGGGAGGTGAGGATAGTAGCCCAAGGGTTGTGCTCGGTTTATTCTCTGCCATGTCATTTCGGCATGCACCCCTTCTCTCCTGGAACCTATGAGACGAATAATCCAGTAAAGGACAGGAACTTGATCTCCTATATGAAGTGCCATGCACCACAGATACTCATGTTGCAGGAAACACACGTGATGGCTGCAGTACATGAGGAATGTGGGACTAAGTGGGGCAAATCCCGGTATTTCATGTCTTATCCTCTCAGTCTCGTGGGGTACTCACATTGCTGCTTCACCACTCACTTCCATTCCAACACACTAAGACTATAGTGGACCCTTTGGGCAGATATGTGGTGACAGGGGGCACATGAACTGGGGTTCATGTTCTTCTTGTCAACACGTACGGCCTTCATTTGGATGGCCCCATGTTGTATATGCAGTTAGCTTAAATTATGGATACCTCGGCAGAGCTTTCGATACTATGGGGAAGGGACTTTAATACCATCCTTGACATGGAGCTTGATTGATCAACTGATTCCCATAGGCCCCCCCCCCCATCCAATGCAGCTAAGGCCGTCAAGCACATCATGGAACAGTTCAGTCTAGTGAATGCGTTGAGGGGCCTGCATCTCCAGGTCAGGGAATACTCGCTCTACTCTACGGTACATGAAATGTTATCCCGAATTGATTACTGGTTGATACCGTCCTCGCTACTCACTCATTTGGATGGCTGCTGCATGCTTCCTCATACGTACTCGGACTATTCCCCCACACTACTCTCGCTTAGGCTCGCCATGGTATTAGCCTACTTGTTCGAAAAACATTTGACCTTGTATTTTTGACCACATTTCTTTGATCATTTTCTTGGTCAAAATTCAGTCAAATTTAAATAAATATATATATGGGGTGTGATAAGGGAACGGGGGAGGGGTTAGACCAAAATAACGACAACAAGAAATGTGGTCAAATGTTAAAAGGTCAAATATTTTTGACCAAGTAGACCTAAACCGCTCGCCGTATCTAGTCAGTGTTCGTCCACTTTGGAAGCTGACCCCCGTCAGTATTACAGGATGGGGCGTTCAAGCAGCTACTTAATGAAAATATTACCATTTTTCTTGAGGCTAACGTGGGTTCCACGTTATAGGAAACATTCAAAGTGTTTGTGAGAGGGATAGGGATGGCCCCAGTGTTGTCAGAGGGATAGCGATGGCCCCAGGGTTTGTGAGAGGGATAGCGATGGCCCCAGTGTTGTCAGAGGGATAGCGATGGCCCCAGTGTTTGTCAGAGGGATAGCGATGGCCCCAGTGTTGTGAGAGGGATAGCGATGTCTCCAGTGTTTGTCAGAGGGATAGCGATGGCCCCAGTGTTTGTCAGTGGGACAGCGATGGCCCCAGTGTTTGTCAGAGGGATAGCAATGGCCCCAGTGTTTGTCAGAGGGATAGCGATGTCCCCAGTGTTTGTCAGAGGGATAGCGATGGCCCCAGTGTTTGTGAGAAGGATAGCGATGGCCCCAGTGTTTGTGAGAGGGAAAGCGATGGCCCCAGTGTTTGTCAGAGGGATAGCGATGTCTCCAGTGTTTGTGAGAGGGATAGCGATGGCCCCAGTGTTTGTGAGAGGGATAGCGATGGCCCCAGTGTTTGTGAGAGGGATAGCGATGGCCCCAGTGTTTGTGAGAGGGATATCGATGGCCCCAGTGTTTGTGAGAGGGATAGCAATGGCCCCAGTGTTTGTGAGAGGGATAGCAATGGCCCCAGTGTTTGTGAGAGGGATAGCAATGGCCCCAGTGTTTGTGAGAGGGATAGCGATGGCCCCAGTGTTGTGAGAGGGATAGCGATGGCCCCAGTGTTTGTGAGAGGGATAGCGATGGCCCCAGTGTTTGTGAGAGGGATAGCGATGGCCCCAGTGTTTGTGAGAGGGATAGCGATGGCCCCAATGTTTGTGAGAGGGATAGCGATGTCCCTAGTGTTTGTCAGAGGGATAGCGATGGCCCTAGTGTTTGTCAGAGGGATAGCGATGGCCGCAGTGTTGTGAGAGGGATAGCGATGGCCCCAGTGTTGTCAGAGGGATAGCGATGGCCCCAGTGTTGTGAGAGGTATAGCGATGTCTCCAGTGTTTGTGTCATGATCTCTGCTTCCAAAAGGTCAGGGTTTTCCCAACTCCCTTGGAAGCAGATCCATAACCCAGGTTCCGAGTGCCAACCAGTCCCAACTGGGACCTCTGGACAACTCCGTTGGGCATTATTCTTTGCCGAGTTTGACTTCATAATTACCTATCGACCTGGTACAAAGAACAGTAAAGCTGATGCCCTTTCTCGGATGGGAGTGGAAGAACACTTGATCAACCCTAAACCTGTACCAATCATTCCCGAACAAAGAATTCAGGGTGTAATCGCCACAGAATCCATAGAGGAAGTTAAGGATAAAGCCAGGCAACTTGTAACTCCAGCAGACATACAGAATTGGCATCTGCAGGGAAAGGACTTTGCAGTAAAGGACAACTTATTGTATTTCCAAGAACGATTATACCTACCCAGCACAGATTTACAGAAAAAAGTAATCTCTTGTTATCACGATTCTTTAATGGAAGGACATCCCGGTATGGCCAAGACCTCAGAAAAGATCAAGCGCTACTTCTGGTGGCCGTCTTGGAAAAAAGATATCAGAGACTTTATAATGTCCTGTGGAGTATGCGCCCAAAACAAGAGTCAAAAGGAAAGACCAGCAGGCCTCTTACGCCCTATTGACATCCCACCTCGCCCTTGGCATACGCTTTCTATGGACTTCATCACCGATCTACCTCCATGCTCCGGATACAATACGATTCTAGTAATCGTGGACTTATTCTCCAAGATGGCGCATTTCATTCCGCTCAAAGGCTTGCCAACAGCAGCAACTCTGGCCCGAGAATTTCTCGAAAACATCGTCCGACTGCACGGTTTTCCTTCGGTTCTAATTTCGGATCGAGGTAGTCAATTTATTTCTCATTTTTGGCGAAGTTGCTGTCGGTCGGCTCAAATTGATGTGAGACTATCGACCAGTCACCACCCTCAGACCGACGGACAAACCGAGAGGACCAATCAAACTCTGGAACAGTATTTACGCTGCATGCTGCAACAAACTGAAAAAACTTGGAAAGACATCCTTTGGATAGCCGAATATGCCTACAATAACTCTGTCCATTCGGGAACTGGGAAAACCCTGTTTTTTCTTTTGTACGGCAGTCACCCTCGAACCTCGGAGTTGGATCCCCTCCAAGATCTTGAAACACCAGCAGTAGACTACCTGCATTCTACAATCACCCAAGCCTTTAAGGAAGCTGTTTCTCACCTTCAAAGGGCTAAAGAACAATACAAGAAAGGAGCAGATCAACATCGGAAGGAAGCCCCTCAATATCAAGTAGGGGATCAAGTCTGGTTATCCACCAAATATCTACCTCTAAAAGGGCCACGCACATTCAACCCAAGATACCTTGGTCCCTATTCCATCACTACCATAGTAAACCCAGTAGCGGTCAAGTTGGACTTGCCCCCGCACATGAAGATACATCCGGTCTTCCACGTCTCTCTATTAAAACCCGTGCAACCTCAAACCCGACTAACTAAATCTCCAAAACCTATCCTAGTTGATGGAGAACTCGAGTTTGAAGTCAAAAGCATTCTGGACTCCAAAATCTCCAAATCTAAACTATTTTACCTAATTGACTGGAAAGGCTACGGCCCCCAAGAGAGATCCTGGGAACCTGCTGAATATGTCCACGCTCCTCGCCTAATCAAAAGATTTCACCAAACATTTCCTGACAAGCCAAAACCCCCGGAGAAGCCTGGTTTGGGAGGGGCCTTGAGGGGGGGTACTGTCATGATCTCTGCTTCCAAAAGGTCAGGGTTTTCCCAACTCCCTTGGAAGCAGATCCATAACCCAGGTTCCGAGTGCCAACCAGTCCCAATTGGGACCTTTTGGACCCAGTCCTGGCGCCAGTGGCACCAGGCTCATAAATATGCCCAGTCCCAGCGCTGGAAGCGCCGGGCTCATAATGCTTGGGTGGACTTACCTGCAGCAGACCATGCTGCTTACTTGCCTGCCAGTTGAGCCTCTGATCCTCTTCTGTTTGGAACTACTTTTCCTGTTGGGTGGGGCAGGAGCCACTCCCTAGATTCAGAACACTGGAACTCTTCTGGAAAGCAGGAACTCTTTTCTTACCTAGGCGTGGCTGTGGAAGGAGACACCTAAGCACTACAGGAGGCTATTTAAACCACACCCGATGGATGAATCTTGCTTTGCGTTATTCTGCATCCTCTGCAGCAGAACGCTCATCGTGTCTTCTGCATCTGATCCTGGGCCTAAGGAAAAAGGCTTACCATCCTGAATCCAGTCTTCAGCAACACCTATAAAGACAAGAAAGAACAGGTTATCATTACGGTCTTCAGTGACAGCTCTTCACTTACCTGGTCCATCGGCTGTCACCAACGCCTCGCGCTGCATTCCGGCATCTGAAAGACAAAGGCTTACCTACTCTTCGTGCGCTCTGGAGGTCTTCACACTGCATTCCGGCATCTGAAAGACAAAAGCTTACCAACTCTTCGCACGCTCCGGAGGCCTTCGGCGCTGCATCCCGCATCTGAAAGACAAAACAAGGTGCGTTTAAAGACATTGGGGAACTTTAATACTCACGTGCCATTACTCCTTTCCACATCTAACCCAGTGGGTATTCCGGCACCCTGCAGCCGCTCCGAACTTGTACCTGCAAAATAAAAAGACAGTTAGAGCGCATCGTGAAGCAGGCAACAAGCGCTTACTTACGTGCTTCCAGGCGCTTCTATTCATCACACGGGCTCCATCTTCAACTCACTTCAGCCCGTCATCCGCCATCGCCGGAACCCTGTAAAACAAGAAACATCATTACTAAAGACTTTAAAGACATTAGAATTACTCGAAACTTACCGTTCGTGCAGTAAACGACGGACAGCAGTCCTCTGAAGTCAAGAGGCCTGCTCCCCTTATCCAGTGAAGAAACTGGTTACAGCACCCTGCCCCGAGGCAGATGGAGAGCACGGCGTTCACTTACCTAAGGTGAGAGCGTTAACCTTTGGGGTTCTACAGGAGAAGAGAAAGGGAAGAAGAGAGAGACATTCAATAACCCAGTTCCTTAATCCCATATTTTCTATCTGCAGACATCTTACCCTTCGAGTCAGACATACAGTGCACAGAGGTCCAGCCCAAAGAGCCAGCCGTGTGTTACATATCACCTTCGAAGATATGGTATACGCCCAGTCAAGACCGGCGCCTCTACGGGAATCAGGTGAGCGTTACAGTTTGTCAGAGGGATAGCGATGTCCCAAGTGTTGTCAGATGGATAGCGATGTCCCCAGTCTTTGTCAGAGGGATAGCGATGGCCCCAATGTTTGTGAGACGGATAGCAATGTCCCTAGTGTTTGTCAGAGGGATAGCGATGGCCCCAGTGTTGTGAGAGGGATAGCGATGTCTCCAGTGTTTGTCAGAGGGATAGCGATGGCCCCAGTGTTTGTCAGAGGGATAGCGATGGCCCCAGTGTTGTGAGAGGGATAGCGATGTCCCCAGTGTTTGTCAGAGGGAAAGCGATGGCCCCAGTGTTTGTCAGAGGGATAGTGATGTCCCCAGTGTTTGTCAGAGGGATAGCGATGTCCCCAGTGTTGTGAGAGGGATAGCGATGTCCCTAGTGTTTGTCAGAGGGATAGCGATGGCCCCAGTGTTTGTCAGAGGGATAGCGATGGCCCCAGTGTTTGTCAGAGGGATAGCAATGTCCCCAGTGTTTGTCAGAGGGAAAGCGATGGCCCCAGTGTTTGTCAGAGGGATAGCGATGGCCCCATCGATGGGCCTTCTAAAACCAATTAGGTGGCAGTTGCATAATCAGGAATCTGTGATACGTACCCTCAAACACTCATACGGAATATACAATGAAGAGGGCATTAAGGCATCTATAAGGCCAAGTAACTGTTGGCCAACGTAGATTGTTTAATTTAGAATGCCTCATTGCTAAAAAACATGGCAGGTGTTGTTGACAGATCCGACCTACTCAAATGAGAGAGAGGAGACTTATATCTTAACTATGCCCATCTATTACCGACCAAAAACCATCTGGGATTGAATTCAGAATTACATGCAAGATTAAGTCGCGGGCACCTGTGACACCATGTGACTTGAGCACCTGTCCACCGCTCTTTTTTTGTTATCCTCTTCAGACGAATGTGTGTTATGTGTATAAACTGCCTCTGTTGATTCTAAAGTTGCTATGTACATGTTTTCTGATGCTGTGTTTTCTTGTGATGCATAAATAAAGTGTTAAAAAACTTGGTGTAGCCCAAATAGTGTTATGAAATAATCAAATGAATATGGCGCATCATGAGCCAGTACGAAAAGTGGTTTAATATTAAGTTGCTTTTAATTTAAATGGTAGTTACAGAACGATGGTTAGTGTATGGGCTAGAAATAATGTTTAAAATGTAGATAAAATGGGGCAAACCCAACATAGCGACCCTTCCATACCCATTTTATGTAAGCAAGAAAATTAAAAATTCAAATGTACTCTCTGATGGAGGTTGAAGTCTCTTCTTGATGATCTTATGTCATCAATCCTATCAAAAAACAACGGACACTCTGTGTTTCGGCCTCTTCACAGGGCACAAAGAAAATGTCCCACATTCATATAAAGAAACAGCCTTCATCAGGGCAACACATCTAATTACACACATTCAATGGATCCCCTCCTTAGAGATGTGTGTGTTGATTCCAATCTATAAAGAACAAAGTGAGAAAAAAAAGTACATACATACTCTTGAATGGATAAGCCACCTCATGCCAAATACACAGGTGCGGACCTCTATACATGATTTCATTTCATGGAATCAATATGAAAGGCTCTAGTCATGAGGAACCTCTTGCAAGTGTGTTCCTTCTGTAAATATAAGTAAAGGATGGGAAAATCAGCAAATCTGTGGTTGCTCACAAACCCCTTCTATCCTACTATCCATGTTATCACACTCTCCCTTTTATTCATGACAACTTTTAATTCACGCAAGTAACTGTGCCAATAAAATTAACAGTGACTTTAGGCTATTTAATACAGAGCACTCCTCCTTTAATTCTCTGTATCACACAGTGATTATTGCAGCGAGTGATAGCTTTTTCTAAACAGTGTTCTTTACCTTGCACGTGTACAGAAGCTCCTGTGTCCACAAATACACTGTTGGATTTCTCCATACAAGTCAAAGCATTTTATATTTGTTTTAAGGCACAAACGGAATAATTACCACGTTAGTAAAATACTCTTTGGGTGGTGATCTCCCCCATGGATGTCACCACCCCAGACCGTTTAATGAATGTAATTAGAGGTGTTGCCCTGGTGAAAGCTGTTTTTCTCTATCAATGCGGGGCATTTTCTTTGTGCCCTGTGAAGAGGCTGAAACATGTTTGATTCATCACAGATTCCCAATTAAAAATGTCATGCCACAGTAAGAAATGGCTAGACTGGCTGCCCCAAAACGTTAGTCTAGCCACTCAATAACACTTATCATGCAGGTCATGCCACAGTAGGAAATGGCCAGACAGGCTGCTCCAGAGTGCCATTCTAACTACATAATAACACTTAACATGATTGCTTCATCTCAGGTGCCCAATAAATAAGAAATGGCTAGACTGGCTGCCCCAAAATGCCAGCCTAGCCACGTAATAACAAATCACCATTTCCTTTTTTAACCACATGTTTTACTGTGAATCCATGATAGATGCCCAGTATAAAATGTCAAGCCACAGTAGGAAATGGCTAGACTGGCTGCTTCAAAGTTCCATTCTAACCACACAGTAACACTTAACATGCTGCTTTATCACAGATGCCCAAAAAAATGTATCATGACCCAGTAAGAAATTGCTAGACTCGCCACCCCAGAATGTCAGCCTAGCCACATAATAACACATCATCATTTCTTTTTGTAACCACATTTTTTTGCTGGGCGTTTATGATAAATGCTCAGTACAAAATGCTATTTTATCCCCACCCCCGCCCAAACCAAACCACCCTCATCCACTCTGCAGCCCAGCAAAAGCACATGCAAACACACATTCACACACATTCACTCCCTCATTCCCACACAAAATACACTCACTCATTCACATTTTATAATACATAAAAACCAAAAATCTTAACTGTGGGGCCATGCTGG
Source organism: Ambystoma mexicanum (assembly GCF_040938575.1). Classification (NCBI taxonomy): domain Eukaryota; kingdom Metazoa; phylum Chordata; class Amphibia; order Caudata; family Ambystomatidae; genus Ambystoma; species Ambystoma mexicanum. Next base: position 1,032,275,374 of record NC_090941.1, on the reverse strand, counting down.
TCCGGAATCAGCTCTGCCACCACCATCTCCAGAAAGCACTACGGCTCCTGCACACGCAGACATGACCCAGGAAGTAAAGAGTGCTCACTGGTTTCTGCACATACACCCTGGAGCTAGAGTGCTCCATTGATATCACCCTGATCTATTCCGATGTCCGCGGAGAGGCAGGAGCACCCACTCGCACATTAAAACATGCAGCTCCAGCCTGCATCCCCAATGGGCCATGCAAGGCTGGGGTTGCGAAATGCTCCAGGCTTTCATGGCCCTTTGAGAATGTGCACTCGGGTGCGAACAGTCAATGGGAAACCACGTTCCCCTATGACAGTACAAGCAAGCCCAGAAGCGCTCCCTCATCTGCAACAAGCAGATGAGGGAGTGCTCCAGGGCTGGCGTGGCTCCTCCATGATTGGCGAGGGTACAGGTGGGTTGGCATCCCCATGCCCATTATGGACGACCATCAGGCGCGGTGTCTGTCGGTTATTTTCGACTGCCATTTTGAGCAATTTGGAATGAGCCTAACAGTCTCCATTTTTATAATTGTTGACGCAATAATGAGGCGGTAGAACTCGCAGCGGTGGACCACCCTTGCCAGTAATGGCCCGCCACACAAGTTAAGGGCCTAATGCAGGGCGACAGTGCCGTTAACAGCTAGGTTTGCCTGGTACCATTGTCTATGTGGTCATTAGCACCCGCGAAGTGCAGACACTAAAGGTGAGATTACCTTAAAAAAGGAAAGAAAACGTACCTTTCTTACAGCGTCACCACGCGGCTGACAGATGGAGTCCATTTTCAAATTTGATGGCGATTGTCATCAACACTGTATCAGACTTCATGTGTCAGAAGCCCGGTCTCAATGGAAAAATGTTAAGCAAAATGTCGCCTTTAGTACCTACGCCGGTTCCAGTGGCGCTGCAGTGGCCAGGTGGGGGAAACATGAAGGGGGGAGGAGAGGGTGTAGAGATATCGCGAGAGTCACCAACTCTCGCGAGATCTCCCTTTTGTGGCGAGGACCGCCCCCGCGCGCATTACGGGAGCACCAGAAGACGCGGCAAGACGCGTCCTGCCGGCTCCTCCGAGATTAGGGCCTGGGGGCTCGCACCACTAGACATTTTTATCCCTCAGCCCTGCAACAGTTATTAGGCACGTTTGCCTAGCCTTCAGGTTCTCTATTACTTACATGTTCCTGGCAGATGACCACTGTGCAATAAAAGACATCCAGCCAGTCATCACGCCTCCTGTCATCTGTGCAAGCGTTTACTACATAAATTGGCGACGAGGATCACCACTGCAACCCACGTGGGAACATGCAAGGAGCGACGCCGCCGCCCCCCTTCCTGCAAACTCCAGGTAAACCCGCCATCCCGTGGCCGCAATGGCAACCCCTTTTCACGACGTATGTAGAGGCGCTAGGAGGGGCAGGATTTTCAGCGGCACGGCGTAGGGCTATGTTACTTAATGCCCTAGGAGTGGAAGGACAGCGGGTGTTTGAGAGTCTCACCCCGATGCCGGTGGCAGGGGACAACGATGATGTCTTTAAGGAGGCAGTTAGGAGAATAGTGAAGAGATTTGCCAGTAAAGAGAACAAGGTGTTGCACAGAATACGCTTTTACACCCGCAGACAAGAAATATCTGAACCAGTCGACGATTACGTCACCAAGCTGCGAGAACTGGCGGTGCTGTGCAGTTTCGGCAACAATGCTGAGAGCCTCATCTGCGACATGTTGACAGTCCACACTAACAGCAGAAAAGTTCAAGATAAATTCATTATGGAGAAAGAATTACAACTGGAGAAGGCGATCGAAATTGCCAGAGCGGTTGAAGAAACGGCGGGAAGACGAAAAGAACTCACAGGAACCCACAGTTCTGCTGAAATCCAAGCAGTCACATTTCACTTAAAGAAAGAAAGACAGACACCCGACACAAGAGAGGGGAGAGGAGGTAAGAAAGAACCTCTGAAATGCCACAGGTGCACCAGCGCGAAACACCTGGCGTTCGATAGGGAGTGCCCAGCTAGAGACAAGGAGTGCTCCATCTGCAAACGCATTGGCCATTTCTCGTTGGTATGTCGGTGGAGGAACAAGAAAGTTACCAGTGTAAACACGGATCACAACAGGGAGCGAGAATCGTCCTCAGAAGATGAGGGGAGACCCACAGTCATTATGGTAAACAGCACAAGGGCAAGAAGGGAAAACCCCCATTGCACAATCAAAATTGACGGTCGCGAAACAAGAGTTATGGCGGACTCTGGTTCGGACCTCACCATAATACCCCTACGGACATATAAGGAAATGGTGGGAAAAGAAAAGGTCCAAGTTCTCACCACACGACACAAACCCACAGTATTTGGAGGGGCGTCAGTTGAACTACTGGGATATATCAAAGGGAATGTGGAGTTTAAAGGAAGAGAAACCACCACCAGAGTGTATTTCAGCCACGAAGGCCCAGCGGTACTGGGATGGGACGACCAAGACAAGCTCAAAATCAAACTGGACCCCAGCACAGAAGACCAGGTACTGTCTGTCTGCGCGAGGAATGGGCCCATTGTCAAGAGTGACTACCCAAAACTTTTCTCGGAGGAGCCGGGTCACATCAAGGGCTTTGTCCATAAAATATTGCTCAAAAAGAATGCCGTCCCAGTCAAACATCGAGTGAGGCCTGTGCCAGCAACCGCAAGAGACACTCTCAGGGATCAATTGGACAAAATGAGAGCGGAGGGTGTCATTGAAGAAGTTGAAGCGTCAGAATGGCTGAGCCCAGTAGTGCTGATAAAGAAACCGAACTCGCAAGAGCTAAAGGTGTGTATAGACCTTCGCAGTTTAAACTTAGAGATCATCACCGACAACTACCCACTACCGAGCATAAATGAACTCATTTTGTTGATGAAGGAAGCCAAAATTTTCTCAAAACTGGATATGAGAAACGCATACCACCAAATACAATTGCATGAAGAGTCAAAACCCCTCACAGCATTCATCACACCTTTTGGCACCTATCAGTTCACCAAGATGCCATTCGGGTTATCGTCGGCAGCGTCAGCGTTTCAACGCATGATGGATGTCTTGTTACGAAAGGTCAAAAACGTCGCCTATTTCCAGGACGACATCCTTGTGTACGCAAGGGATGAACAAACGCATGACGCCACATTGAAAACTGTCCTGACCAAGTTGCAAGAAGCAGGGGTGAGGCTACGCCATGAAAAATGCACATTCAAAGTGAAAGAGGTCGAATACTTGGGGTACAAAATCTCAGAAAAAGGGATCAGTCCCAAACAAAATCTGATGCATGCAATCATAAAAGCACCGGAACCTACCAGCAAAGACGAAGTAAGATCATTTCTTGGACTGGCAGAGTATTACGCAAAATTTATCCCCATGTTCTCTGAAACCTCAGCACCACTCCGTGACCTACTCAAAAAAGGTTCGGTATTCTCGTGGCAAGAACCCCAGAAGAAGGCGGTTGAAAGTATAAAACGGCACATCATGGAAGCGCCGTGTTTACAGCCATTTAACCCAGATTGGGATACAGTCACCACCACGGATGCCAGTGCATATGGGCTAGGAGCAGTTCTTACGCAGAAGAAGGGGGACACGGAGCATGTGGTAGCCTTTGCCTCGAAGGCCTTATCCTCGGCGGAACAGAACTACTCTACCATAGAAAAGGAAATGTTGGCGTGCGCATGGGCGGTAGAACATTTTAGAACATATGTGTGGGGCACGAAATTCAAATTGGTGACAGACCACAAACCCCTCATCCACATGCTCAGCCCGGGAGGTACCAAAGTGTCCACACCCAGACTGGCACGCATTGCAGCAAAACTGCAAGAATTCACGTTTGAAGTACAGCACATATCAGGGTGGAAGAATTTGCAGGCTGACTGCATGTCTAGATTGCCAGAAGGTAAAGACAAGGCCACCACGTTTCTACAAGGAGAATGCATAGTGGCATCTATCACGGATATAAAGGCACCTGATTATATGGAACTCAGCGAGAAACATTGGCTGGAAGAGGACAGAAAAGACCCGGCAATGGCGAAAATCCGTGAGTGGATCAAGGAAGGGTGGCCAGGTGAAAAAATGGTGCCAGAAGGTATGAGACCCTATTGGAAGGTGGCCAAAGAGATATCTGAAACGGACGGAATAATAATGAAGACGGACCAGATAATCCCACCGGTAGGCATGAGGAGCACCATTCTATGCAGAGCCCACGCTGGTCACCTGGGAAACACGATGACCCGGCGCAGAGTCCGGGAGGCCTACTGGTGGCCGTCCATGGACCAAGAGATTCGCACCATGATAGAGCGCTGCCATGAGTGCCTCAATAGCGACAAAAGACTGAAACTCAGACAGGCACCCCTAATTCCCACAGAAGTACCAGAAGCGGTGTGGTCAAAAGTGGGCATAGACTTTATAGGACCTCTGGAAGCGATGGCACCAGAACATCGGTACGGCATAGTGCTGGTTGATTACCTATCCAAGTGGGTCGAGGCTGAAGAGAACAACGGGAGCCCGAGAGAAACGACAAAGAAAGGGAAGAAACAGAGATGGAACCGGGATCACCCATGCCAGAATCCGAACAGGGGCAACAGGAAGATCGCACTGGAAAGGGTGACCGGCCGAGAAGAGAGCACAGAAGACCGGTGAGATACAGTGACTATGTTATGCAATTAACTTCCTCTTTCCGTACCAAAGGGAGGTGTGTAGAGATATCGCGAGAGTCACCAACTCTCGCGAGATCTCGCTTTTGTGGCGAGGACCGCCCCCGCGTGCTTCGCGCGCTTTACGGGAGCACCAGAGGACGCGGCAAGACGCGTCCTGCCGGCTCCTCCGAGATTAGGGCCTGGGGGCTCGCACCACTAGACATTTTTATCCCTCAGCCCTGCAACAGTTATTAGGCACGTTTGCCTAGCCTTCAGGTTCTCTATTACTTACATGTTCCTGGTAGATGACCACTGTGCAATAAAAGACATCCAGCCAGTCATCACGCCTCCTGTCATCTGTGCAAGCTTTTACTACAGAGGGTCTCACAGCACACTGACCACTTGCAACACCAGGCTTATACCTGGCAACAAGGCCTGCATTCTGAGGAAACTCATTGGCTTCTGTCCCCAACCTGGGTGCCAATGTTGTTTACCACTGTTGGACAATCACATTGTTTTTTCATTGGCACTCTCCTATTTCCCCCCTCTCCTATCAATTGTTAGTTTGATTTTCTATAAACAAAAAAATTGCTCCAATTCTATCCATCTCTGGAGCAGACTGTAAGAAAAGGGAAAATAGATATTACTCATCATTGCATTCTTTCAACATTGCACTTTGAGCAAAAGATTTTAGGAATGGCAGAGGTGGGAATGATAAGATGGCTTCTTTCACCACCTAGTGGACAACTTGATAAATGCGACATGTGTTTGAAGTTCTTATTAAGCCGGTTTTTGCTTCCCAGCCCAAGAAACCATGCTAGGAGGTCCACTCATTTCTAGTGCTACACTGCCCCCAAATGGTAGCATTATTTTTGGACTAAACAAACATGTAAAATATCCATGGATAGGTTGAAACCGTAAAAATAAACAAGCTTGAAAGTTCAGTGCCTTTATTAGGCCCGTTATTAGACTAAGCAAAAGCCTTCATACAACAGCAACGGATTGCCATATCATATGTAAGATACGTCTGATATGTACAAATTGCGGGGGACTGATATTTTTCATGACGCCATAAAATGCATTTTACTCCCATTTCACTGATCCTCCAACTACAGCGATGACATACTTATATTGTGCACACCCAGGTGGAACATGACCGGATGCTGATGAAGGTGGGTCACGTGCTTATGGAGGTGGGATTGCCTCTAAATTTGGTCAAATGTGAGATTAACAAACCAGGCCTACATTTTTTCGGGGCACATCTATTCCAAGGACGGGATGATCCCTGATCCTATTAAGGTGCTCACCATCGAGCAACTCCTGAGCCCGGGACCTAAGCCGAATTCTGATCCTTCGGCGGGTCATTGCTCTCATTACACCGAGGACTTTGCTATGACAACCGAACCACTGCGACAACTCTTGAAGGTGGAGCCACTTTTCAATGGACACATCCATGTCAAATGGCGTTTAAAGCCATCAAACATGCCTTCAGTAAGGCCCATCTTTGGCCTATTTTGACCTGAAGAAACACACAGAGGTCACGGGGGACGATAGCCATTTTGGCCCAATTCACACTGTATGCATCACATGACAAGTGCACAGTGGCGTATGCCAGCAAGGCACTCGCCAAGACAAAAGTAGCATACTCACAACCTGAAAAGGAGAGCTTTGCAGCTGTCTGGGCGTGCAAACACTTCCACCAATTTCTCTTTGGCAAGCATTTCACACTAGTCACGGATCACCAGGCTTTACTGTTGCTGTTCGGAAACCCCTGGGTGGCATGCCTCCCTGAATAGAATGCTGTGGATTGAAGTCATATATCCACAAATATGACCATACCATGATATGATATGATATGATATGGCATTTATAACGCGCCTATACACAAGTGTTTCAAGGCGCGACGCGGTAAGGGAGGGGGAACAGAGGGAAGACAGACAATGATGCTACTAGGCCAGGTGTCATTCAGATCGCGCAAGTGCATAGCAAGGGGAAGGGGAAAAGTGCAGTACATGGGATAAAGAATAATAAACAATAAGTAACGTACGGCCAGCTGGTGGCAAGTGCAAGGGTAAGTGCAGACATCAGGTGTCAAGTGCTGGTGGTGGAACTGTCGGGATACAGAAACAGTCCCTAAGTGTGGGGGTTGCCAGGAGGCAGTGCAGGTGTGCGACTGGTGGGGGCGGGGAGACCTGGCCAGAGATCAGGGGGTGGCCAGGCAACCAGTGCAGTTTCAGTATCGGCGAAGAAGTCAGCAGGGGAGAGGATGAGAAAAAGCAGAAGCAAAGAGAAAGGTTTTGAGGTGCTTCCGGAACCGCAGATGATTCTGCTCAAGTTTAAGGGAGGCAGGGAGGCTGTTCCAGAGAAAGGCCCCAGCCGAGCAAAGAGATCTACCACCAACTCGTTGCTTGGAGAAGCGACTGACCCTGAGGGAGTTGGAGGCGGATGAGCGAAGAGCTCGAAAAGGAAGATATTTTAGAAGTGAAAGCTGAAGTTATTGAGGCCCCAGGCTCCTAGAAGGCTTTCTGGACAATGCAGAGGGTTTTGAACTTAATCCTCACAGCCACTGGGAGCCAGTGCAGAAATTTCAGTCCTGGAGAGATACGATCCCTGGGCTTGTGGCCAACGACAAGTCTTGCAGTCCTGTTCTGGATGAGTTGCAGGGGGCGGAGAGTAGAAGCAGAAAGATTTAGAAAGAGGCTGTTGCAATAGTCCAGCCTAGAGAGAACCAGAGCTCTGGAGACAGTGAGCTTCTGGGGGAAGGAGAGGAAAGGAAGAATACCTCTGAGGAGGTGCCGCTGGTAGTGTGACTTCTTGGCGATGTCAGAGATGTGAGTAGAGAAGGAGAGTGTGGAGTTGAAGATGACCCCGATGTTTTAAGCCTCACAGGTGGGAGCAGGAGGAGGGCCAAGGGAGGCCGGCCAAAGTGTGACAGGAAATGAGGGAGCAGGTGTTCCAATGAGGAGAATCTCAGTCTTACTGGCATTAAGGCAGATATCATTGGCAGCACACCACTCCTGGATCGCAGACAGACAGTCAGAGATGAGAGAGGGAGAAGAGGTGGCTGAGGGAAGCCTGAAAATGAGCTGGGTGTCGTCCGCATAGCACTGGAAGTTGGGGCAGAGCGCAGCAATACAGTGGGCAAGAAGTGGCAGGTATAGGTTGAAGAGCTAGGGAGAGAGGTTAGACCCCTGGGGAACACCACAGGTAGAGATAGAGATGGAGGAGAGGAAGGACCCAAGTTGAAGCTGGGAGGGTCGATGGGAGAGGAAAGAAGTCAGCCATGCTAGGGTCAAACCGGTGATAACCAGGTTATCACGGAGATGGTTGAGCAGGATGGCATGGTTGACCGTGTCAAAGGCAGAAGAGGGATCAAGTAGGATGAGGACACAAGGGGTGTTGGAATCAAGGTTGGAAAACAGGTCATCACGGATGTTCAGGAGAGCAATTTCCATGCTTCTGGCAGCTCTGAAGCCAGACTGATGATCATGGAGACAACCAACAGATTCAGTGTGAAGATTGAGCTGGGAGATGGCCAGCTTTTCCAAGAGTTTGCCCTGGAAGGGAGTGATGGAGATTGGGCGATAGTTAGCTGGGCAGGATGGGTCGGCAGAGGGTTTCTTAAGAGGAGGATGCGCAATGGAGTGCTTTCAGGGGGCAAGGGAAGACTCCAGTGATGAAGGAGTGGTTGCAGAAGTCGGGCCAGAGCAGGAGCCAGGGAGTCAATGTGGTCCCTGATGGTTTTGGAGGAACAGGGATGAACCTGTTTTGATGAGACTTTCATAGATCAGACTTGTCTAGAAACATCACCTGGGGAAAACAGGGGAAAGGCAGAGAAGGAGGGAGGGGAGGTGGCCGAAGAAGGGCCGAAGGAAGAGCAGGGAGTAGAGGGAGGAAGGGGAGAAGAGGAAAGAGAGGACAGGATGTCCTGAGTTTTAGAGATGAAGTGAGAAGCCAGTGCCATGCAGAGGGCCTGGGAAGTGACAGGAGAGGTAGAGACTGCGGCAGGATTGGCCAGTTGCTTGCAGATTTTAAAGCGTTCAGCCGAGTTGGTAGATGCTGCAGAGACGCTGGATTGAATGTGAGCTCTCTTCTTGGTGAGGACAGAGAACCGGTATTGCCTTTGGAGCATGCGGCAGGCCAGTTTGTCAGAGGATGTACATGAAGCACGCCATTTCCTCTCAGCCACCCTGCACTTGTGTTTGAGGGTGACGAGGGGAGAGGAGGAAAGACCTCCATCTGGGCAAAGACTTCAACCAAGCAACATGCACAATGTTAGCTGAAAGTGAGTTGGGGGAGGCGAACCTTAGTTATCTGGTGGAAAACGCACTGCCACTTGCTGTGTCTGTGAGGGATGTCTCAGTAGCCTCCATGAACGACCCTACTACACAGGCCGTGATCACGTTCACAAAGTGCAACCAGTGGAGGGGCTATGAATGGCATAGTAAAAGACTGCTGCAGGTGCATGAAGAAGATCTAAAGCGATTAGCGATAGTGCATGCAGATCTGTCAGTGTCGGATAATTTGCTGCTCATCAGAGGAATCAAATTGATAATCCAAAGGGCATTGCAGAAAGCAGTTATTGAAGGGGCACACGAGGGGCCATGGGGCGTGGTCAACACCAACCGATAGCCCCACCATCCTGTCTGGTTCCCAGGTATTGACAAAAGGGTGCAGTCAGTCATTGAACATTGCAAGGCATGCCAAATGACTGAGAAAGATAACATAAAGACCTGCCTGAAGCAGTGTGGCACACGGTGGCAGTGATTGCTACATGCTGACACAGGAAGGGTCATACGTCCTACTTTTCATAGATGGTTACTCCAGATTTCCTATCACAAGGCTGGTCCCATTGACAGGTTTCAGACCAACAGCTCAAGCAATGGTCAAAGAGTTCAGTGAATGGGGTATTCCGGAGATCATCAGATCGGATAATGGCTCACCATGTCATGGTCATGACTTTCCCAGTTGCAGCACATTTGGGTTTTTCAGACCAAGAAGATAACACCCTTATCGCTCCAGGCCAATGGCATGGATGAGAGGTTTATGGGAACAATCAAGAGAACAGCCCAGAAAGCGGAAATTGACAATGTGCCTCTACAACAGGCGTTGTGGGGTAAAAAGGCAGCCCCAAAGTAACAGAGATGGAGAGGCCATGCTAGGCCCATATTGTGCGAATGAAGCTGGCTAATGTAGAGTTCCATTGAAATTTAAAAGCCAAGTACAAAACATTGGTTTCCGATAGAAGGCCTATTGAATGAACAAAAATGGGTCTATTGCAACTTCATTAAAATACAGAGACACCGAGTTGAATGAGAGTGTGCCTTAGAACTGTATTATTGCAACTGTGTCCAATGGAGGCAAACAAAAAGACACAGGTGCTGCAGATGCTGACTTCGTGAAAACTGGGAAAAGGCACCTTTTTGCAGATTCAAAACTGCTGCAGTACACATGTGAAAATATACTTTGAAAGGATAGGCATGTGAAAAAATACCAAGGAGGAACGATGCCTGAAATTTAAGAAATAAAGTCAGGTGACAGATTGCATCTTTCGGGAATAAAGAGACTTCATTTTCATCATATAAAATGACAGCCGGCAAAGAGAAAGGCCTATTTCGTTATTTTGTAGCAGTGTACACTGGTTTCTTATGTAACTATGGCCTATCTGTGTAAATAATACCAAGAGTGGACTTATTTCTGTTCAAGCATTCTGTAAAGAAAGAGTCTATTTCATGCGGGCAAGCCTGGATGCTATAGAAAAATGTCATGTGTAAATATGTTTCTTAAATTTAAATGCTATTTCTCAGAATTGTGCATGTAACTGAACTGGGTGTATCTTGAACTGTGACCCCTCCCCGCTTCCCCCAACCCCCCAGACCTTTGGGCTATGTTTATCAAGGAAATAGGCTTGGAAATTCAGTAAAAAATATAAAGAAATGTTGCAAGGGAGATCTGATCTGTGGTGATGCAGATAACACAGCCAGCAGAAATGGCCTTTAAGGTCAGGTTTCCCCATTAACTGTACATTAGCTTCGAACAAAAACCTTTGAAGCCCAGGAGGGGAGGGCAGGATCACATGGGCCAGCCAGATGTCCTGATAAGGTCATAGAAGGGAAATGAAACCTAAGATTTGGTGGGGGCTATCTAAAACTGAGGGACCAATGTGATGCCTTCCCATAGATTAACATGGGCCCGTCTTTCCTTTTATTAAAAGAGAATTAGAGAATTGTATGTCCCAGTGAGATCACCCCAGATTCAATTTAAAGGGGATAAAAAGCCTGTCGAGATGATATAAAAATACATTTTGTGTGATGGCTAAAACTTGAGTTATGAGAAAAATTATGATTCCACCCTTCTCATAATTATGAGGGGATAGAAAGTTGTTGTGATGATAGGTTATGGAAGTAAGGTTTGAATCAGGAAGGGGCAGATTTGTGACTATTTTGGCTCAAGGACAAATCGCAAAAAACAGTAGCTCGCCCAGGAAGAGCATGGTGAAATAAAATTTGTATTTTCTGACTCGCCATAAAATATAGAACTCAGAAATATATATGGGCCAGCAACTATCTGGAAAAATGATTTCATAAAGATGGAAGCCCGGAACGGTTATCAGTCCGTACTGAAAGATCTTTACGCCCACTCCGAAATGATCCAGCATCGAGTAACCAACGAGGAACAGGGGGTTAAAAACACAGAGCCTTCACCTTGGTCTAAGACCGACAGGAAACCTCATCGAAAAAACTAGCCACGATTGGCAAACGAGGCGATCCAACAACCTCCGAATTGGAAAAAGCTCAGTGGAGAAAAAACAACCCCAACTAAGCTGTTAAAACTATGATGTTGGAACACACATGGTTTTGCACATTTAACTAAACTAACTGATGTCAATCTGGGCCATTTTGATATTCTCTGCTTACAGGAGACATGGTTGACCTCCAAACCTCAATTGGATGGATACGAAATAATCTTCACAGCCGCCAAGAAAGGAGAGGTAGGATGACCATCAACCGGGCTCATAACTACAGTTCGAGCTGGATCAGGCATAGACGTGCTCGAAGTCCTTTCCTCGCCTTTCTGGATCCAGGCGTCAACCTTAATACGGAAGCACACGACTAGTGATCCCTGTGCACCTAAAGAGGGTATAATCCTCCTAATAAACGTTTACTGGAATCCCGAGACTACATCGAATGACGAATTCACCACAGTGCTCCAGAACCTGTTGGGCGAGGCTGACGAAAAAAACCTGGACCACAGTGAAATCATTAATGGTGATTTCAACGCAATGTGTGAAGGGATTGGCTACCATCCGAAGCTACAGGACCGAAAGTCCCTCGTGAGGCAAAGAGAGAAGCTCCTCGATGAGTTAATGGCAAACAGGGACATGCACAACCTCCACTGGCATCATCCAAAATTTAACCTACAGATTCCGTTGTGGCAAAGAGGGGACCAACAAGGGACGATAGACCACATATTTGTCTCAAAGGACCTCCTCCCTGAGATCCATGCCTTAAGGATCGAGTCGACAACCTTCAGCGACCATAATCTCCTTATTACAGAAGGTCTGGTGTCTAGGATCCAGCCTCTTACGAGCTCTTTTCCACTTGAGGTGTCCGATGGAGGAAAACGAGTTAAGATCTCAGAAAAAGGTCTTCTCCAAATAGACGCACAATATACTCGACTTCAGAATGACGGCGCAATCTCTGCAAAAAGGATCAGGGACGACCTAGATTATACCCTCTATTAACCAGGTTCTTGATGTCTACTGCAGACAGGTCATCAACATTCATACTATAGAGATCTTGTAGAAAAAAAGACAACTTTATAGAAGATTGAAGAAAATCTATCAAAAGCTACATCTCCTGAAAACCTGGTAAGATGGGAAACGACCGTCCGAAACTACAAGAGCTGGCTCATACATTATCGCCATAAATGATACCATAGCGATTCCGAGCAAATGCTGTCCGCCATTTGCAGAAACAAGCCGAAGGAGTTTTGGAACTTGATCAAAGGGACATCAAATAAGACCAACGATAACATCCAGAACAACGTGGGTGAAGCCCATTGGATATCCCATTTTCCTGATCTATTCGTACCAATCCCGAACTCGACTAGCAACCTATCGGCTGTCAGAGCGAAGTATAAAGACACAACGCCCTGTTATATTCCAGCTGACAAAGAGTCAATTCTAAACAAACTTAAGAAATTGAACAACTCAAGGGCACCTGGACCAGACAGCATTTGCAACTTGGAACTCAAAAAACATCCGGAGCTGTGGGCCAACATCATGAGTAAGATCTTCTCCAACTGCAATCTTACCCAGGACATTCCATCATCCTGGAAAAAAGCAACCATTGTTCCCATATTCAAGAGAGGTGCAACTGATGACCCTAACCATTACAGACCGAATGCCCTCCTGGACATGATGGGGAAGGTGTTTGCGTCTCTAGCACTGGATGCATTTCAAACCTGGATTCTCTCTACTCATTTCACGGATCCCTTCCAGAACGGTTTTGTCAAAAACTCAAGAACTACTACCAACATCTTGCTCCTGAGTTCTCTGAAGGCTAAAGTATTGCAAGGTGGTCCTTCCATCTACGTGACCTTTATTGACCTGGCCCAAGCCTTTGACCAGGTCAATAGACAGCGTTTTTGGGCAAAACTGGAAACCAAAGATTGCCCGGACTCTATCCTGGAACCTATAAAAGCCCTACATCAGGGAACCTCCATACGAGTGCGCCTCAGTGCAGAAGGCCGCCTGTCTGAGGAAATACAGGCATCAAGGGGAGTGAAGCAAGGGTGCCCCTTGGCGCCCTCACTATATAACTCCTACATCGCAGACTATGGGGAGTCAACCGAAACGGTCAGGCATTTTCCACCGTCACTAGGAGGCTCTAAGATCGAGCGACTATTGTACGCCGACGACATCATCTTTATGGAATTGACCCCCATTGGCCTGCAACGCCAACTCGATAACCTGGTATCCTACTTGACAAAGAACAACTTAAGGCTAAACAACGACAAAACTAAAATACTTATTCTGGGAGAGTCTGCAAAGAGGAAACAAAAATTTGCTTGGCATTGTGAAGGTCAGAATCTGGAAATAGTCCTAGCATTTAAGTACCTAGGAATTACGATCAGCAATGACAAGGAGGAAAAGGCCAAGATTCTTCAAGTCTAAGGTGGTCCCTGCCTTGATTTACGGTATGGACGCAATGCCATTGGCTCCGAATTCTGTCTGGGCGAACTATGAAAGCCACATCTAGCGTGGGGTCTTGGGCCTGGCAAACTCAACGCCTATAGCGCTGATAAGAAGAGAACTCTGCCTATCATCGCTCTTAGCAACAAAAATGAGAGCAACCCTCATGCTGTTTCACAAAGTCATCAATGCGCCTGAAGCTAAAGTCCTGGATCTTATCTGTAAGGAAATCCAAGGTGGTGACAACTGGATGCTTTCTAGATGGGAACAACTCAACATATCCATCTTGAAAGAACTAGATTTCTCTATGGAAACACTGATCCAAAATCCAAACAAAGTGTCAAAGAAACTGTTTGAAGCAGATTGGATTCACACCCAAGAAGTTGCCAACAGCTACTCTCTGACAGTCAACCTGCCAAGCACCCCAACGAAACTCGACGCGGTGCATGGATATTTCCACAAATTTCCAGATAGGGGGCTAAGCCGAACATTTCTAAGGTTTAGACTAAACCAACTGAAAACCAACAAAATACTGGCGATCCGTAACCAAGTCCATTCGAACAACTGTCGTTTCTGCAAACCCCAGGACAAATTCAAAACCACAAAGCACCTGGTGATTGAATGCCCAGGCCTGGTGACTGAAAGACATTGTTTCCTCTCGGATCCGTTGAAGAATTAATCTACCCTAGATTTAGAAAATCTATGGGCAATGTTGACCAGTGGTAATAACAAGCGATGCGTCATCGGAGTGACTTTGTTCCTGAAGGCGCTGAACTTGTAAAAGATGAAGGGAAGGTCAACGACCAAAGGTGTCATGATGCCTACCCCTGGGCATCCAGACCTAGTCCATCAACCCCGGAAGCAGGCATCATGTTACCTGGAGACAACCCAGCAACTCCTGTTAGGGGCTATCTGGGTACAGTCCTGGTGCCTATGGCACCAGGCTCATATGGGACATCAGTCCTGGCGCCATAGGCGCCAGGCTCATATGTTAAAACTTACCTGATGCAGACCATGCTGCAAGGGGTCCAAGCACATGTGAGGCTTGAAGGGACTATTTTATCTTAGGGACTATTTTGTTACTCGGGTGTGGCTGTGGAGGAATACTTACCTGGGACTACTTTGAAGGCTATTTAAACCACGCCCGAAGAGCAGCACATGCTTCGCGTTATTCTGCATCCAGCAGCGTAACGCTCACCGTGTCTGCAGTCAGCATCCAGCATCCTGCCACGCCCGCCTCGAGTCCAGAGCACCTAGAAAGAAGGGAAAGAAGAAGAAAGGTTAGAACAAGAACTTTACTGGATTTCTTACCTGATTTCGGATTCAGCGCATCTTCGAACCAGAAACAGAATTCATTTTAAACGCGTCGCATCGCCAGCAGCAGCGCCGCGCCATACTCACCGTTCCTTGCAGCATCTCTATGATCCGGTGCTGTCTCCATCACCTGGTTGCCGCATTCCAGCACCTAAGGGGGACAAGAAAACAACAAGGTGAGCCAAGGGAACAAACAAGGACAATCTCTTGCCACCATATGCTTACCTGATTTTACCGCAGGAGGTATTATCCACCAGCACGCCAAATCTTCCTACGCTGCACCTGCAAGAAAAGAGAAAGCAGCGAGTTAAACCTTGGCATCATTTACCGGACAGTGTTACAAAACACAGACTCTTACCTGAACGCTTTCAGCTGCCACAAGACGATCATCTTTTGGATCTAAGCTGCTAAACAAACAAGGAATTGGACAAGAGTGATTAATCAGAAATTTTGAACTCATTAGAACTATATACTTACGGCCTTTCGCCTGGAGGTTTGGAGCCAAGATTTGTCCAGAACTCTTCCAATATCCTCAAGCCAGTGAAGTAACTGGCCATTAACGCGCCCCTGCAGTCTTCGCAGGATGGAGAGCTCATCATACAAAACTATAAGGTGAGCTTTGTGAAAGGGAATGTCAGAAGTGATAAGTGGGGACGCAGTGAGGTGTTAATACTCAAATCCACAGGTGGCTAATTCCCTTTCCCCGTCTTTAGGAGATTACTTCTACGGGTCAAGCAGACGAAGCTAGGTGGGCCAGTCCAGTCAGTCATCTCTACACTACGCATCACGTTGGTGGAGACCGTGGCTGTCCAGTTCCGCTCGACAACCCTGTGGGAGCCAAGTGAGCGTAACAGAACACAAAGCCTTCCTACAAATTCTCACCTGGGTGTCATGGAGACCTCAGAAACTGACCAACTGGTCCAATTATTAGGGGAATTTAGGGCTGAAGTACATGCCGCTCGCCAAGAAACTAATACACTCAGGAGAGAGTTGATTGTTTCGAAGGAACGCACTGATGATCTTGCTAGACAATTACTGCAAAACCAAGCGGGGCAAACACCCCTACCGGGACTCGGGGGGATTCCAAATCCTATTTCACCAAGTAACCCTGTGCAAGTGATTTTACCAGGCAATATTCCTTTAGCCGCGCCAGAACGCTTTGCGGGGGACCCGAAAAGATTTGCCGTGTTCATGAACCAATGCCGTTTGCACTTTTTATGCAGACCTGGAGCCTTTCCAAACGATCAAGCCAAAGTAGCCTTCGTATTATCATATCTCAGCGGCAGTGCAGCGGATTGGTCAATCCCACTAGTCAATCAGGATGACCCTATTCTTCGGGATTTTCAGGGTTTTCAAATGAGCATGGAAAGACTATTTGCCCGGCACTCTCAAGGGCAGGCCCTGGATAACAAACTTTTGTCCCTACGACAGGGTAACCAAGACCTTCTAACCTACATAGCAACTTTTAATAGGTTGGTGGTGGAAACTGGATGGCCCGAGGAAAAACGGATTACGTTGTTTCATCGGGGACTTTGAGGATAACTCAAAGATGTTTTGGCTCAAGTTGTGAACCCACCTCAAGACTGTGCTGAATATATAGACTTAGTGGCCCAGTTAGATCACAGACTTCAGAATCAAAAGGCTGATCGAGCCAAGTTCGAGAACCGGGTGTTGGTTAAACCCAATGCTACCCCCTAAGGAACAGATGCCTCAGAACCCATGCAAATCGGAGGAGTTAAAGGACCCTTGACACAGAAGGAAAGAGAAAAAAGGCGGCAAATGCAATTATGTCTATACTGTGGAACTTCGGGACATTTTCTACGGGATTGCCCTGTAAAACCACCCAAGAAGGTGGTAGGAGCTGCTTATAAAAGCCATATGGAGCCTGACTCGGGAAACGACCATGCCCGACAAGCGTAGAGGTCCGCTTGCCGAACTTGAAGAAGGATACTCAGACCTCGCATTTCATCATACCAATGGTCCTTACAGATCCAAGGCAGCCATCACGTTTGCACACAGTTAGGGCATACATTGATAGCGGGGCCATAGGAAACTATGTGGACCACGAATTGGCTTCTAGGATGAATCTACCTGTCTGCAGAAAGACCACTTCGGATGTCATCACCACAGTTAATGGAACTGAAATTGCCTCTGGGCCTGTAACTCATTCCACAGCAGAGATGACATTATTGGGTCAGGATGGGCATCGAGAGACTATTGTGTTTGATTTAATCAAAGCCCCGCAGTTCCAAATAATACTGGGGATACCTTGGTTGGAAACACATAATCCTTGTATTGATTGGCGAGAGAAGAGAATATCCTTCCCGGATTGTGCACATACTTGTTACCCAATAAAAACCTTGAACAAGGACCTGGCCACAGTCGCTACTCCAGTTGTGCAGTTACCGCACGAATATCAAGAATTCCAGGATGTTTTCCAAAAAGAACAGGCAAACAGCGTACCACCTCACAGATCATACGATTGTCAAATTGATCTCATACCTGGTGCACAACCTCCATGTAGTAGGATCTCTGCACTTACGGAACCCGAGAACCTTCACCTATGACAATACTTGGACCAATACCTTACCAATGGCTTCATTCGTCCATCCAAGTCCCCTGCATCTTCAGCTTTGTTCTTCGTGCCAAAAAAGGAAGGTGACCTCAGAACGTGCATAGACTACCGCGCCTTAAATCAGATCACAGTTAAGAACCGATACCCATTGCCTCTGATCCCAGAATTACTAGACCAAGTAAAGGACGCTTGCATCTACACTAAATTAGATCTCCAAGGGGCATACCATCTGGTACGTGTAAAGAAAGGCGACGAATGGAAGACTGCTTTTCGCAATAAGTACGGGTTATTCAAATACGGTTATTCAAATACCAGGTGATGCCCTTCGGGTTGTGCAATGCACAAGCAGCCTTCCAGTATTTTATGAACGATGTCCTGCGTGAACTCATTGACGTCTGTGTTGTCGTATACATAGACGATATTCTAGTGTACTCCTCTTCAGAATCTGACCATGTGAAGCACGTTCGTGCAGTCCTTGAGAAACTACACCAGCAAAAGTTATATGCAAAATTGGAAAAATGCGTTTTCCATACTACAGAAGTTGAATTTCTTGCATTTATCCTGACTCCAAAAGGAGTTTGAATGGACTCTCGATAGGTGGACCCAATTCTCAAATGGCCATCACCCAGTTCAGTTAAAGGAGTACAAAGCATGCTTGGATTTGCTAATTTCTATCGCAGATTCATTCCGGATTTCTCGCACGTTGTACACCCTATCACAGCGCTCTTGCAAAAAAACAAACACTTCCTGTGGACTGAAGAAGCTGAGAATGCCTTCCAAGAACTGAAAGCGAAATTCACGTCTGCATCTGTATTAAAGCATCCTCGTCCTGAACTCCCATACATAGTTGAAAACGATGCATCCAGTTTAGCCATGGGAGCTGTCCTGTCCCAGAAGGATCCTGAAACCGGTCAACTTCACCCAGTAGCATTTTGGTCCAGAAAGATCTCGGCACCCGAGTTAAACTATGTGGTTACCGATAAGGAGCTATTAGCTATCAAATCCGCCTTCAAGGCTTGGCGGCATTATCTTCTCGGTGCCAGGCATACCATTACTGTAATCACTGATCACCGGAACTTGCAGTATTTAAAGACAGCCGTAGCCCAATCATCATGCCAACTTCGATGGGCATTGTTCTTTGCCGAGTTCGATTTCGTGATCACTTATCGACCAGACTGTAAAAATGGGAAGGCAGATGTCTTATCCCAAATAGGAATGGAAGAAGCATATGCGAACCCGGAGCCGGTGCCTATAATTTCAGAACAAAGAATTCTTGGCATAACTACTTTACAAACCCTAGAAGATATTCAGGTAAAGATCCAACAACTCTTTGATCCAACAGCCCTGCAGGACTGGGTAAAGAAAGGCTCAGACTACTCTGTCATCAATGACCTACCTTATTATCAAGGGCGTCTATTTCTACCACATAAGGAACTACAAGAACTAGTCATCTCCAATTATCATGACACCCTGATGGAAGGGCACCTAGGTATCGCAAAAACTGAAGCTAAAATTAAGAGACAATTCTGGTGGCCCACCTGGCGAAAAGACGTAAAGTTATTTGTAATGTCCTGTGGCATTTGCGCCCAAAACAAAAGTCATAAGAAAAAACCGGCTGGCCTTTTATAACCCTTGGATATTCCACCTACACCATGGCACACCTTATCGTTAGACTTTATTACAGACCTACCTCCATGTAATGGATTTAACACCATTCTCGTTATTGTGGATCTTTTTTCCAAAATGGCCCACTTTATTCCTTTAAAGGGATTACCTTCTGCTTCAATTCTGGAAAAGGAGTTTCTCGAAAACATTGTTCGAATACACGGATTTCCCTCCGTATTGGTCTCTGACCGAGGTAGTCAATTCATTTCACATTTTTGGAAGAAATGTTGTCAATTGGCGCAAATCGACGTGAGGTTATCGACCAGTCACCATCCCCAGACCGATGGTCAAACGGAGAGGACCAACCAGACTCTTGAACAGTACCTGCGTTGTATGTTACACCAGACTGAAAGTAATTGGAAGGACATTCTATGGATCTCCGAATAGGCATACATTAACTCTGTACATTCTGGAACTGGACAAAGCCCCTTTTATACCATATACGGGCACCACCCTCGAACCTCAGAACTTGACTCGCCTCAACACTTAGAAATGCCTGCAGTGAACCATCTGCACGCTACTATTACACAAGCCTTTAAGGAAGCAACTGAACATTTGAAACATGCGAGAGAAAAGTACAAAAAAAACGCTGATCAGCGTCGAAGTGATGCTCCACACTACCAAATTGGGGATCAAGTTTGGTTGGCCACAAAACACATACGTCTAAAAGGAAAGCGACCTTTAACCCTATATATTTGGGACCTTCCCTTATTAAGGCCATTATCAACCCGGTGGCCGTCAAATTGGAATTACCTGCTAGTATGCAAATTCACCCCGTCTTCCATGTGTCACTTCTGAAGCCCGTACAACCTGGGACAAGACTAACCAAGCCACCTGACCCCATCCTTATAGATGGGGAACCCGAATTTGAAGTGAAAAGTATCCTGGACTCCAAAATGGTTAAGTCAAGACTTTTTTATTTAATCGACTGGAAAGGTTACTGACCACAAGAACGGTCATGGGAACCTAGTGACCACGTTCATGCACCTAGGTTGGTGAGAAGATTCCACCAGAATTTCCCAGACAAACCAAGGCCAAGGGGAGGAACGATTTAAGGAGGGGCCTTGGGGGGGAGTGCTGTCATGATGCCTAACCCCGGGCATCCAGACCTAGTCCATCAACCCCGGAAGCAGGCATCATGTTACCTGGAGCAAACCCAGCAACCCCTCTTATGGGCTATCTGGGTACAGAACAGGCACCGATGGCGCCATGCTCATATGGGACATCAATCCTGGCGCCATAGGCGCCAGGCTCATATGTTAAAACTTACCTGATGCAGACCATGCTGCAAGGGATCCACGCATCTAAGCCCATGTGAGGCTTGAAGGGACTATTTTATCTTAGGGACTATTTTGTTACTCGGGTGTGGCTGTGGAGGAATACTTACCTGGGACTACTTTGAAGGCTATTTAAACCACGCCCGAAGAGCAGCACATGCTTCGCGTTATTCTGCAACCAGCAGCGGAACGCTCACCGTGTCTGCAGTCAGCATCCAGCATCCTGCCACCCTTGCCTCGAGTCCAGAGCACCAAGAAAGAAGGGAAAGAAGAAGAAAGGTTAGAACAATAACTTTACTGGATTTCTTACCTGATTTCAGATTCAGCGCATCTTTGAACCAGAAACAGACTTCATTTTAAACGCGTCGCATCGCCAGCAGCAGCGCCACACCATACTTACCGTTCCTTGCAGCAGCTCTGCGATCCGGTGCTGTCTCCATCACCTGGTTGCCGCATTCCAGCACCTAAGGGGGACAAGAAAACAACAAGGTGAGCCAAGGGAACAAACAAGGACAATCTCTTGCCACCATATGCTTACCTGATTTTACCGCAGGAGGTATTATCCACCAGCACGCCAAATCTTCCTACGCTGCACCTACAAGAAAAGAGAAAGCAGCGAGTTAAACCTTGGCATCATTTACCGGACAATGTTACAAAACACAGACTCTTACCTGAACGCTTTCAGCTGCCACAAGACGATCATCTTTTGGGTCTAAGCTGCAAAAGAAACAAGGAATTGGACAAGAGTGATTAATCGGACATTTTGAACTCATTAGAACTATATACTTACGGCCTTTCACCCGGAGGTTTGGAGCCAAGATTTGTCCAGAACTCTTCCAATATCCTCAAGCCAGTGAAGTAACTGGCCATCAACGCGCCCCTGCATTCTTCGCAGGATGGAGAGCTCATCATACAAAACTATAAGGTGAGCTTTGTGAAAGGGAATGTCAGAACTGATAAGTGGGGACGCAGTGAGGTGTGAATACTCAAATCCACGGGTGGCTAATTCCCTTTCCCCGTCTTCAGGAGACTACTTCTACGGGTCAAGCAGACAAAGCTAGGTGGGCCAGTCTAGTCAGTCATCTCTGCACAACGCATCACGTTGGAGGAGACCGTGGCTGTCCAGTTCCGCTCGACACCCCTGTGGGAGCCAGGTGAGCGTAAAAAAAAAAAAAGGCTTGTTAACTTTTCAACTTGCTGTAGCCCCTTTTTAGACCAGACACAAGATAAGGAAATTGGAACTCAACTGGATATATACCTGAGTTTATCTCGCCTTTTTTGTAAACATTGTTATACAATTAAACCAAAAATAAAAATAAAAATGTTAAAAAAAAGTATCTGAAGAATTAGGGTAGCTGCCGCATTATTCGATTTTCAGAACCCAAATGTGTAAAACTACCAGACATTTTGAAATGATGCTCAGCTGCCATAACACATACCTCCCAAATACTGGTTCTATCTGCATCCAGTGGACATCTTGGCGGGAGGTGAAGGGAGGGAACTGGCCAATCCGTAGCGTGGGAAATATGATAATAATGGAGTGTCACCAGCCCTTTGAGAGCTCAGTTTTCTATCTGAGAGGGACTGACTTGCTGATCTTTCTTTGACTTTTTGACTCTTGGGACCTTTCTTTGGACTTTTGATTTTTCCCTTGACTTTCCTACTCTATTGCTGGGCCTTAAACATTGCGTGAGAGACGGAGACTGGGAAATGTAGCTAGCTGGGCCTTAAATATTGCATGGGAGACAGAGACTAGGAGATCAAGCTAGCTGGGCCTGCCATTTGAGGAGCCAGACGAAGTCTGGGTGCTGGAGACTACCCTTGACCTGAGCCTTTGACCAGATATGTGCTGTCCTCAGAGGAGCCCTGCTGTTTCCCTGGATGCCCCCTAACTAAGGTCTCCCATGTAACTGGACATATCCCAAAGCTATCAAAATTGTGGGGGGGGCGGGATCTGCCGACCTTAATCTCCATCTTGCAAAGCAAGTAGGGGGTGGTTCTGGGGAGACCCGTGCCACATTGTATTAAATCCAATTCAAATTAATTCCACTATAGAAAATCACCCTATCCATTTAAATTGAATTGTGTTGGTTGCCTTAATCCTTTCCATTAAATTTTGGGGAGGTGGGAAACTGTCTTAATTCTTAGCACATTGAATTGAAGTTAAAACAATTAATTCACATATAGAAAATCACGGGTTGAGTGTTTGATTTGATTCAATTTGATTAAGAATTTGTATTGCACATATCCCTGAGGAACCAAGCAGCAAGCAGCATCTAGGTGCAGATTCTGTTTGAAAAGATAAAGGGAGAATACAATACAATCAGCTATTGAGTTTTACACAAATAGATATATTTTTAGTTGCCTCCTGAAGACAGCCAGAGATTCAAGATTTCGGACCGGCCACTGAAAAACGTCTGTCCCCCCAACAAGAAGTTTTAGAAGGAGGGATTACCATAATACCTTGACCCGTAGATTGCAAGGAACGTGTAGGGTTGTAGGTCTTAATTTGTTTAGATTAGATATGGTGGAGGTGGCCCACGTATACATCTTAAGACAAGACACAGTAACTTGAACTGAACCCTCAGCTGAAACTGATGCTTCAGGCGTACTGCTTGCATACTGCTGAGTTTTGGGCTTCTACAAGACGCTGTAACTGATATTTTGGACTGCCTACCAAAAGCACATTAGAGTAGTCCAGCCTGGCATTAACAAGAGTACCCACCACTGTTGATGGATCATGCTCAGGTATAAAAGCGAGAAGGGGTTTAAGAATCTTCAGTTGAAAATATAAAGACTTGATGATCTGATTCACCTGCAGATTGCACCCCAGGCTGGATTGCCAGATGCATCCTAACTTTTTCTGTGTATTTGGAGCCAATCCCAAAGAGTGTGGGGCATGGGATTATTGTAAAGAGATTAGCCAGTTTATTTTTTTAACCAAATGCGATGATTTCCGTCTTGGTTGGATTCAGCTGAAGTTTATTCTCAAGCATCCACAGTCTGATTTTGTCTGCATTTAGAATAAGATGTGCTGCCTCCAAGGGTGGTTTTAAACTGACATAGATCTGGGTATCATCCACATATGAATGGTACTGAAGATCAAACTGAGAAAACATTTTTAACAATGGGCAGATATAAAGATTGAACAGTATGGGTGACAAGGATGGCCCCTGTGGCACTCCACATGGTGTTGTAAGCATCTCAGAAAGGAATGGGCCTGTTTTCACTTGTTGGAGTCGGTTAGTTAGAAATTAATCAAACCATCTCATTGCTTTTTCAGATACCTGTGCCAGAGAGGTTAATCTAGAGCTAAGTATATTAAAGTCCACAGTGTCGAAAGCTGCCGACAAGTCAAGCATGACAAGTACACTGATGTCCCCCTTGTCAGAATTTTTGAGTAGGCCATCCCAGACCTTTAATAGGGCAATCTCTGTACCATGGCCAAGCCTAAAGCCAGTCTGGTATGGGTCTAGAATATTATTAGCTTCCAAATGATCTTGGAGTTGTATAGTTACAACTTTCTCAAGGATCTTTGTTGGCCATAATAGCCCTGCAATAGGGCGATAGTTGGTGAGGACTTTATGGTCCAAGGTAGTTTTTTTAGCAAAGGTGTCAGGTATGATTCCTTTAGTTCCTCTTGCACAAAACCTTCATCGAGTGAGGCATTGACAAACATATGAATGGGTTCACTCAGTGCCTGTGCATGTTGTTTTGCCAAATATGCTGGAATTAGTAGAATTAAGGTGAGAAAGAAGTTTCTCAATGTTTTTTTCCCACCAGTGAAAAATTAAAAACAGGTAGATTCCTCTTTTTTTCTTCTAGAGGATCAGACTCAGTTAAGAGGGGATTTGTAATTGATTGAGCGTCGATATTCACTCTGATCTGGTCAATTTTACTAAAAAACAAGATTTTGAAATCATTAGCCATTTTCTGAGTTGGAGGTATGCAGGTAGTTATACAGTCAGGATTTGATAGATTCCTAATAGCCATAAAGACTTCCTTTGGTCTATTTGCTGCTGAATGTATTTGTTTTTGTAGGCTCAGTGCTTTTGCCTGTGTAATCTCATACTTATATTTTTTAAGGCAGATTTAGCTGTTATATGATCTACAGTGGTTCTGGTCATACCCCATTCTTTTTCCATTTTCCGATATTGGCTCTGACAATGTTTCGATTTGTCGTTAAACCACTGATTCCCTTTATTAGTAGTCATTTTGGTATTTATTACGGGTGAAATAGTATCACAATTCACTTGCAATTGCCTCATCAAGTTTGTATAGACCTCGGCACCCACCGTAATGTTTTATGCCATAGATATATGACTCAGAAGGTCAGTATCAGAGATACGATCCAGGTCTTTTTTTTTACATTGAGGTTCTAAAAGAGATGTTATTTTGCTTCTGTTTATATTCGACTCTTTAGTCCAGGTAAATCGAACCATAAAGTGATCTGACCAACTCACTGGTTCAATATCTACATCCTGCAGGTTAAGCCCTCTAAACAATATAGGATCTAAACAGGGTCCACTTATGTGTAGAGAGCACCGAGAGAATCCGGAGTTTGTGTGAGTCTAGAATGTCTTTTAGATGTTTACAGTCGCTATTGTTTGGCTCATTACACCATAGGTTTAAATCTCCCAAAATAATAATGTCAGCGCTAATAGGATTCAACCCTCCTTCCTGATCCAGCCCTTCCACCCACTCCTCACCTGGTATCTCAGTGTCCGTGGGTTGTTGGAGTCTTTTCTTCCACAGGGTCTTTTTCTTCTGAGGCGGATATGGTCTGCCTCGGTAGGAAGCCACCCTGACCTAAGTTAAAGAGGTCAAGGGGGGCCCCTCTACCGGAACAAACTATCGGGGGAAAAAGCCTTACGGCATAAAAAAAACCCTCTGAGTGAAGTGCGTGGGAGCCTTGGTAATGCAGCCTGGAGGTGAGCCTGGAGATGCAGCCTGGAGGTGAGCCTGGAGATGCCGCCTGGAGGAGAGCCTTGAGATGCCGTCTGGAGGAGAGCCTTGCGACGTAGTAAGCACAGAGGGGAAGCCACGAATACAGGTAAGCAGCCCAGGGAAAGAGCCGGAAAGCTGGCAAGCCGAGTGGGAGAAGAGCGAACAAGACAGGTAAGCAGAATGAGGTCGGCGGGGCCAGGGGAGAAAGAAGAAGAGAAGCTCGAGGGAAAAAACAGAACGGAGGAAAAACTGAGGAGCGTCTCACCCGAAAGCCTAGCGCGAAGGGTTGCAACGCACAGGCTTCCGGGTGGAAGCGAAAGAAAAAGGCGATTGGTGGCGGGGCCGCCAAGACTAGAGCGCTGCATAGCAGTGAGAGGAGAAACGTGGCGGGGCGATTCAATGGCCGCTTAAGCGCCATTGAACCCACTTACGCCACGGACTTCGGAGTGTGACAGTATGCCCCCCTCTATACCTCACACCTCCCGGCTTGCCCGGATGGGTACGGTGGAACCTTCTAGTGAGTACTGGGGCGTGGACGTAGGAATCAGGTTCCCATGAGTCCTCCGATTGGGGATAACCCTTCCAGGACACCAAGTATTCAAGACGTCCTCTTCTATACCTGGAATCTCGGATGTGTGAAACCTCATATTCAGCAGAACTGGGTTCGGAACAGGCAGGTAAAATGGTTTCTTATTACCAGTAATACTTGGATCTACAGAGCGTAGCAAAGAAGCATGGAAGACCGGGTGTTTGCGACTCATCTTCTTGGGAAGCTCGAGTCTAAATGCTACTGGGTTTATCTTATGGGTGATCTTAAAAGGCCCCACGTGGTGAAAGGACAACTTAGTTGGGCGTAACCAAGGGGGAAGGAACTTGGTGGAAAGCCAAACCCTATCACCCTTCTTCCACTGGGGGCAAGGTAGGCGATGGGAATCGGCCTGGGCCTTGTACCTTGTCTTGGCTGCAGACAAACTAAGTTGAGCTGTTCTATGTGCAGTTATAATTTCGCTTAAAGTGGACTCGATGGTAGGCACATTAGAGGGGTAATGGAGAATTGGTAATACCCCACGTGGGTGAATCCCATAAGTACAATAAAAAGGGCTAAGTTTGGTAGCAGAGTGAACAGTGTTATTATAAGCAAACTCGCCGGTGGAAATAAGAGACACCCAATTGTCTTGGTGGCGGTTTATGTAGCATCGGAGGTACTGCTCCAGAGTGGCGTTAAGGCGCTCTGTCTGGCCATTAGTCTGGGGATGAAACCCTGAAGATAATGCTCTATCAATTCCAAGACGTTTACACAGGGCTCCCCAGAACCATGATGTGAATTGACTCCCTCGATCAGAGATGATTTTATCGGGTAGTCCATGTAAACGAAAAATGTCCTTGAGGAATACCTCAGCCATCTTGGAAGTGGATGGGACACCTGCTAGCGGAGAGAAGTGTGCCAATTTGGTGAAGGAATCCACCGTTACCAGGAGGCAGGTAGAGCCTTGGGAGGCCGGTAGATCCACAATAAAATCCATAGAAATATGGGACCAAGGTCTAGAAGGTATCTCTGGTTGCTCCAATAGCCCCAAGGGTTTACAAGTGGGAGTCTTACTTTGAGCACAGATGGAACAGGCCTTGGAGTAATCCTTAACATCCTTGTTTAGTGTAGGCCAATAAAAGGAACGAGTGATCAGTTCCATTGTGCCTCTTTGACCTCGATGACCCGCTGTGGCATGATCATGACACCATTCCAGTATCTTCAACTGTAAGGCTCTAGTGGGTACAAAGAGTCTTTGGTTCACTAGCAGCAAGCCTTCTGCCCATTGGACACCCCGTAAATCCCTCTGAGGGATTGTCTCCTCTAGATCTGGCGTAGAGGCAGACCTTATGTCTTGAAGGAAGGTTGAGATGGCACCTACAATCCTATTGCGTGGAAACAAATACTCAGAAGGAGGGGTGACATGTGTAGCAGGGATATCTCTTCGGGATAGAGCATCAGCTAGACCATTCTGAGTCCCCGGTATGTATGTAATGGTGAAGTCATATTGACTGAAAAAATGAGCCCAGCGTGCTTGCCTGGAGTTAACGCATTCCATCCCATGAAGGATTTTCAGGTTTTTGTGATCAGTGCGCAGAACAAATGGATATACGGACCCTTGTAATAGGTGTCTCCATTCTTCGCAGGCCGACTTGAGGGCGAGTAGTTCCTTTTCAATCACGGAATAATTCCTTTGACTAGCGGATAGAGTCTTAGACAGATAGGCTATTGGGTGTTCCACACCCCTACATTCCTGAAGCAACACAGCCCCCAATGCCTCGGCAGAGGCGTCTGCCTCAACCACAAATGGTTTGCCCTGATCCGGTTGGCACAAAATAGGTGCAGAGCAAAACAACTTCTTCAACTGGACAAAAGCGGTGTTAGCCTGTTCAGTCCAAAGAAAAGATTTAGCCTCCTTCTTGAGCAGAGCGGTAATGGGTAAGACAGCTTGCGAGAAATGGGCAATACATTTTCTATAGAAGTTGGCTAAGCCTAAAAAGCATTGGACTTCCTTCAGTGTAGTGGGTATAGGCCACTCTAAAATGGCGGCGACCTTCCTTGGTTCCATCGTTACTCCTTCTTTAGAAAGGATATATCCTAAATATGGAACAGAATCAGCCATGAAGACACATTTTTCGGGCTTCACCAACAGACCATTGGACTGAAGACGTTGTAATACTGTTCTGAGATGTATAAGATGTTCTTGGGGGGAGCGAGAATATACCAAAATATCATCCAAATAGACTATGGTATTGATGAATAAGACATCAGAGAAAAGGCGATCCATGAAGCGTTGGAATATTGCTG
This sequence comes from Ambystoma mexicanum, assembly GCF_040938575.1. Taxonomy (NCBI): domain Eukaryota; kingdom Metazoa; phylum Chordata; class Amphibia; order Caudata; family Ambystomatidae; genus Ambystoma; species Ambystoma mexicanum. Next base: position 1,032,246,931 of record NC_090941.1, on the reverse strand, counting down.
GTGCATTAACAAGTCCAAAGGGCATCACCCTATATTCGTAAAGACCAAAAGGGGTCCGAAAAGCCGTCTTCCATTCATCCCCCTTGCGGATTCGGAGGAGGTGGTAAGCACTTTGTAAATCCAACTTTGAAAAAATAGTGGAGCCTTGTACTGCTTCTAAGATGTCATTAATGAGGGGCATGGGATATCGGTCCCGAACCGTGATCTTATTGAGGCCACGATAATCTATACAAGGCCTTAATTCTGATGAATCACGTTTGGGAATGAAGAACAATGATGCGCCCGCCGGGGATTTTGACGGTTCTATCAAGCCATTGGCTAGATGGGAATCCAAATATGACCGTAAGGCCTTCTTTTCAATGAGGGATAAAGGAAACATCCTCCCAAACGGTACCAAAGCTTCAGGTACCAGGTCGATGGCGCAATCTTCGGGTCTATGCGGGGGCAAGTCAAGGACAGCTCTCTCTCTAAAGACCTCTCGGAATTCAGACAGTTCAGATGGAACACAACAAATTTCGCTTGTAGTAGCTACTCCTGATGGAATGATCTGGATCTGTTCGGGAGATTGAAGAGGTAAACAGTGCTCCTTGCAAAACTCTGAATCAAATGTAGAATTTCTGGCCCAGTCAATGTGTGGATTATGTTTCCTCAACCAAGGAATACCCAGAATCACAGGGAAATGGGCGGCTCGAATGAGGTTGAGCATTAAGAGTTCTGAGTGCTGCTGTATAATGATCGTTATCTGTTCAGTGGTGTGAGTTATGGGTCCGGAAGATAATGGGGATCCATCCACGCCCTCTACCTTCTGAGCTTCCTTTCGTGGCACCAAGGTAAGTCCCTGGTGTCCTGCCCATTCGGTATCCATGAAGACCCCAGCAGCTCCACAATCAATTAGGGCCAAAGTGGAGAGTTGACTTTGTGGAGTTTGCAGCTGAATGGATACCACCATGAGACGAGAATCCAAGGTATTAGGAGGGGGTGCTACTGTCAGAGTAACGTAGGGACTAGAGCTACAACCTCGGAACCCTGTCCCTTCTAGTTCCGAGGTTTGTCGTTTCCCGACCGCCGAGGAGGGACTTCCGGACAGTTACGAAGGAGATGAGAATTCGATCCGCAATACATGCATAGACCTGCATCCCGACGTCTCTTTCGCTCTTCTGGAGTCAAAGGAGCTCGGGCGGATCCGATCTGCATGGGTTCTTCCTTGCTCCGGCCCAGTGGCTGCGATGAAACAGGAGGAGTAGGGGAGGCTGGAAGGACTGGATTGCGATGTTTCCTCCTTTCAACCCGTCGCTCGCTCAGGCGATACTCTATCTGGAGTGTAATGGATATCAGGTCTGAAAGGGTGGTGGGTCGAGCTATAAGAGCTAATTCATCCTTCAGCTCTTCTTTTAATCCTCGGCGAAAGAGTGTGTACTGGACGTGTTCTGGCCATCCTGCATCAGCAGCCAGGCTTTTGAACGAAAAGATATATGTGCGTAAGTCATTGTTCCGTTGTTGAACATCGAGCAGTTCTTCGGCGGCTACATGGGTAATCTCTTCTTGTTCAAAGGCCTGCCTTAATAAGGTCAAAAAGGCTCCGTGGTCTTGCACCACTGGATTATTCTCTATTACCAGTGGGGATGCCCAAGCCAGGGCATTACCGGTCATATTAGATATCATAAATCCCACCTTGGAATGACCACTGGCGAAAGAGTGGGGGCGAAAGGCAAAATAAATGGCACAAGATTCCAAAAACTCCTTGAGTCGTTTTGGTGTACCGTCAAATTTTCCGGAAGACAAGGCCATAGGAGGGAGATCCAACTCCCTGGGTTCCCGTGCGGAAACCAGCTGCCTTAGAGCTGCATTTTCCGCCTTAATGTTCTGCAATTCAACACTCATCCCTTGAACCGCCGTAACCAGCTCCTGAAATTGTTCAGGGGAAGCCATGATCCTTTCTTGGCGTTGCAAACTGTCAGCGCTAGTAGGATTCGACCCTCCTTCCTGATCCAGCCCTTCCACCCACTCCTCACCTGGTATCTCAGTGTCAGTGGGTTGTTGGAGTCTTTTATTCCACAGGGCCTTTTTCTTCGGAGCCGGATAGGGTCTGCCTCGGTAGGAAGCCATCCTGACCTAAATTAAAGAGGTCAAGGGGGGCCCCTCTACCGGAACAAACTATCGGGGGAAAAAGCCTTACGGCATAAAAAACCCCCTCTGAGTGAAGTGCGTGGGAACCTTGGTAATGCAGCCTGTAGGTGAGCCTGGAGATGCAGCCTGGAGGTGAGCCTGGAGATGCCGCCTGGAGGAGAGCCTTGAGATGCCGTCTGGAGGAGAGCCTTGCGACGTAGTAAGCACAGAGGGTAAGCCAAGAAAACAGGTAAGCAGCCCAGGGAAAGAGCCGGAAAGCTGGCAAGCCGAGTGGGAGAAGAGCGAACGAGACAGGTAAGCAGAATGAGGTCGGCGGGGCCAGGGGAGAAAGAAGAAGAGAAGCTCGAGGGAAAAAACAGAACGGAGGAAAAACTGAGGAGCGTCTCACCCGAAAGCCTAGCGCGAAGGGTTGCAACGCGCAGGCTTCCGGGTGGAAGCGAAAGAAAAAGGGGATTGGTGGCGGGGCCGCCAAGACTAGAGCGCTGCATAGCAGTGAGAGGAGAAACGTGGCGGGGCGATTCAATGGCCGCTTAAGCGCCATTGAACCCACTTACGCCACAGACTTCGGAGTGTGACAAATAATCTTTAACTGATTACTAGCTTCAACCCCTAAATAAGTATCCATAGTGTCAAGGAAGGCAGTAGCCGATCTGGGGGTCTATAGCACAGAATTATATTAAGAGAGTCATTGGGAGTGAACTGATAGGAGCATGCCAACACCTGAGAGGCACTGTTGCAGCTCAAGGTACTATTCTAAATGTCTTTAGCGTCTTTGTATATGATGGTGACTCCACCTCCCCTTTGTTATTCTCTATTTAGCCATTTTATACAGTACTTGTCTGGTACCAAAGATTGGAAGTGCGACTGACATGATGAACTCAGTAATCATCAGAATACCAATGTCGTGTGCATCAATGCAAGTGTCCCTGAGGGATAGTAGTGTATTTCTGGAATATGTGCAACTCATTGTGAGTCCTAGAGAATTGTATCGTAGTCCCGGGAGGATAGCAACGTGCTCACCTTGGAATCAAGACCACACGAAGCAACACAGGTTCGATCCCCGGGTCCCCCCTTAGAAACCACTGGGTATTTAAGCACGTTACAAATATGCAACCAAGACAACAACAAAAAATTCTGTAACAGCGCCTCGATGCCCCCGGACTGTGTGAGCGCTTTAAAAATGCAAATAAATAAAAAAAATAAAAATAAATACCAAGTAATCTCAATGTGTAATTTACAGCAAAGCGTAAATCTTCAACAGCTTATCAGACTGGAATGGCAAAGTGTTTCCTGCATACACATGTACACCACAGACCGGCTTGACATTTTCGTGCCGGCGCTGTCGCGCCCGTTGGTAAATAAATACAAGCGGGAACTACAAATCTCATGGAAGTTGTAGTGCAATAAGGATCTATTTAGATTTTAACAATGGAGCGAATGCGCATTCGAGCTACACGTTCCAACAACAATAAATCAAGTGAATCAGGAAATGGGAAGGGGAGGATTTCAAATCTACCTGCAGTCAGTTAACACTGCACAGTATTCTAACAAGTAAGAGTTGTTAGAGTTGTTATAGTTCGAAACTAACAAAGTTAATGCCCAGTGTGTTAGAGCCGGTATAGACAATAGAGTACTTGGGTGAGTCTACCCTTCTGAAACCCCTGTCTTTGGTACAGAAGGGGGCTGTCCATAATACCAAAATAAGGACTAAAACGCTGCCATTCAAGTGAATGTAAAGTGAGCAAAACGACATTTCCTGTTTAGTTACTTGTATCCCAAAACGATTTCCCCAAAGCCCTGCATTTCATGCAAATGAAAAGCCTAAAACGATTTTCCATTGAGTTCCTTTCCTGACTTTGCATTTCATGCAAATACAATTCCCCAAACGATTTTCCCATGCAGTTCCTTTCTTGACTTTGCTTTTCAAATAAAAGCCCCAAAATGATTTTGCTACTGTATTCCCACTTCCTGTACCTTGCCTTCAGATCAGAGGAGTCATATCTAATTGATGCCCGGAGGGTGGGGGTTGCTGGGAGAAAGGAGTATTGTGCCAAACGTAGCAATAACTGTGTGTTTTGAATGTTTCCTATTGGTTCATTTGCAAGAAATCAGATGAATATTGTGACTGCCAACTTCAAAATTGTACCTGTGTCGTATCGCAACTGAAGGCCTGTTAAACCTGTATAATCAATTGGTGCAAGAAATTTGAATTTGTGAAATTGTGTAGTGCCACACCATTGGTGGCTGATGTTTGGTTGTTTTTACATTTTGTCAAACCTTAAATAAATATATATTCTTACTATACACCGGCCTGGTTCCTATCTCATTGGTGGTACAGAGGGTATTTGTTGGGGTGGTGCGAGACGGGTTGGAGGCCTCATTAAACTTGAATCTGTATAAGCCCTTTGGGTGCGCAGCACATTGGAGGAAAGGAACTCCCTGAGTTGAGAGTGACCGCCTGATTAATCGTGACACTGCTGTGCAATGTATGAAGACAATACAGGTCAACACCCCACGAAGCAACAGGGGCAACACCCGTCGAACTCATGATGACCCGGCCTCTCGGGACAAGGTTATTGAGCTGCATAATAGCCACAAGATGGGAGATGAAGGGAGCAGCGAAAGCAGACACAAATCAATGCAGAACGGTGTCACTAAAAGGATTTGAGGTTGAAGAAAGACAGATCCACAATAGCAGACTGACGCAGTGTGTTTGGTGGTGCAGAATTGATCCGTGTTGACGGTGGCAATGGAAAACCAAGGAAGTGATGCAAAATGTGTTGCATTTCCCCCCTTTCAGAAGATCATGTACAGAGAGACAAGAATGAGAAAGAAAAGGAAGTGTGGTGAAAGAAGCAGAAGAGTTTGAAGAAAGAAGTGCACCAGATGGCGAAGGTTGATGAGAGGCACCTAATCTGCAGGTTCCCCAAGTACGGTCCGATAGAGTAATCTGCCGACCCTGAAGATGGGTGGAGGAGACAACGTATGATACCTCCCCTAGCACCAAAAGTTGCCTCCGCCTGGGATCAGCGCACACCTTGAAAGGGGGCCAAGTGCCACAAAACTAGTAGCAGGACTCACAAGTTATCTGTCAATTACTAAATATCAAATAGAGAAAATCTTCCTAGAAAAGAAGACAAATATCAAAATAACATCAGACGTAAAATAATACGGACAAGTCAAAAAGGAAGGCTGATAACAGTAAAAAAATCAAGAAGCATAAGGTAGGGCTCCCAATTTTCTGCCCTGATAGAGAAGGAAAAATACAATTACATTTTGAAAAGATTTCTTTATTGACTTTTGAAAAACATTTCATCTAGTCATTGGCTGTTTCCAAACATTGTATGAAGTGTCATACGTACGCGCACAAGCCGCGGTCCTGGAACTAAGACCACGATCGCATTAGCAAGACAACAAAATAACTCCATCATACTTGAACAGATGCAACAACTAAGTCGTTAACCTTCTATACAAGATAAACATCACATTATTGCAGCAAAAACCTCAGACACAAGGGCCTAATATAACTGCATGGTTGGTAGATGAGTTTGCAATGTCAGGCTTTTGCATCATGTAAAGATCTATGGCATATTCTCCAAGAGCACCTGCCAATTCTCTCACTATGATTCTGAGATTGTTCAACTTGGTGCGCGGTATAAAGCCTACTTGGTCGAAATGAATCAATGTCAGTACAAGATCCTGAATCTTTTGCACTAATATTGCTTAATATAGTCCACATTTAACAGGGTCAGTGGTCTACAGGCTGAACACTCACTAGCATCTCTTAGGGATGGAGGCAAGGACCCGAACTGCATTCCCTCAACGGTGCAGAGTGGCTGTAGTTTCCCTGTTAAAGCGGCCCAACTCTGGAACTCCTTGCCACATCCCATCAGAGAAGATCAACCTTATCTGAATTTTACAGTCAGTTACATGAATTGGCTCAAGTCTACAGACATTTAAGTCCCACTTGTGTGTGCTTCACACTTCTGTACCCTATCTGCATATATACTTGCATTTGTGTATCTATTGTATTGCCTCCTATGTTTTGTATTGATCCTGGACTGACTACTGTGTACCGTTCAATGCATCTCTGCCCCACTTTGTAACTTAACTGACTAATCCTCGCGTATCATTGAAACTGCTACACCTTGATGGCTGACCTTGTCTGTCTACACAGTCTCAGGACATTCGAGGGAGTGTAGGCACATCATTTTCTTAGCTTCAGGCTTAATGAATAGCCCTTGTTTGCGAGTTCTCCATCTCATGTCAGGAGACCATGAATTTGTCCATGTCGGTAGTGCATTTAACACCATTTGATTCAATTATGCTGGGTGCAGTTGCTCCTCTTGGCTTCCCCACTCTATCCCATATGAACTTTATGCACTTTTATTTGCACAATACTTGGCATCTGTAAATGTTCCTGTTCCTCCTAATCTTTGCAAAATATGTCCTCGCACATGGTCTACTCGTTAGACTCCCTTTGTGCTTTTCCTCCATCTCTCGAAATAGCATCCTTGGTTCCAAGCCAATGCACTTCTCTATTTTGCAAGGGAAAACACCTTCTTCATCACCTTTTCACTTTAGGATCCTGGGCTCGTATTTTTAGGTGGCTTGATTGACATAAGCCGTCGTCCATCTTCTTCCAATGGTCATCCTAAATGTTGAATATGTACCTCTTATGAACTAGCTTCTATGGATTTCTACTTTGTGTTTCAGCGTATTTACAGTTATTGAGCAGTGAGTCACTTCATTCTTCTTTGTGTTTATAATTACTGTATAATATGGTACATGTTTCTCTTAGTGCTTCAGTTACATCGTCATTGTTAAGTATTTTCATATCATTTCAGCATTGGTTGTTACATCTTCCTTATGATGTTCCTTTGCTGTCGTCAGACTTTGTTTTAACGCACATCCATTTCAACAGCTCCGCAAAGTGCATCCGTCTTGGTAACCTTTCTCCACTATGTGCTGGGAAGGAAATTAACCTATCCTACCACCCTTGGCGCTTTAGCGTGATGTGAATTCCATAAAGAAACCTGTGATGTGCCAGGGGTGGGGGTGGCATACTAAGAGACCCCGTACAGACATAATATTATGCGAATTGTAGATGTGTAGACTTAGTGCGCGCATATAAATAGGCGCCATTTTGTAGCTACGGCAGAAACATTGGACCTGCATGGCAGCGCATTAGACATAGGGCGCAAACCTGATAAAGAAACCTGAATAGGCCCAAGTGCTGACGGGAGAGAGACCCGCGCTGTTAATTTCTGCAGAAACCCTCCTTTGTTCTACAACTGTTGCCAATACGTTTTATCCCGAGAAAGACCTCATTACGACTCGGGCGCTAAGTACCGGTCATTACCGGCATGGCGCAATTACTGTGTCCGTGCTGGCAATAGACCGGTAAAAGCGGCCCATTACGAGTTCGCAGGCACAAGCTTTGCGCCATGCCGGTAATTAACTCACCGCCATGCCGCAAAAGCCTGAAAAATCCCTCTTTCCGGCATCGTCTATAGTGGAAATAGCTCCTCCGGCATCCAAGCCATCGACATTAGCAGTCACCTCTAATAGCGGTCACCTCAAATAGTGGTAACCACTATTAGCAGTGACCGTAAATACGCGGAACCGGAAGTGGCGTCATCGCACAGGAACGGGAAAGAGCACAGCGGCCATCTTTAACAACACAATCCATTGCCATCCACCACAACCAGGAGCCATCTGACCCCCAGAACTCCAACACACCTCCACCACTACCTGTTGCAATTTAGGATGTCAAAAGCAGTGACAAAAACAGGAGATGGGCTGCGCCAGGAGCGCTTCTCCAGAGAGGAGCTCACCATGTTAGCAGAGACACTGCAGGAACATGCAGATGTGGTGTTCGCAAACGACATGTCCCGTCCAGCATTGCAGCGTAAAAAGCAGATTTGGGCAGAGGTCGCCCAGAGAGTCAGTGGCGTCGGCACCACACCCTGCACACCCAAACAATGCCATAAGCGCTGGGATGACCTACGTCTATGTGTGCGAAGTATACTCTCCACCAAACAAAACCTTGGGATGGCGACAGGTGGAGGTGCGGAGTCGCCCATAAAACTCCAACCATGGGAGGAGATATGTGCCACCACCATAGGCATCGAGGCAATATAGGGAGTCGGGGACATGGAGCGAGGAGCCCCGTCATCAGCCGAAGCAGGTAGGTGTCTCTAATTAAACAATGCCAATACCACCACGATGATGTCCACCTGAACTGACAGTGCAATGATGTAGAACAGGGTCCACCAGACACATAAGCACAAGACTGCCTACAGGCAGTGCAGAGCATCACCTTGTCCACATGCATGATGCACCCCATTTGTGTTGCAACCCAGACGCCTTCATGCATCACCCACCCAAGAGTGAAGCAACCTGTATGTCACTCCCCCCAATGTTAATCATCTACCATTCCATATCAATGCAGCCACCCCAAAGCATGCCCAATGCCCATAAACCCATCACTAACCCTCTCCCTCCTTTGGTCCCCCACAGGCACACATTCTGACAGCGGTGATGAGGACACCAGTGCCACACCACAGAAGAAGGCCAGGGCCGAGGAGGGTGAACACCGCCCCTCAACCTCAAGGGTCAGAGGCCAACCTAGACCACCTCGCAAAGACAAGAAAAACACAGAGGCCACAGCACCAATGTGCACCACGGCCCCAACAAAACACCCACACCAGCCACCATCACCCAGGAGGCATTGGCAGAGGGCACACCATTGGCTGGCAGCAGCACAGTCGGTGAGATGGCTGCCACAGCAGCCATATCTGACGACGAGGGCGACGTACAGCTGCATGGCCCAACACCCGCCACAGGCCCCCTCCACTCACCACACCTATCCCCATGCAGCGTAGTGGACGGCAGCATGCACGGGCTGTCACCTGCAGATTCATGGCCAGCAAGTTTCAGCCCCACACCAACTGTGCCTGATGACCAAATCATGGTTGAAACGCCTCACACTTCCGCCCCAGTGACAACTACCCAAGAGGGGATCCTGGCTATACAGAGGCACCAGGAGGAACTCACAGGGCTGCTGACGCAGCATATTACCGAATGTACCCGTGCACGGGATGACATCAGGGACAGTGCTGCATCGATAAAAACAGCCATCGAGTCCACCTCAAAGGACATTTGTGCGGAACTTGCAGCAGTGCGCCATGTCCTCTAGGAAATGGTGCCAGCAATGCGGGACATGCATCCACCACAGTTGCCTGGACAATCAGGACCATCATCAACTGCCAGCTCTACTAGGACCAGCCCTGTGCAAGTTCTGGCAGGAACCTGCGCAGATCAGACAGGGGGGCACCTGGTGCTGGAAGAGGGGGAGGGCAGTAGGCACAGGCATGCAAACTAGTGCCATGTGGACTACTGGTGCACGCTACTGCACACCATGTGTGGGGAAGTCAAGGGGGGACGGGGAGCGGGTGTGTGGGGGAGTTGAGGGGGGACGGGGGAGAGGGTGTGTGGGGGAGTTGAGGGGGGAGAGGGTGTGTGGGGGAGTTGAGGGGGAGGGGGAGAGGGTGTGTGGGGGAGTTGAGGGGGAGGGGGGAGAGGGTGTGTGGGGGAGTTGAGGTGGGAGGGGGGAGAGGGCATGGGGGGGAGTTGAGGGGGAGGGGGGAGAAGGTGTGTGGGGGAGTTGAGCGGGGAGGGGGGAGGAGGAGAGGGTGTGTGGGGTGGAGGGCTTGTTCACATTTTCATAATTCTTTAATACACATTTTGGTGACTCATGATTCACATGTGTGGACATTGCTTATTGCATACTTGTGCTTTATTGGTGAACAGTCTACAGTGTCCATGTCCCTGACACACCCAGTGCCCCAAGTGCCACCTCCATGTCACACTCCCCGTCCATGTGTGCTAGAAACATTGGTTGATCAGAGTCTGACGCATGTCACATCCCTCCTGTGCATCGCTGCCTCCCTGAGGTGCTGCCCCATCTCCACCCTCCTCATCCTCAGGTGGTTGCAGTTCAGCGTCAGGGGGCAGGGGCACATTGCGTCTGATGCACATATTGTGTAGCATGACACATGCCATGACGATCTTGGCCACCTTCTCATGGTGGTACAGGAGTGCCCCACCAGACCTGCTGAGGCAGCAAAACCGTGCCTTCAAGAGGCCAAATGTCTGCTCAATCACCACACGGGTGCGTGTATGTCCACGATTGTAGTCCTCCTCGTGCCTGTTGTGTGGGTTCCGGACTGGGGTGAAGTATTCATCTCTTCCCCTCCCCAACTCAGCCAGGTGAAGTATGCATCTCTTCATCTCTCCCCCCCCCAATTCAGCCAGGTGAAGTATGCATCTCTTCCTCCACCACAAACTCAGCCAGGTGAAGTATGCATCTCTTCCTCCACCCCAAACTCAGCCAGGTGAAGTATGCATCTCTTCCTCCACCCCAAACTCAGCCAGGTGAAGTATGCATCTCTCCCCAAATCACCTACCCACATCGCATTTCCATAAGCCTTATAGCCAAATCACCAAGAAGCCAGGATCTGTGCCCTGCATGTCGCTCCATGTAGCGTGGTATTGTGGAGTTCCGCAGGACCATTGAATCATGGGTTGATCCGGGGTATCTGGCACAACAATGTGTGATGATCTTGTTTGAGTCACATACCATTTTCACGTTGATTGAGTGGTATAGCTTACGGTTTCGGTACGCTACCTCCTTGGCATGTGTGACCACCAATTGCACATGGGTGCAGTCGATGGCGCCAATGCAACCAGGGATGCCGGCCAGTGAATGGAAAGCAACTTTGGTGTTTGAAATCTCCTGGGCAGTACGTGGTAAGTAAATGTGGTCACCTGTGTGCTTCAGGAGGGCATCAAGCACTTGGTTCAGCGTACGTGAGAAAAATGGTTGAGATATGCCATGCATGTGCCCCACTGTGTGCTGGTAGGTACCTGTGGCCAGGAAGTGGAGCACAGACACTACCTTTAGTAGGGATGGGATGGTGGTGCGTGTTTCAATCAGGCTGACGATGTTGTCATGTATCATGTCGACAATGGTGGTGATGGTGTCCGGGTCCAGACAGTACATGGTGTGGATCTGCTCAGGGGTTAGGTTGAATGGACTGGCTCTGATGCAAGGGATTGGGGGCTGCCTGCGTGGTGCCACAGGCTGCACTGGTCGGGCATGCTGGGCCTGCCTCACCCTCCTTCTCCTCCTGCGTCTCCCCTGTGTTGCCTGTTGTTGTAGTTGTTGTTGTTGTCGCAGCAGTTCCAGTGCAATCATGTCCTCCAGCCCCAGCATTGCTAGTAGTATTGGATCCATTTTGGTGTGTGACTAGGTGTGGGAAGGGGTGGGGTGTGCTCCTTTTGTGCTGGCCCAGTCTGTAGTGCCTCCACCTGTGCTGATTGTGTGCACCTGTGGCAGTTGGGAACACTGTACATGGCCGTTTACGGGTGGTCCGCGATGCCGGTATTTGCACCATGCCGGTAAGGTACTTTTCAGCCTTCACTAGGGCGTTATTTGCATGTGCGCCTGACTTGTGATGTTCCCCTGTTTGCGCCATGCCGATATTGCCGCCATGATGGGTCGCATGCTCGCGCTCATGTTCGTATTAGCGGCACCGTAGCGGGCTGGCGTGTCCTAATCGTGCGGAGCGGTAAGCGATGCCGGTAATCCTTTACCGGCATTGTTTTGTACTTACCGCCCGGGTCATAATGAGGCCCTATGTCCTGCAAGGCCATGAAACAGTGCTGTGCACCTCGCTGCATGTGTTAGCACAACCAGGCCAGAGCAAACCTCCGACCCCCACCCAGCCAACTACAGGTTATAGCCCTGAAAACTGTCCGAGTACCCAGACCCCTGAATTCCAAGATACCAGCTGACCCCAGGCTACCAACCATAAACCAGACAACCACAAAAGATCTAAAAGAATGGGCACCCTATCTGTACTTTACAATGGCATGATTTGTAATGCGAGGTGCGGATGGATAAATTATAGTTCAAAAGCAAGGGTGAAAGCCTTGGACGGCAGAGATGCAACTGAGTTGAGCGAAATGTGTGCGGGTTACAGTGAACTCGAGCCTCCCCTGTACCAGTCCATGATCATGCCAGGTGCCCTGTGTAGCAAAGAGTAGCACTGTTAAAATAACACATTTAATTTTCTTTTCGACCTTCGTTCCCTGGCGACGATGAGCCCAGCTGACCCCACGTGATGAAAGACAGATGGACGGGGCTGGGGCCAATGGCCTGGCATCCCCTATGGAGTAGGCTGGCCATGCATAGGGTCGCACCAACCAGTCGCATGGGTTTCTACTGTATACTGATGATGCTGTGCCCCCTTTTAAGCTCTTGCTTGCACCTTTTTTGCTCAGAACGTTCCTGAGCAGCAGAGTTCTTTGCTGGCATACCTATTTTTTGTGTAATTAAAACTTGCTATCATTGCAAGAATCTCTTGGCCTTTTTTCCCTAGTGAGTTGTATTTTTTCTGGTGTGAGTGTTTAGAGGAGTGCCTTCAATTTGTGAACCCAGCATCCCCCATGCCTGCGGAGGTGTCCAGGCAGCTTCACTGAAGGGGCCGCGCCCACCTACAGAGACCAGTCCAAAACACGTGTATTCCTTAGTGGCCGTGCAGAAGCCGTCTTTGCAGAATTCCTGCCTGCTCTTTGGAGCGCGGCTCTGAGGAGAATGTAGGGCGGTGTTGTTGGAACCCTGTGACGGAGGAGTTTGGTTGAACATGCACACATGAGTATAGCCTTGCAAGTGATAACAAGTAGGGGGTAGATGTATGGGAGAGTGTGAAGAGTGTGAGTGCACCAAGAGTGAAATTGTCGGTGTGCTGTGGGTGTGGCTTGTTTTATTTTTTGGTATTATTAATTTTTTAAGGAGAATCTTAAGGAATGGAAAATGGAATTCTAGGGAGCCTTAAAAATTAATAGGAGCCCTGTATGATTAGAGGGCTTGGGAATTTTTGTTGTTCTTATTTTATCTTGCTCTATTTGTGTTTTTATTGTGTAGGGTGAAGGACCAAGGAGGTGCACTGTGTAATTAACTGTATGGCTTAAGTGTGTGGAGTGCCTGAGCAGGAGTGTGTGAAGAAAAAGGGGGGACTAGAGGAACATCATCTTTTTGATTTTTTGACGTGAGGGAGAGGATGAAAACAGCATTGGCGCTCTCTGCCCCAACTTTCAGTGCTATGCGGATGACACTCAGCTCATTTCCAGGTTCCCTTCAGCCACCTCTTCGCCCTCTCTCATCTTTGACTGTCTGTCTGCTATCCAGGAATGGTGTGCCGTCAATGATTTCTGCCTTAATGCCAGTAAGACTGAGATTCTCCTCATCGGCACACCTGCGCCCTCCTTTCCTGTCACTCTCTGGCCGGCCTCTCTTGGCCCTCTTCCTGCTCCCACCTGTGAGGCAAAAAACCTTGGGGTCATCTTCGACTCCACACTCTCCTTCTCTCCTCACATCTCCGACATCTCTAAGAAGTCACACTACCAGCTGCACCTCCTCAGTGGTATTCTTCCTTTCCTCTCCTTCCCCCAGAAGCTAACTGTCTCCAGAGTTCTTGTTCTCTCTAGGCTGGACTACTGCAACAGCCTCTTTCTAAATCAGCCTGCTTCTACTCTGTGCCCTATGCAACTCATCCAAAACAGGACTGCAAGACTTGTCCTTGGCCTCAAGCCCAGGGATCGGATCTCTCCAGAACTGAAATATTTGCACTGGCTCCCAGTGGCTGCAAGGATTAAGTTCAAAACCCTCTGCGTTGTCCACAAGGCCTTCTGGGGCCGGGGGCCTCTGTACCTTCAACTCTCTCTTCCTAAATATCTTCCTTCTCGAGCCCTTCGCTAATCCGCCTCAAACTCCCTAAGGCTCAGTCACTTCTCCAAGCAATGAGTTGGTGGTAGATCTCTTTCTTTGGCTGGGGCATCCCTCTGGAACAGCCTCCCTGCCTCCTGAAACTTGAGGAGAACCACCCTCTTTGCTTCTGCTTTCTCTCATCCTCTCCCCTGCTGAACTCCTGGCTGAAACTGAAATTGCACTGGTCACCTGGTTACCCTCTGTTCTCGGCCCAGGTCCCTTCCCCGCCAGTTGCACACTTGCACTGCCCCCCTGGCATCTCCCTGCACTAGTGGCTATTTCTGTATCCCTACAGCCCCTACCTGACACCTGTTGTCTGCACTTACCCCTGCACATGCCACCACTTGGCTGCACTTCTTATTTATTGTATTTATTGTTTTTTATCTCTTTTACTGTTTTCCTATGTACAGCATTGCCGCCTCTCTGTTGCCCTCGCACTTTTCCCTTTCCCCCCTCACCTGCATTTGCGGGATCTCAATTTCACCTGGCCTAGAAAGATTGGTGTCTCTGTCTTCCTTCTAGTTCCCCTTCATTTCCCTCGTTGCACCTTGTAACACTTGCATATAGGCGCGTTATAAATGCCATATCATATCATATCAAGGGCAATTTGCATGTGAAAAAGCACTTGCTGCAACTGTCTTCGCAATGGAAAAAAGTTCCACAAATATTATGGGATGCTCAGTCACTTTGTAAGTGGATCATTCAGTATTCACCATCTTAGAAAGGTCGAAGTATACCCTGACAACACAGGGGGCATCGTCATACGAGATTACCCTTTCAAGCCCAACCATTCATGTTGTGCGGTGCAACAGAGTGAACCCTGCCACCTTTCTGACAGAAGTATATACAGATGAAGATTTGGAAAGACTTGACTGTGCCACATATGAAGGGGAGGAGGATGACATTCCTAAAGCAAGGGATAGCCCATTGGAGGAGGGGGAGGTGCTTTTCGTTGATGGGTCAGCAACAATTAATAAAGAGACAGGACAAAGGAATATGGGCGCGGCCATAGTGCGTCTTGAAGGAGGTGAATATGAAACACTAGTGATGAAAAGACTACCCCTGCATTATTTGGCTCAAGCAGCACAGATTGTGGTGCTTATTGAAGTGCTGCATTCATCACAAGGTTGCCACGTGACCATCTATCTGGACTCTGCAGACGGTACTACAACAGTGCATGCTGGGTTGTCACAATGGAAGAGGAGGGGTTTCTGAAGAGCAGACAGTTCCCCAGTACAGCATCCTGCACTGCTAGATACATTGATTTCCGCATTGTCACAACCCTCTATGGTGGCGCAGGTCAAATGTTCCGCCCACACCAATAACACAGACAAACTTTCATTGGGAAACACTGCGGTGGATGTTGTGGCCAAAATGGCAGCCTATCTTTCTGTCCCAGTCATTTCCGAGTATGTCCTGATGACACCAACACACGATCATCAAGACATAACATATACAGCATTGCCTGTTGCACAGCTCATCGGGCTGCAAAGCAAAGCATTAAATGAAGAAAAGGAAATGTGGTTCAAAAGAGGGTGTAAACAATCCCTGACAGATTTGTTATGGCACCAGGACTGCTCTGGTAAAGCTGTGATGCCATATGAGTTGCTAGAAATAGCTTTTGACCAACTTCATCACGCCGCCCACAGCTCGAAACAACACATCGGAGCAGACATACAGGAGGATTGGTTTGTCCCCACTCTTCAGGAGCACCTCACAAACATGATCATACATTGCACCACGTATCAAAGTTTTAGCACAGGCATGACCCTCCGGACCTTACGTGGCACCTTCCCCTGCCCTATTGGGCCGTTCCGTGAGCTACACATAGATTATGCCAACATGGGAGAAAGATGCAATGGGTTGCGGTACTTGAT
Organism: Ambystoma mexicanum; assembly: GCF_040938575.1. Lineage (NCBI taxonomy): Eukaryota > Metazoa > Chordata > Amphibia > Caudata > Ambystomatidae > Ambystoma > Ambystoma mexicanum. The sequence continues at coordinate 1,032,231,091 of NC_090941.1, read as the reverse complement.
CGTTGTGGGTTGCCATGTCTCACGATGGGTCAAGGCAGGTCCTTGTGCACACCCGAATGGCAAATGTGCTCCTAAATTCCTTGTCCATGAAGTTTCCCCCCGATGTATGCGCGCGATGTGTTAAGTTCTGATAACAGCACACATTCTTTCAATGAACTCTTTAAAGAGATCACAGCGCTACTTGCCATTACGCACAGGATGTGTTCAATGTATCATCCTCCAGTCAGCGGCGGTGTGGAGAGGATCAACGGTCTGCTCAAAAGCAAACTATCTAAGCTCTGCATCACATTGAAAAAAATTGAGTGTACTGCTTGCCCTTGGCCCTTTTCAGTTTACGAACACAACCTAGCAAAGACCACCATCTATCACCCAATGAGGTGCTAACTGGTTGGAGCATCAAAACACCCATATCGTCTGATAGGAGAGCATCAGATGCCAGTAAGGTAGCAACAGTCCTAGGTGAGGAATTTAAAGGCCCTCATTACAAGTCAGGCGGTGGACCATGGTGCTATTAGCACCATGGTCCATGCCGGATTCCGCCATGGTGGATGGTGGAATTACCGCCCCATTCCAAGGTGAGTGGGGCGGTAATTCCCCATTTACTATTTGCCCTTCCCCATTCCCATTTTCGCCCTATAGGGCATAATGGGGATGGGGAAGGCGCTAATTACGGCACCGTAAATTACGGTGCCGTAATTAGCACCAAGGTCGCTTAGCGCCTTGGACTTTAACGCCTGCAAAAAGCAGGCGTTAAAGTGTGAATCAGGCGTTAAGGGTTAACGGCGCCGACGGCGCCGTTAAACCCTTAACGCCTGACTTGTAATGAGGGCCAAAGAGTATTTGACAATCCTAAAACGTGCCATTAAATGTATCTCACGACAAATTGCACCGCCCCGAACGGAGGACACAACAGGTACCACACACACAGCAGTGGCAAGTTCCCAGCCTACCCAACCCCCCCTGCACGGAGAAATTATCTACGTGCCTAGTTTTGTCTGAAAATGGAACAGCCCCAGATCACAAGGCCACAAGGTCATTTTTTCAACCCCTCTTGCTGTAAAAGTAAGGGGGCTGCGGTATTGGATACACCTTTCAGATGTATGTAAGGCACCCCCAACCAGCACACCACCATGTTGAGTCCGTCCCCACATCCTTGCTCTCCCACTTCAGTTACAATGATCAATTCCGCCAGCTCCTATAGTAAAGCAAACAACTGCAAAATATAATCACATGTATAATAAAGATAAAATAACACCAGCCTGTTATTAAATAAAACATGTATAGAACTATCTCTCTCTCTTTTTCTTTCTCTCTGTCTCTCCCTCTCCCATCTACTTCCCCTACATCCCCCTCCATTCCACTTTCCCGTCCCTTCCCTCTTTTCCACCTTTTGTGTGCATTATTTTTCCCTTTCAGGAAGAAGAAAATGGTACCAGCATCATCGGATACATCTATTCACAATAGGAAAAACGCTAGCTATCAAACTGCCCCAAGATGTTCCTATTCATATACATGTGGATTGCATTTTAGTGCAGCACTATTTTCTGTTTTGATGTTTGCACTAGAAACTTACCGGGGAGCTTCTTTTATATGGGGAGCTCATATAAAAGAGTGGCGAGGGGGGAGCAGATTTACAAATACCACCAACAGAACTGTAAATATGTATAGCATCAGTAACAAACATAATAACAGCTATAAGAACCAACGGGTTCACCTATATATTAGTAAGAAAATGAGCGTGATATTAGAACACCTTTTTCCATTTATTTTTAAAAGTGTTTTGCATAATGTAAGCATTTATGATGACATTTGTAGTGGAAGTGTTGTTAGAAAATCCTTAGAACTACGTAAAAGAAGGAAACGGCAAGCATGCATGGCGAAATACAATGCCTACCACGGGCTTGACCTCAATGCCATTGAGGATGTAAAACATCCGAAAATGTCAAACAGCTGGTACACAGACATGAGTGTGGTAGGAAGGTAAACAGCAAATGGCAGCTGCTACATCTGTTCACTAATCCCACATGCGTCAGGGGCACCCAAGGTATTAGTACCACAGCAAGTGCCAATTATAGAGGCACAGTGCCTGGTTCATCTTGCGATATGTGGGATAAAAGGCACCTTCCAGGTGCACAGAGTACGACTAGAGCTTGTGGATCCAGGGGCCCTGCAATGTAACAACAACACAAGATTACCCATCTCTACGCCGGTTAGGGTCAGGATTGGTGATGTTTTTGTACAATTACCATATTAGCACATATGTCTTTTGATCAGCAATTAAGTTAGATCATTATACAACAAAGCTTAGACAACACTCTTTTATCATTGTACCACACATCTTATGACCACTCTTATATTTGACTGAAATACACATTTTATTGAGTGTAAAAATACATTTATGAATAAAAACATATACAAAATGTTACTAAACACATTTTTAAAAGAACACAACCATAGTTAGTGAAGGGGTCGATTTTAAATAATTCCAAGCATCTACAACAAGATTATAGATGTTTAGCAAAAGACTCTTGTTGTTCTCTAGTCTTTCAGAATTGTTGACATTTTTCAGCCTGTGGGCCTCATTACGAGTCCTGCGGGAACCTGCCGGTTTTTCCGGCTCGGTTACCGCCGGACTCGTATTACCATTCTGCCTCCGTGATTCCCAGAATTACCGGGGCATTACAACCCCAGTGACCCGGGAGTTCCGGAGGCGGAATTCGGTAAATCCCCATTCCCATTGAGTCCCATAGGACTCAATGGGAATGGGGACCATGGAAACACCGGCACCATCTTGTGATGGTGCCAGTGCTTCCACGTCCGCCTGAGGGCGGGAGGTGTTAAACCCGCCAGATCAAACCTGGCGGGATTGACACCTCTGCCTGCAGGACTCGAGATCACCCGGTATGGAAATAACGATGGCGGCAGGGTTTACCGCCACCGTTATTTCCATACCGGGTGACTCGTAATGAGGCCCAGTGTCTCTAGTGCCTGTTTGACCATCATTCTCACGGCCTTCTTCAGGACAGACACATTTTTCAATGTAGTACTAATATTTTCGTGTACCCCATTAGTGTTTTGCAAAGAATTGATAAAAACACGCATTACATAAAATAGTGGTTCAAAATATATCAAAAAGAGATTTACATTGCCCAAATGGGCCATCCTGGCATTAAGGTTGCTCGTTCATTATTCAGCATTGTGACGGCTGTTAGTTAATTTTCCAAAAGCACTTGTGGCACTTATATACAACTTATATCTTGTACATATCAGGAGACAAATCACATTAAACAAAACATAACCAATCCATCACTTACATCCAATATAGATGTGAGCAGGTTCCCGGCCCACTTGTGGCCAATTGGATTTATAATTTACAAGAAGGGTGTAAATTAGTTAACCCACGCTGTTGTTCTCTTCACCAGCATCCCAGCTTTCTTTGGATCCTAGAGGGGGCATGGAGCGATGTATCTGTATGCCAGTTATCTATTTAGTTTATGTTGTATTTTAGGTTAATCAGCGGGCATTGTTGTTATTCCTTAATGATGAAGTAGATATGTGTATTTTTTATCTATTTGATTCAAAATGCATCGTGCTATTCTTTTAACAATTCCAAATATTCACTATTTATATATTAGCCCTTCATTGCAAAACTAGATAACGAATTCTATATATTCTCTGTTCTTTTCAAAATTCTTTACAAAAATAAAATGCAAGAACCCCTTGTTACTTTTGTCCAAGGGATATGCAATGATGCTTTCGAAAAGGTCTGCCTCTGTGTGGGTCCTTCAGATTGATTTAAAGTATCAAGAGGGACAATTCCCTTGTGGAGCCGAAAGGGACGCCAGTAGCTGAAGCCATCCGTGCCTGCAATGACAGCGGAAGAGATGATTTTAGACTAATCACGTCCTGTTCACGCAAATTAATGGCGACAGGGCGAAAAATACATGGAAAAAACAGGAGGGGGGGAGTAAAAAGAAGGGGGGAAGAGGAGAAGGAAAGCAAGGAGAGGAGGGAAGAAAGGGGGAATGCAGGGGAACACTGAGTGGTGTTTAATAAACACTCATGGCCTCTGAGTCGTTTATCCAAAGATAACAAACTCCTCCATTATTTAGCGCATTGCCTGTTACAACGGCGCAATGTTCAAAAAAATGTGTAGTCACATGATATCTTGATGAACTACAGAGCCGCGGAGATAGGGGGCCAATCAATGTTGCTTACCTTCTTGCCCCGGTCAGGCTGATCGCGTAAGGATTTCTGGATGCCGTATCGTATTTGAGGACAGCCAAAATAGGCTCTTAATGCCTGTTTACATAGCACCAACTACTCACGTTCTTTGAGAAGAAGACGTGCTGCGGTCACGTGGTATCCGGACGCAGAAGTTCGTTCTTAGAGGGAACCTAACCACTAAATTAGATGCTCACTTATGCTGTTCTTCAATCTAAGTTAAGAAATGTCAGTCCACCAGAGACATCGTATATGCTGCTAAAGCATATTAATGCCTGGGGCCAAAGTGCAACAGCCACTCGATGACACACTTATCCTCTTGTTTCCTTTTCCTGTGATTAGCAAGACAGGCACTCAAGTGTGTTGCCAAAAAGATGAAAGAAGATAAACAAAAGGGAGCCCAAAAGGAAATCACCCTCAGCGTATCACTCACCATGTGAGATTAAATCAGTGCCACATATGTTACAGTGGTATCAATTATGGGTATTCGAGTTAGACAATTATGTCAATAAAGAGTTCAATTCGACAGACGAATTTAGGCCTATTTTAGCAGTATTAAGAGAATAGATCCATCGTTGTTCACTCCTACTTAGCATCAGTTCTCTATTCCCACCTCTCTGTGTAACTGGGAATATTTAGATGATAAACCAGAACATTTCGGTGTATTTATGTTTTTTTATTTCATAATGTGATACCAATGGTTTATTGTCCACTTTGTTTTTGAGGCACGACCTATGCCACAGATACTTTGTCTCACACATCTTTTAGTTTTACCTTTATATAATAGTTTGCATGGGCACTTAATCCCATAAATTTCACAGGCCGTTGCACAGTTTGACAAATTATGGAAAACCCAGTCCTTCCCGTTAAGTTTGATAGATTTCAGGTTTCTTGTTAGAGGACATACAGAACATTGGCCATATTTAAAATGGCCAATGTCGGGTGGGAGGTGCCACAATGTGGTTTTGCTAGTTTGTTCTTGTTTCTTAGGATATGTGTGCACTAGCATGTCTCTGACATTTTTTGGCACTTAAAGGCAAAGCGCGGTGGGACAGGATTAAAATAGTGGGTTTGTAAAATGGGCCAATTTTTCTTAATACTTTTTCTCAACTTGTTACTAATGGGATTAAATGTTGTGACATATGTCATTTTTTCTTCCTCGATTTTTAGTTCGGGATGTAGACAGCGATCTCTATTGGAATGTTGTGCCCATTTAAACGCTGAATGAATAGCTTTTTTTGGGTATCCTCATGTTTTTAGTCTTAGTTTTAAATCCTTACCTTCATTGATGTAATCCGACATATTGGAACAATTTCTTCTGATTTTCAGAAATTGACCAATCGGGAGGTTATCACATAATGCCAAGGGATGAAAACAATTGTATTTTAGAAGGGTGTTTTTATCTGTGGGTTTTCGATACAAGTTTGTGAAAAGGTGGCCTGTTTCTGATTTGCAGATTAAAAGATCAAAAAACGGTATAGATTTAGCATCAAAAGTCATTGTGAATTTAATGTACTTGTTTTGGTTATTTAGCCATTCTAGAAAACTCACTAGCGTGGTACTGTCTCCCTTACACACCATAAAAACATCATCAATATATCAATACAATTGGCCTATTTGTTCTTTAAAAGGGTTATTGGTGTGATATATGGATAAAGTTTCGTAATTGTCCATAAATAAATTTGATAAATCCGGGGCAAACGTTGCCCCCATTCTAGTCCCATGGATTTGTCGATAAAAAATACCATCGCATAAGGAAAAATTCTCAGTGAGAGCTATTCTTATACATTCCAGAATAAATGCTGTTGGTACCTTTTCTAAAGTAGTGGTACATTGATTCAAATACTGTTCCACGACTTTGAGACATTCCCCCTGTGGTATACTTGTGTATAATGCTGTGACATCTAGTGTCACAAGTAGAGTGTTATTTTTAAGAGGTTGTTTTTGTATTAGATTTACCCTACTCGTGTCTTTCACAAACAAATGCATTGCTCTTGCAAAAGGTCTGAGGAACCAATCTGAATAAATTGACAATAGTTTCAATATTAAATTAATAGCAGACAAAATGGGTCTGCCAGGGGGAGTTACAGAGTTTTTATGAACTTTGGGAAGTAAATAAAAAGCTGGGATAGTTGGATTCATTTTGATCAAAAATGGATGTACTTCTTGTTTGATCCAGGACTCCTGTAATGCATGATCCATAAGGCTCTTTCTTTTGTCTTGCGAGGGGTGCACAGGGAGAATCACACTCGATAGGCCCTGTGCGAGTGGGGTACGTGTATTTCATGGGTGCACATGAAGTATCACACGCGATAGGCTTTGTGCGAGTGGGGTACGTGTTTTCCGAGGGGTGCGCGGAGAGAATCTCACGCGATAGCCCTTGTGCGAGCGGGGTACGTGTATTTCGGGGGTGCGCGTGAAGTATCACACGCGATAGGCCTTGTGCGAGCAGGGTACATGTATTTCAGGGGTGCGCGGGGAGAATCATACGCGATAGGCCTTGTGCGAGCGGGGTACGTGTATTTCGGGGGGTTTGCGGGGAGTTTAACATGCGTTTACGCTGCCACGGGCGAGGTACATGTATTCCTGGTGTGCCCCAACGTGAATTGGCATTGTGTGTCCTCCCAGGTGGGCCCTCTCCCCCTCCCCAGGACCTGCAGGCAGCCCACAACACATGTATGAAAGCAGAATCCAAATCAATCCAAAAGCACGTGTCCAAAGTGTCAGTCCGTTGCCATTGCTCCATGGAAAAATAAAAAATAAAAAGGCAACTCCAGTGAAGTCCAACCATTCAAATGAAACCTACAAAAAACACTACCTAATGAAGAACTATATACAAAAAGGTGGGGCATTGTCCAAGCGCCCCAACAGAAATAAAAATGGAAAGGAAACCTAACACTAACTAACTATATACAATGGCGGCAGGCAAGTCCTACGGCTCACTCTGTGATGTCCCGGGCCATGGCATCATCGAACTCCATGTCGATGTCCCGGAGGCGGGCCTCTGCCCTGGCCCCGAGGTCTCGCAGGGATGCAGTCATGGCCTGTTCCAACTCCCTGTGAGTTGCCTCGAGGCCCTCAGCCCGCCTCAACACCCTGCGCATGGAGAACTCCGCCCTGACCATGGTGAGCCGTGCCTCTTCCGCCCGGCGCTGCTCTGCAGCTTTCCGCTGGCCCAACTGCTGCCACACGGAAGACACTCCCATTCCAGGGTCCTCCTGCCCTCCGGCCGATGCCTGCCCCTCTGATGTAGATGGCCCGAGCTATCATCGCTCCCACCTTGAGCCTGCTGCTGCTGTCCAAGTGCTCTGCCCGATGATGCCGGCACATCCTCCATCTGCTGGTCTCCAGTTGGTGGGGTGTCCACCCCTGCTGGACCTCCGACTCCCGACTGTGGCAGGGATGTGATCTCTACCAAGCTGGCTGTGTTGGTCGGGCCATGTCCATAGGGGGTGCTGGTGGAATCTGGGCCGGAAGACGGCAGGGAGAACGACTGGCACATAGTCTCCACAGAGGAGGAGAGGGCCGCCAGAGTGCTTGACACATGTAGGAACCCTCCGACCAGGGCCCCTCCCAACTGTGCCATGTTGCCACGCAGCTCTTCATGATGGCGTGAGTGGTCCCCCCAGGAAGCACGCATGTCATCAAGAATGACACGCGTGCACAACGTGACACCAATCAGGACGGACCCCATACGGTCATGGGTCTCCTAGTCCACAGGTAGTGGAGTGCCAGATGACATGGGCCTCCCCCCTACCTGCGGACGGGCCTGGGACGGAGCATCCCTGCTGGTGCATGGTGGTGCAGTCACAGGGTCAGGGACAGTGACATGCACAGGCCCCTCTGCGGCTGCCTCCTGTCCCTGTACTGCACCACTTGCACCAGTGTCATGATGCCTACCCCCGGGCATCAGGACCAAGCCCATCAGCTCTGGGAGCAGGCATCCAGACACTTATTAAAACACCAACAGCCCCGGCTGGGGGCTGTTTGGGTTCAGTCCTGGTGCCTTAGGCGCCAGGCTCATCATAGAAATCAGTCCTGGCGCCATAGGCGCCAGGCTCATAGACTTTACTTACCTGATGCAGACCATGCTGCTAGTGAGTCCAAGCCAACGTGAGGCCTGGATGGGACTATTTTATTACAGGGACTATTTTTTACTCGGGCGTGGTTCTAGGGAACTTCTTACCTGGAACTACTTTGGAGGCTATTTAAACCACGCCCGAACAGCAGCACACGCTTCGCGTTATTCTGCATCCAGCAGCGTAACGCTCACCGTGCCTGCAGTCTGCTTCCAGTCTTCTGCCACGCCCGCCGTGAATCTGGAGCTCCTAAAACAAAAAGGAAAGAAAAGGACAAGGTTAGAAAACGAACTATTTTCGGATTCCTCACCTGATTCCGGAACCATCTCGCCTCCGGACCTGGAAAGAACATCATTTCTGTACGCGTCACATCTCCAGCTGCAGCGCCGTGCCATACTCACCAGTCCTCGCAGCATCTTTCGATTCGGTGCTGCCTCCATCATTTCTTCGCCGAACTCCGGCACCTGGGGGACAAAAGAAAACAACAAGGTGAGCCGAGAAAGCCAACAAATATAACTCTTATCACCATAGACTTACCTGATTTACCACCGGAGGCATTATTCTATAACTCTCCACATCTTCATGTGCCGCACCTGCAAAGAGAGAGAAAACAACACGTTAAACACGTGCAACATTTACCAGACAGCGTCGGGTAATACAGACTCTTACCTGAGCTCCACCAACTGCCACGAGAGCATCTTCTCACGATCTCAGCTACAAGACAAGGAAGGAAGGGGGGACAAGAGTGAAACATCGGACATATTGAACTCTAGGAACTTGATACTTACTGGACCTTGCGAGGAACCTCAGAGTCAATACTCTCCGGAACTCTCCCACGCCTTCAAACCAGTGAAGTAACTGGTATTAACGTGCCCCTGCAATCCTTGCAGGATGGAGAGCTCATCTTTCAAGAATATAAGGAGAATACTTCTACGGGTCACGCAGACAAGATTAGGAGGGCCAGTCCAGTCAGACATCTCTGCGCTACGCATCACGTTGGTGGAGACCGCAGCCGTCCGGATCCGACCGACGCCCCTGTGGGAGCCAGGTGAGCCTAACAGAATGCGAAGCCTCTCTATAAATCCCCACCCGGGCGTTATGGAAACCTCAGAAACCGACCAACTGGCCCAATTATTGGGGGAACTTAGGGCGGAAGTGCACTCCGCTCGCCAAGAGACTAATGCCCTCAGGAGAGAACTGATTGTCTCGAAGGAGCGCACTGACGATCTGGCTAGGCAACTGCTGCAAAACCAAGCAGGGCAAACACCTTTATCAGGACTCGGGGGGAATCCAACTCCTGTTTCATCGAGCAATCCGGTGCAAGTGGTTTTACCAGGGGCTATTCCTTTAGCTCCACCTGAACGCTTTGCTGGCGACCCAAAAAGGTTTGCCGTGTTTATGAACCAATGTCGCTTGCACTTTTTATGCAGACCTGGAGCTTTTCCAAATGACCAAGCCAAAGTAGCTTTTGTATTATCATATTTGAGTGGCAGTGCAGCTGACTGGTCGATTCCACTAGTCAATCAGGATGACCCTCTTCTTCGGGACTTTCAGGGTTTTCAAATGAGCATGGAAAGACTATTCGCCAGACATTCCCAGGGACAGGCCCTGGATAACTAACTTGTATCCCTTCGACAAGGTAACCAGGATCTGTTAACCTATATCGCAACCTTTAATAGGTTGGTGGTGGAAACCAGATGGCCAGATGTAAAACGAATTACACTATTTCATCGTGGACTTCGGGGAGAGCTTAAAGATGTTTTGGCCCAAGTTGTGAACCCACCCCACGATTGTGCAGAATATATAGACTTAGGCCCTCATTACGACCCTGGCGGAAATCGAAAAACGATGGCGGAAATGCAATACCGCCATCGAATAGCGCTCGGTGCGACTATGACCCGTCACCGCAAAGTACGATGCCATTAGCGACACCGTAGTGAACGCCAACGCTAACTGCACCAAGCACGCGCGCGCGCGCCATGCCAAACCGCAAACACCACCATGGTGCAACGGTACGCCAATTCCGACCCTAGCGGACATGTACCTAACGCCATCAGGCATGGCGGAATGGACCATTCCGCCATGGCGAGAAGTACGGCATCGCGAATCAACCGTAAACGGCCCCACTGAGTGCCTGTACACCGCTCCCTGCCCACAAAGTACAACTCCCCGTAGGTGCAATGAAGCCACAATGCAACCATTGAAATGTACAAGTCACCCATGCATGCCAACGAACAAAAGAAACACAACAGGGGCCAATGGGAGCTGCAGGGCACAGATGGCACGAATACACAAGCCATCCCAATGGACATGACCACAGTCCCCCACCAAGAAACGCACGCAAACACAGGCACCTGTGACCAGCAATATACCGAAAACCACATCATTCAACCAGTCCACCTGGCTGACCGGCATCTGTTACACAAAACCCAATCCCCCGCCCCTGAGCAAGACAACATTCAAACTGGCATATTGGCAGCCCCCATCCCTGACCTCACTGGGCTTCGTAGGCAAACGCGCACAGCACAGTACCACGCAACTAAACCCCGAAGCTGGAACCCAATGCAGATCTCCTCACAATACATCGCCCCCCAAATAGGCATATGCCACATCACTTGCAAAGAAAAACGCTACACGGGCCAAATCAGAATAGACTTTTATGCACATCAAAATCACCAAGCACATACAGCCATCAGGCCATGAAATCCAAAACACCAACCACCATTGTGGGCTGCTTCCGCAAGAAACGACCAGCCACTACCTGTGTGTCGCCCTGTTCCCCCATGGTACACAGAGCCACATTCACGTACGAAAAGGCAACATGGAATCGCACAGAACCGCAGGGCCGTCCCAATGGGGAGGCACTAGTCCAGCTGAAAGGCCGAAATGTTGCTCCGAGCCACCAGTACTGCGTAAGGGCATGTGGGCCATTGGCGATCGTCCCATAAGATCGTAATGCTGCTCCACTGATTAACACGAAGCAGCAGGTGTCGGGAGTAAAATCCATCTGCAGGAGTGGCATACAGATGGCAGTGGCAAAAGGGGAGGAGATACCTGTCAACCAAAAGAAAAGAAAAAGAACAGAATGGCCATCAGAACTACATTCGAACAACTCACTTCAATGATCACACGAAATCCACAGCCATATGCATGCTAGCCCACTCCAAAGGAACATCACCACCCCAAAACCACTTGCGACTCACAACCATCTATATCGAGGTGCAAACACCATCACAAACGAGTGTCTGAGGGCGCCTCGAGACAGGGAGGGCTCAACAAGGCCAGATGGACGATGGTCCCACTATGGCAGCCCTGCATCACATAGCGTAGGGGAGGCGGATAGATCCCAAGAAGCCCTGTACATGGCAAACTCTGTACCAAATCACCAGCCCATGCATCCATCCATCATTCCCTCATCCCGGGATCAAAATGCCTGAATAATTACTCACATGACATTAGAAACATCCATTGAGTCTGTGCGTTATGCAGCCTGCTAAATCCACAGTGCCCCAGCCCGTAATTCCAGTGTTGTGAAGTAACATGTATTTGGGAACGGACGGCCTCATCGCCCACGTAGCTATTGCGCATCCCAAACTATTCATATCAATCATTGCTCCCTCGCCATGGGCCCTGTCTCAAGGACATAGAACAATAGAACGTTACATTTGCAGTCAGACCTGTGGGCATCTCCTCGCCGCTAGCTGGAAACCGAAAGCGCCGCCCTTCGAATTCCTCATTTGCAACATCACGTCGAAAAGGCATCTGTGGCCCTTTGAAATCACTAATCATCCCATCGAGTGCGGCTGTGTGTGAAAATGGCAACTGCCTTCACCCACGAATGGGACGCCCCGCCCGTCGTTGCAACTCGGTACAGTGATGCATGAGGGCCCACCGTTAACCGAGTACTACGTCCCACTGACCCCTCACAAGTCTGTTCGCGACTGCACAGATAGTACGTGAAACAATGGGACCACAGCAGAATGAACATATCAACCAATCTTACACGGCCATCGGGTACAAATACATGATTGCAATAGCAAGATGCCATTCCCCGAATTGCAGCGTTGTGCGCGGGACGTGCTCGGCCAAAGGGGAGAGCAGTTTGCACAGGTGGAATTAATCACCACAGGTGGAGGCCATACAGCCTGAAAACACATAAATTGCACAGCCAGTCCCCTCCCACAACCACACCGAAATGCTACCGGCAGGACTCGCGATGTTGGCCCTGGGGGACCTGATAGCACTGCAAGTGCTCCGACTCCAAGAGGTAGACGAACACCAACTACAACCAGCCGCACGGAGGAGACGCAGGAGGAGGAGGAGGCCAAGGCAGGGCCAGCAAGGCCCACCAGCACAGCCACTACCACCACGCAGGCAGCCCGCAATACCACGCCTCCGAGCACATCCGTTCAACCTCACTGATGAGCAGATCCACACCCTCTACCGTCTGGACCGGGACACCATAGCCGCCATTGTGGACATGACACAGGCTGACCTTGTCAGCATGATAGACAGCCCAACCGCCATCCCACCCCTACTGAAGGTGGTGTCTGTACTACACTTCCTGGCCACAGGCACCTACCAGCACACAGTCGGACAGTTGCATGGCATTTCTCAGCCACTGTTCTCACGGACACTATTGCTAGTGCTCGATGCCCTCCTGAAGCACGCAGACGACTACATCTCTCTACCACGCTCGGAGCTGGAAATAACCAACACAAAAGTGGGATTCCATGCACTTGCCGGCATACCGGGTTGCATTGGTGCCATCGACTGCACCCATGTTGAATTGGTCGTCCCACATGCCATGGAGGCCCAGTACCGCAACCGAAAACAATTTCATTCCCTGAATGTACAGATGGTGTGTGACTCCAACAGGATCATTACACATTGTTGTGCCCGATTCCCTGGATCAACCCATGATTCTATGGTCTTGAGGAACTCTACAATACCACGCTACATGGAACGACACGCAGGGAACAGATCCTGGCTACTCGGTGAGTCTCATTACATGCATGATGATGTGGGGTATGTGATGCGGCAATGACCTGCCAGGAAGGGGGGGGGGGGTGTGCGTACGTATCAATGGCATTCCACATCATACGTTTCTCGTCCACATACAGGTGATGCTGGATATCCACTGAAGAGATGGCTCCTCACACCAGTCCGGAACCCACGGGACCAGCATGAGGAGGACTACAACCATGCCCACTCACGTACCCGTGTAGTCATTGAACAGGCATTCGGCCTACTGAAGGGTCGTTTCCGCTGCCTCAGCAGGTCTGGCGGGGCACTCCTGTACCGCCATGAGAAGGTTGCAAAGATGGTGATGGCATGTGTCATGCTCCACAACATGTGCGTACGTAGAAATGTGCCCATGCCCCCTGACGCAGAACTGCAAGCACCTGAAGATGGTCATGATGAGGGTGGGGATGTGGCAGCACCTCATGGAGTCTGCGAGGCACCGGAGGGCCGTGACATTCGTCAGCATCTCATTGATGTATGCTTCTAGCACTCACGCCTGGTGGCTGATGCATGGACACGGGACTCGTGGCACTGCGTGTGTCTGGGACATGCACAATATGGACTGTACGCCTATGATGGCCTAGTACACAAAGATCAATGTCCACACTTCTCATCGGTTGATCGTGCACTTTTTATGGCATATGTGACATCATGTTGAACACCCTATCGACCCGCCACCCAAGTGAGCCCAACACACCCCCTCCACCCTCCTACCTCCCCCCCCGAACACCAGTGTCCAAAGATGCTCATTGTCAGTGGGCTGCCGCTATTGCATGCCCCCTCTGCGGGTATCAGGGGCACCCCTGCCTGTGGAGCGCAGGTTCCTTCCAGATCTACGTTGGGGGCTGCCCTGGACGGAACTTGCAACGGATGATGTGTCTGCCTGCTCACGTCCATGCATGTCCCTAAGGGTTTGCGAGAGCTCAGTGAGCACACGGCGCACTGCGGCAAGTTCGGCACATACGTCTTTGGACGTCGCATGCAGTTCCCCCCTCAGGCTCTCGGTGCTACTCTCCATTTGGACTCTCAGGCTATCGGTGCTACTCTCCATTTGGACTCTCAGGCTCTCGGTGCTACTCTCAATTTGTGCCCTTAGCGTCTCTGTACCTCTCTCCATTTCTGCCCTAAGTGTCTCTGTTGATGTTTCTATGTCTGCCTTGGTGCCCCCACATTCATCGGCATGGCCCTTGAGGAGTGTGGCCATTTGCTGCTGTTGGACGATTAACTTGTCGAGGGACTGTTGCCTCTGCTGGGCCATGGCCATTTGCGGTGGTGTCACAGAGGGGCTGTTGTCCTCATGTTGCCTTGCCACAGGGCTTGTGGGGGATGGCCAGTCGTCGTCTTGTGGGTGCCCCTGCGTGGTATCCTCATGTTGTACGGGAGGGGACAGACAGGGGGATTGGGACAGGTCATGGATGGATCTGACCTCGACATCCCCGTCTTCTGTGTCGGAGCATGCTGCCATCAATGGGGTGTCACCTATGGTGCTGCTGCCACCAGAGGCAGTGCCTTCTGTGGCATCCATTGGGGGGACCTGTGGTGCTGGTGTTGTGGGCATGCTGGCTGCTGGGGTGCCTGTTGATGTTCCCTCCTCTGTGCTGCCACCTGATTTGTGCTGCTGCCGTGTCTTGATGCGTGCAGCTGAGGTGGAGGGTCTCTGGCCGTTGGTCTTGGCCCTCTTTGCAGGTGTGCTGGTAGGGGTGTCCTGTAGCTCGTCGTTCGGATCGGACCCTGTGGTGGAGTAAAGGAGGGCGAGGGTTATTGATGGGTCAGTGGGAATTGGAATGGCATTGTATCACATGCATTGGGGTGGTGCCTGAGGGTGATTTGGGTCGGGGTCTTGGGGGTGGTTTCATTTGTGTGTGGAGTGAGGGTGCAGTTGTTTGGCAGCCTGCAGTTAGGGTGTGCCTGCTGCACGTGTGGTGCGTGTTTTAGGGGTTTTTAATTAATTATGTATTTATTGTGGGTTTTAACGTGCGCTATCAGGCCGATGTGTGTGGACGTTCTCCTGGACATGTGTTTCTGTTGCACTATGGGGACACATGGTACTTCACATGAATGGACTTTGTGGATTTGGCATTGTTTTATCTGGGCCACCTACCTGAATCTTCGGATGTCTGCACTCCTTTCTCCATCCCTCCGACTCCCTCTATGCTCTCCATTCCGATGGTGGAGGCACAGATTTCTTCCCAGGGGGTCAACTTGATGGGTGATTCAGGACCTCCCCCGGTGGCTGTGGCAATGTTGCGGTTGGCAGAGAGTATGCTGCGGACGCGTATCCGCAGGTCGTCCCATCGCTTGCGGCATTGCTGTGGGGTGCGGGGTGCGGTCCCCACCGCACTTACCCGCTGTGCCACCAGAGCCCATATGGCCTTCTTGTTTGCAAGTGCCGTCCTGGTCATTTGCGTGGAGAAGACGACGGCAGCATTCTCCTGGAGGGTCTCTGTTAGCACGGTGAGTTCCTCACGGGAGAAGTGGACCTGCCGCTTGCGGTCGCACGCTTTCTTCGCTGCTTTTCCCATTATTCTTGGTTTCGCTAGGGTGGTTGGCGGGTTGGGGTGTGTTTCGGGGTAGTGATTTTAGTGGTTGTGTGGTTTTAGTGTATTTATAGGTGTACGCCGGGATGTTTCCCGTTCCGAGCCCATGTTTTAGCTTCCGTTTCCGTATATTTCCGGCCACCGTACTTTCCGGTAGGCGCACACTGCGGTGACCGCTAAGAGGGGTGGCGGTATTGCACCTAGGGCGCCGTACGGCGGCGGTGTGGGCCGTTTTGGGGTCATTTCCGCCATCGCGGACTTTGCACTTCCGCCATGCCGTGGTGCTCGTGCCCGATGGGTCGGAATGGGCCGCACTTTGCTCCCTCGTGCAATGGCGGAAACGCTATTTACGCTGTGGCGCTCCGGTCAGTCGCTTTCCGCCAGGGTCGTAATGAGGGCCTTAGTGGTCCAGTTAGCCCACCGACTTCAGAATAGAAAGGCTGACCAAGCTAAGTTCGAGAATCGGGTATTGGTTAAACCCAACGTCACCCCCAAAGGAACAGATGCAGCAGAACCTATGCAGATCGGGGGGGTTAAGGGACCCTTAACTCAAAAGGAAAGAGAAAGGAGATGGCAGATGCAATTGTGTCTATACTGTGGGGCCTCAGGTCATTTTCTATGGGATTGCCCTATAAAACCATCCAAGAAAGTAGTCGGAGTTGCTGATAGAAATCAAACAGAACCTGATTCGGGAAACGACCACGCCCGACAAGCGTAGAGGTCCGCTTGCCGAGCTTGAAGAAGGACACTCAGACCTCGCACCTAATCATACCAATGGTCCTTATTGATCCAAGGCAGCCATCACGTATACACGCAGTAAGGGCATACATTGATAGCGGGGCCGTAGGAAACTATATGGACCACGAACTGGCTTCTAGGATGAATTTACCTTTCTGCAAAAAAACCTCTTCGGATGTCATCACCACAGTTGATGGAACTGAAATTGCCTCTAGGCCTGTAACTCATTCCACCACAGAGATGACACTGTTGGGTCAAGATGGGCATCGAGAGACTATTGTGTTTGATTTAATCAAAGCCCCGCAGTTTCAAATAATACTGGGGATACCTTGGTTGGAAACACATAATCCTAGTATAGATTGGCGAGAGAAGAGAATAACCTTCCCGGATTGTGCACACACCTCCTGTTACCCGGAAAAAACCTTGAACAAAGGCCTGGCCACAGTCGCTAATCCAGTCGTGCAGTTACCTCAGGAATATCAAGAATTCCAGGACGTTTTTCAAAAAGAACAGGCAAACACCTTACCACCTCACAGATCATACGATTGCCAAATCAACCTCATACCCGGTGCACAACCTCCATGCATTAGGATCTACGCCCTTACGGAACCCGAAAACCTTCACCTACGACAATACTTGGACCAATACCTTGCTAATGGCTTCATTCGTCCATCCAAGTCCCCTGCATCCTCAGCTTTATTCTTCGTGCCTAAAAAGGAAGGTGACCTCAGAACGTGCATAGACTATCGCGCATTAAATCAGATTACGGTGAAGAACCGATACCCATTGCCTCTGATCCCGAATTACTAGACCAAGTAAAGGATGCTTGCATCTACACCAAATTAGATCTCCGAGGGGCATATCATCTGGTACGTGTAAAGAAAGGCGACGAATGGAAGACTGCCTTTCGCACCAAGTACGGATTATTCGAATATCAGGTGATGCCCTTCGTGTTGTGCAATGCACCAGCAGCCTTCCAGTATTTTATGAACGATGCCCTTCGTGAACTCATTGACGTCTATGTTGTCGTATACATAGACGATATTCTAGTGTACTCCTCTTCAGAATCAGACCATGTTAAGCATGTGCGTGCAGTCCTTGAGAAACTATGCCAGCACAAGTTATATGCAAAATTGGAAAAATGCGTTTTTCATGCTACGGAAGTTGAATTCCTTGGATTTATCCTGACTCCAAAAGGAGTCTGAATGGACTCTCAAAAGGTGGACGCAATTCTCAAGTGGCCATCACCCAGTTCAGTTAAAGGGGTACAAAGCATGCTCGGATTTGCTCATTTCTACCGCAGATTCATTCCGGATTTCTCACATGTTGTACACCCTATCACAGCACTTTTGTGAAAAAACAAACGCTTCTTGTGGACCGAAGAGGCTGAAAAGGCCTTCCAAGAGCTGAAAGCGAAATTCACGTCTGTACCTGTCTTAAAGCATCCACGCCCTGAACTTCCATACATAGTTGAAACTGATGCATCCGGTTTAGCCATGGGAGCTGTCCTGTCCCAGAAGGATGCTGAAACCGGTCAACTTCACCCAGTAGCATTTTGGTCCAGAAAGTTCTCGGCACCCGAGTTAAACTATTCGGTTACCGATAAAGAGTTATTAGCCATCAAATCCACCTTCAAGGCTTGGCGGCATTATCTTCTCGGTGCCAGGCATACCATTACTGTAATCACTGATCACCGGAACTTGCAGTATTTAAAAACAGCCAAAGCCCAATCGTTGCTCCAACTTCGATGGGCATTGTTCTTTGCCGAGTTCGATTTCGTGATTCCTTATCGACCTGGCTGTAAAAATGGCAAGGCAGATGCCGAATCCTGAATAGGGATGGGAGAAGCATATGCAAACCCGGAACCGGTGCCTATAATTTCAGAACAAAGAATTCTTGGCATAACTACTCTACAGACACTAGAGGATATTCATGTAAAAATCCAACAACTCTTCGATCCAACAGCCCTGCAGGACTGGGTAAAGAAAGGCCCAGACTACTCAGTCATCAATGACCTACCTTATTATCAAGGGCGGCTATTTCTACCACACAAGGAACTACAAGAACAAGTCATCTCCAATTATCATGACACCCTGATGGAAGGGCACCCAGGTATCGCAAAAACTGAACCTAA
The DNA here is from genome assembly GCF_040938575.1 of Ambystoma mexicanum. Taxonomy (NCBI): domain Eukaryota; kingdom Metazoa; phylum Chordata; class Amphibia; order Caudata; family Ambystomatidae; genus Ambystoma; species Ambystoma mexicanum. The sequence goes on along the minus strand of NC_090941.1, from coordinate 1,032,212,354 downwards.
TTTTAAGAGACAATTCTGGTGGCCCACCTGGTGGCATTTGCGCCCAAAACAAAAGTCAGAAGAAAAAACCAGCTGGCCTTTTACAACCTTTGGATATTCCACCTACACCATGGCACACCTTATCTTTAGACTTTATTACAGATCTACCTCCATGTAATGGATTTAACACCATTCTAGTTATTGTGGATCTTTTTTCCAAGATGGCCCACTTTATTCCTTTAAAGGGATTACCTTCTGCTTCAATTCTGGCCAAGGAGTTCCTCGAAAACATTGTTCGAATACATGGATTTCCTTCCGTATTGGTCTCTGAACGAGGTAGTCAATTCATTTCACATTTTTGGAAGAAATGTTGTCAATTGGCGCAAATCGACGTGAGGTTATCAACCAGTCACCATCCCCAGACCGATGGTCAGACGGAAAGGACCAACCAGACCCTTGAACAGTACCTACGTTGTATGCTACACCAGACCGAAAGTAATTGGAAAGATATTTTATGGATTTCCGAGTATGCATACAATAACTGTACATTCAGGAACTAGCAAAGCCCCTTTTATACCATATATGGACATCACCCTCGAACCTCAGAACTAGATTCGCCTCAGCACTTAGAAATGCCCGCAGTTAGTCATTTGCACTCTACTTTTACACAAGCCTTTAAAGAGGCAACAGAACATTTGAAGCAAGCAAAAGAGAAATATAAGAAAAATGCTGATCAACATAGAAGTGAAACTCCACAGTACCAGATTCGGGATAAAGTTTGGCTGGCTACAAAACACATACCTCTGAAGGGAACTCGGACTTTTAACCCTAGATATTTGGGATCTTACACCATTAAGGCCATTATCAACCCGGTGGCCGTCAAATTGGAATTACCCTCTAATATGCGAATTCATCCTGTCTTTCATGTTTCACTTTTAAAACCAGTTCAACCAGGAACAAGATTAACCAAACCACCTGACCCCATCTTGATAGATGGAAAACCTGAATTCGAGGTAAAAAATATCCTGGACTCCAAGATGGGTAAATCAAAACTTTTTTATTTAATCGATTGGAAGGGCTACGGACCAAAAGAAAGGTCATGGGAGCCTAGTGACCACGTTCATGCACCTAGGTTGGTGAAGAGAAGCCAAGGCCAAGGGGAAGAACAACTTTAGGAGGGGCCTGGGGGGGGAGTGCTGTCATGATGCCTACCCCCGGACATCAGGACCAAGCCCATCAGCTCCGGGAGCAGGCATCCAGACACTTATTAAAACACCAACAGCCGGCTGGGGGCTGTATGGGTTCAGTCCTGGCTCCTTAGGCGCCAGGCTCATCATAGAAATCAGTCCTGGCGCTATAGGCGCCAGGCTCATAGACTTTACTTACCTGATGCAGACCATGCTAGTGAGTCCAAGCCAACGTGAGGCCTGGATGGGACTACTTTATTACAGGGACTATTTTTTACTCGGGCGTGGTTCTAGGGAACTTCTTACCTGGAACTACTTTGGAGGCTATTTATACCACGCCCGTACAGCAGCACACGCTTCGCGTTATTCTGCATCCAGCAGCGTAACGTTCACCGTGCCTGCAGTCTGCATCCAGTCTTCTGCAACGCCCGCCTCGAATCTGGAGCTCCTAAAACAAAGAGGAAAGAAAAGGACAAGGTTAGAAAACAAACTATTTTCGAATTCCTCACCTGATTCCGGATCCATCTCGCCTCCGGACCTGGAAAGAACATCATTTCTGTACGCGTCGCATATCCAGCTGCAGCGCCGCACCATACTCACCAGTCCTTGCAGCATCTTTCGATTCTGCGCTGCCTCCATCATTTCTCCTCATGTAACACATGCACCATCCATGTGGTTCACGCATGACTGGTCTCACATGCATTACCATGATGTCCCTGCACACACACATCTATACATGGCCAATGTCACACATACAGGCTAGTAGCTGATTACCAGCACACTGCAACATGCCCTGTTTCACACAGCAATGCATGGCCGCTTACCGCTCAACTCCAGACGGGCCTGCATCCTGAGGATCTGGTGGCGAAGCACTGGGCGAATGCGATCCAGGACCCTCATCTGCTGGTTGGTAAGCTGGCCCCGGCGCCCCACTGCATCCTCTGCCTCTAAGAGGAGCCAGGCCTTCCTGAGGGTCCTGGACTTGTAGTCCTCCCAGCGCTTCTGGAAGTGTCTCAGGTCTCGGGGGTGCCACCCCCTTCGCGTTGATGGCACCCACTATGTCCGTCCAGATCCTCCTCCGTCCTTCCTTGTCGGCGCGCGATGATGTGAAGATGGCATCATAATGCCCCAGAACTTGCTCCACCAGGATCCCAACTTCCTCATCGCTGAAGCTGGTAGCCCTCTGCCTCTCTGGCTGGGCGTCGCCAGTGGTCTTGGATGGTGTTTGCCCCAACATGGCGACACCCGAGGCAGGTGTGGGTGGGCAACTGTGTTTCCCTCAACACGGGTGCATGTTGATTGTACACGTACAAAAACTGCACGTCCGGGTGTGACTGCGTGCAATTGGAGGAAAGGGCCTCAGCGCGTGCGCGCATAAATGATGTTGCACGTGTGGGCTGGCTTAAAAGGTACGCGTAGGACGCCATTTTCTTGTACGTGCTTTTTGTGGAGAGCGAGCGGGTGATTCTTATACTTCTTGTCAGTTCACACGCAATAACTTCACAACGTTTCCAGTTTGTACTCCCTGTTTACTCAGACAGCGTTCAATTCTTCTTTGGCGGGGGTGTTGCCAACGCGCACATGTGCGTCTTTTTCACGTTATTTATCCAGGCAGACGGTGAGTCGCGCATGTAATTTCCAACTGTGGTTGTCCCCGTGTGTCACATACCCATTCAGAGGTCATTGTAGGCTGCGTGTACCACGCGTACGCTTATTTTTGTGTTTCTGGGTGCGACAGCGTAGTGCGGGTTCATTATTCCACGCACGTGCTCTACCAGGGGTTGCGTGGACGTTAAATATTATTTTTGGGGTGCCTGTGCGTTGCGTGACCTGTCATCTTACCCCAGTGGTCACAGACAGCCTTGCTAGAGCACTAGGGTACGAATTCCATCTAGTACCCTACCCCTCTCACCCCATTTGCACAGGACAATTGTTTACTGTAACTCCCATACGCGCAACAACATCAGTGCCATGGTTGGGAGGCAACCAAGCAGTAAGGGAGGCAAAGGTGGCCGAGCTCAAAGAGGTGGGTGTGGTAGGGGACGTGGCCAGGATGTGCAGAGTGGCCCAAGAGGCCAGTGTGTGGAGGACCAATCAGGGACACCTATGCCCCCCCTCAATGGTTGGGGGAAATGTAGCTGACACCATCCCAGATCAGCCCTTGTTAAACCGGCCCATATTGTCAACTGAACCGGCACAGGATGACTCCCAGGCTGACTTCCGTGTCACCAAGTCTAAGCCACGTGTGGCGGTGAAAGTTGCTGTCACCAGGCCACGTGGATCTGGGGCAGCATTGTCATCTGCTGCCCCAAATAGCCAGGGTGAGGAGGCTGCAGGGGCAGCTGCAGCTCAATCCACCCCAGCTCTGAGTCTCCCAGCCGGGACAGTGTCGGTCCAAGTCCATCACACAGAGGTTGGTCCTGCCAACATCACCCTGCAGCCAATGCCTGCAGTGAGACCTTTGGTCATTGTGCCTTTGGAAAATTCCAGTGCCCAGTCCACCTGCGCTTCTGCCCCTACCAATCAGAGCGGCATAAGCCACTCAGGGTCCGCACCACCTTCCAAGAAGAAGAAGGTGCTCTTGCAGTACAGGCTGGGACCCCAGACACGGCTGCACACTCCGGCATGTCAAGGAAGCCTAGTTTCAATGACGCTGAACTAGATGCACTTGTGACTTATGTGTTGGCACATAGCCGCGAAATGGTGGTGACTGCAGGGTGCAAGACTACGCCTGCTCAACGTAGGGCCCACTGGCAGACCATCGCGAACCGCATTAGTTCCCTTGGATTCGTGAAGCGCACAGCTGATGATTGCTCTAAGCGGTGGAATGACCTGAAACGCAGAGCAAAGAACAAGCTGGCTTCCTATCATGCCTCTACTCTGGTGACTGGCGGTGGGTCTCCACCAGAGGACGACCAACTCACTGAACATGAGTCTGTCGCTGGAGGCTTCATCACAGAGGATCAGATCCGAGGTGTGGGAGACCTACACAATCTTGAAGCATTGTCCGGTGAGTGCCCATGCATGTGTGTGCAATCCATGTGCATGTTGCTTGGGTGATGTGTTCTGATTGAGTGCCAGGTGAGGCTGTGTAGTCATGACTGGTATGGGTCACCCATGTGGTCCCTCCAAACCATTCCCCGGCCTTGGGTTTGGGTATGACAATATCCCTTCTGACCACAGTTGCCAATTTGCACCTGATTACTTCAGTTGCCCTTCAACTGTCATCTTGCAACAACATTGTTCAAAATGTTTCCCTGTTCATTCAGCCTGATTGTTTTAATCCTTGCCATTTTTACCACACATTTGTTTGCTGTACTGCCACAAATGTAACATACATCAGTCATAGATTACACCCCACAATGCCCCACATTTATTACATTGTTATGGGAATGATTTCACCATTCAGGCTGATTGAGTAATGTGCACCTACACATGGCCTGCACACAACCATTTTTGGGCCCTGTTTGAATGTTCAACATGACTGTTGTCTTCTGTCATGTTGAAGTGACCAACCATTGATGTATCCATGTGCCTGCCATCACTGCATCAGTGAACACTGGATTTGTTGCAGCGTGTGGCACATGCGTGTTTTGTCACACTATTTTGCATGTTTTATCTCATGATGTCCATCTCACATGGATGGGTGACAGTACTTATTTCCTACCATATGGCTGTACTTGTCAAATGTACCATGGCTATGCTACGTGCCATCTGTGTGCTGGCATGTGTCATGTATGTGTATTGGACATGCCACTCACAGGCTAATGTGTGATGCCAGTGCTATCCAGCATGCAGCACATGTGTTGCTTTTCCATCTTGAGTCCTCAGTGTCTGCTTCTTGCCTCCCCTTCCAACTCATTGACAGTGCATGCATGCCAGGGTTATAGTCATGTGGGACATGTGTAATTTATGTACTGGATCTCTGCCTCGTCAGGCCTATGTGTGTACTATGGTGCTCATGCCTGTTTCCATTTGTTGTCTTTCATGTTTTTGCAGGTGATGAGGCACTTGATGCTGTTGAGGAGGAGGAGATGGTGCAGACCCAGGAGGAATCTCAGGCACGACCGGGCACCAGTGGAGGATGTGGGGTGGTGGTGAGTGAAAACCCATTTCTCCTACAGACCATGCTGTCCACGGGTGTCTCTGGGTACACCTCCGGAGACCTCTATGAATCAGGTGCTGAATCGGACATTGAGACGTATGTCCCGTTGCAGGTGAGTGTTTCTGGCAGGGATGCTGTTCTGTCCAACCCACCTGCACCTGGGGGTAGACCCCTCTTTCGGGATTTCAGTGTTGGAAAGTACGCCTTTGGCGGTTACGGATGCAGGGTCACACTCCACAATATTTGCTCCTGTTCCTGGGCCAGCAGATCAAAGGAGGAATGCAATCCTGCAGCCTCAGGCAGTGCCAGCACAGCAAGGTGCAGATCGCCTTGCCCCAAACAGGTGTGGTGCCCGCCAACGCGGTGGCCGTGCGCCACCAGGCAATACTGTGTGGGAGAACTCCATGTACGGTATAGCAGCACAACAGGCAGCATCATGTGAAATGATGGCTCAGGCAATGGTTAGGGTGGCCACTTCCATTCTCCCCCCTGAAAGGCAGATGGAGCTCCAACAGCAGGCAACAGACTCCATTTGCCACTCACACAGGGAGGACATGTTGGCGTCCAACAGGGAACGACAGGCTGGACTGGAGGCTCTGCGCAAAGCCATATCTGTAGAGTCACAGGCCCACAGGGAAGTCCTGAGGTTAGAACACGGGTTCCTCAGAGATACTCTGGGTGAACTTGAAGCTTCCCGGAGTACAAGGGCAGAACAGCAGGTGGAGCAGCTGACACGTACACTGACAGCTGAGCTCCAGGAAACCTGTCAGGAGATCCGGGCATCACGCGAGGCCATGCAGGCAGAAATGCGTGCTACCCGTGAGGTGCTGCATGGGGATCTCCGTACCATTATCCTCCAGAACCAAACCTTCCTGTATGCATCCACTGTGTATTCCAGCTGGGCACATGCAGGCTTGTCCTGTCTTTGGGTTAGATGCTTGGGTTCCTGACACACACACCCCTCCTGCTTCCCCTTTCCATAGCCTTGCAAAGGGTGTGACCAAGTGACAGTAATTTACACAGTGACATTGGGCTCCCATGAGTTGTGTGGCCAGTCTGTAGTCAAAACTGTGTGTACATCCCTAGTGGGGATTGTTGTTTGATTCTCCACTGCATGGTGGATTGATATGTGCTTGTGCATCCATGTCTTTATCCTTATATACATGTAGCTTCTTCATGCCTTCACAAGCCCATCTCCTTTGCAGATGCACTTCATGTTGTATGCAGTGCACTGACACATTTGCCTGACAGCAACACTCTGCAGTTGGAAGGGGTCGATGTGCTGCCTTAGCCAGGTTGTGACACTTGCACTACTTTAATTTTTTACTGTCATATATTGCCACTGTTTCATCCTGTACTGATGTTTTGTGTTGCTGGTAAGTATTTGTTCATGTGTGCTGTTTCTTATTGATTACTGAGAGCATATTGTCTGTGGCCTGTTTCCATTAGGGACAGTGCACTTTGTGACACTTGTGTCATGTGTTGTGCATTCATTTGGTTGCTTTCACATTGCATGCCATGCCATGCCATGTTGTGTTGGGTAGCTGAGATGGGGAGGGGTTGGGTGACATGGCGCTATTTTGATGTTGTATTTTGCAAGGGGGTAGTCGTTCATGCTGCATGAATGTGTGTCTTTTTGTGACACAGCATTGGGTGTCTTTAAGTAGCTAGGGATGCACACAATGTAACACTTCCAGGTGAACAATCTCAGGCTGGTATGGTTGTGACAGTTGACTGTCCCTTTTGTCATCATCATTGATTGTCAGCTGGAATGTGCCAGGGCTGTGTGCACTCCGCAGGGGTGGGATTTTAGGTGAAGTAATTTGCCACAAGCTGGGTACGGGCTGCCTCACCACGTGCCCTTTCACCTCCCATGCGCAGGGGCCGTGCATGTGGTTGGGGATGTGGGGGCATCACCATGTCCACTGGCACGCCCCACCGGGTTGCAACGTTGTGCAGGACACATGCTGCCACTATGATCCTGCACACTACTGGGGGTGCATATAGCAGCTGCCCACCAGAGCGGTCAAGGGAGCGAAAGCGTGACTTGAGCACTCCGAATGTGCGCTCCACTATGCCCCGGGTTGCAATATGGGCTGTGTTGTATCTTACCTCGGGTGGTGTGGTTGTCATGATCTCTGCTTCCAAAAGGTCAGGGTTTTCCCAACTCCCTTGGAAGCAGATCCATAACCCAGGTTCCGAGGGCCAACCAGTCCCAATTGGGACCTTTTGGACCCAGTCCTGGCGCCAATGGCACCAGGCTCATAAATATGCCCAGTCCCAGCGCTGGAAGCGCCGGGCTCATAATGCTTGGGTGGACTTACCTGCAGCAGACCATGCTGCTTACTTGCCTGCGAGTTGAGCATCTGATCCTCTTCTGTTTGGAACTACATTTCCTGTTGGGTGGGGCAGGAGCCACTCCCTAGGTTCAGAACACTGAAACTCTTCTGGAAAGCAGGAACTCTTTTCTTACCTAGGCGTGGCTGTGGAAGGAGACACCTAAGCACTACAGGAGGCTATTTAAACCACACCCGATGGATGAATCTTGCTTTGCGTTATTCTGCATCCTCTGCAGCAGAACGCTCATCGTGTCTTCTGCATCTGATCCTGGGCCTAAGGAAAAAGGCTTACCATCCTGAATCCAGTCTTCAGCAACACCTATAAAGACAAGAAAGAACAGGTTAGCATTACGGTCTTCAGTGACAGCGCTTCACTTACCTGGTCCATCGGCTGTCATCAACGCCTCGCGCTGCATTCCGGCATCTGAAAGACAAAGGCTTACCTACTCTTCGTGCGCTCCGGAGGTCTTCGCACTGCATTCCGGCATCTGAAAGACAAAAACTCACCAACTCTTCGCACGCTCCGGAGGCCTTCGGCGCTGCATCCTGCATCTGAAAGACAAAACAAGGTGCGTTTAAAGACATTGGGGAACTTTAATACTCACGTGCCATTACTCCTTTCCACATCTAACCCAGTGGGTATTCCGGCACCCTGCAGCCGCTCCGAACTTGTACCTGCAAAATAAAAAGACAGTTAGAGCGCATCCTGAAGCAGGCAACAAGCGCTTACTTACGTGCTTCCAGGCGCTTCTATTCATCACACGGGCTCCATCTTCAACTCACTTCAGCCCGTCTTCCGCCATCGCCGGAACCCTGCAAAACAAGAGACATCATTACTAAAGACTTTTAAAGACATTAGAATTACTCGAAACTTACCGTTCGTGAGGTAAACGACGGACAGCAGTCCTCTGAAGTCAAGAGGCCTGCTCCCCTTATCCAGTGAAGAAACTGGTTACAGCACCCTGCCCCGAGGCAGATGGAGAGCACGGCGTTCACTTACCTAAGGTGAGAGCGTTGACCTTTGGGGTTCTACAGGAGAAGAGAAAGGGAAGAAGAGAGAGACATTCAATAACCCAGTTCATTAATCCCATATTTTCTATCTGCAGACATCTTACCCTTCGAGTCAGACATACAGTGCACAGAGGTCCAGCCCAAAGAGCCAGCCGTGTGTTACACATCACCTTTGAAGATACGGCATACGCCCAGTCAAGACCGGCGCCTCTACGGGAATCAGGTGAGCGTTACAGAACGCAAAGCCTACCGCAAAACTCCCGTCCAGGCGCTATGGAAACCTCGGATACCGACCAGCTAGCCCAGTTACTTGGGGAACTAAGGGCAGAAGTGCATGCAGCCCGTCAGGAAACGAACGCTCTAAGAAGGGAACTGATTATTTCCAAGGAGCGAACAGATGGTCTCGCTAGACAATTGCTACAGTCACAAGCCGGACAGACCCCGTTACCCGCATCTGGGGGAAATCTTCCTTCTACATCCTCTATGAATCCAGTGCAGATCAACCTACCTGGGAATGTACCTCTGGCTTCGCCCGAACGATTTTCTGGTGACCCAAAGAGGTTTGCAGTATTTATCAATCAGTGCCGGTTGCATTTCTTATGCCGGCCAGCAGCCTTTCCAACTGATCAAGCTAAAGTAGCTTTCGTGCTTTCGTACCTTAGTGGCAATGCGGCAGACTGGTCGATCCCTCTAGTAAATCAAGATGATCCGGTCCTCCATGATTTTCAAGCTTTTCAGCTCAGTATGGAAAAACTGTTCGCAAGACATTCACAGGGGCAGGCCTTGGACAATGAGCTTCTTTCGTTGCGACAAGGTAATCAAGACCTTTTGGCTTATATTGCGTCTTTCAACAGACTGATAGTGGAAACTCAATGGCCTGAGGACAAAAGGATTACGCTGTTTTATAGAGGTCTACGTGGAGAGCTCAAAGATGTGTTAGCACAAGTAGTGAATCCCCCACAAGATTGTTCGGACTATATAGACTTAGTCGTTCAAATAGATCACAGACTGCAGAACAGGAAGGCCGATCGTTCCAAGTTTGATGCTCGAGTATTTTCCAAACCGCCAACTCCTTCCAAAGGAGTAGACTCCGGGGAACCCATGCAAATAGGGGGCCTGAAAGGTCCTCTAACACAAAAGGAGCGGGAAAGGAGAAAACAGTTGCAATTATGCCTCTATTGCGGAAACTCAGGGCACTTTCTTCGAGACTGTCCGGTGAAACCTGCCAAGAAGGCAGTAGGAGCTGCAGTTACCAAAGTTACAAACTCTGAGCAGGGAAACGACCTCGCCCGACAAGAATAGAGGTCCTCTTGCCGAGCGTGAAAACCAGTTCCGTGACCTCGCATTTCGTGATACCTATGGTCCTCATTAGCCCTGATAATCCGGATCGATTACATGCAATTGAAGCTTACGTCGACAGCGGTGCCATCGGCAATTATGTGGATCATGAAATGGTTTTGAGGATGAATCTAACTCTTTGTCCCAAGGCTGTAAAGGACGTCATTACTACGGTGGATGGAACGGAGATAGCCTCCGGACCAGTAACGCATACCACTCAAGAAGTGACGCTAGTAAGTCAAGATGGACACCATGAGAAGATCGTGTTCGATGTGATCAAGGCTCCTCAGTTTCAGATTATTCTAGGAATACCTTGGTTAGAGAAACACAATCCTCTGATCGATTGGCGAGCAAGAACGGTCCAGTTCCAGAATGTGTCTCTACTTGTCACCCTCCACCTGGTGTTGCACTGGCAGCAATTTCTTCAGAGACTCCCCAGTTACCTCCCGAATACCTAGAATACCAAGATGTCTTCCGGAAGGATCAGGCTAACTCTCTACCTCCTCATAGGTCTTATGACTGCCAGATAGACCTGATACCTGGATCTACTCCTCCTTGTAGTAGAATCTATGCCCTCACCGAGCCTGAGAACCTTCACCTTCGACAATACCTGGATCAATACCTGGCAAATGGGTTTATTCGTCCTTCCAAGTCCCCTGCTTCTTCAGCTTTGTTCTTCGTTCCAAAAAAGGAAGGAGACCTTAGAACTTGTATAGATTATCGCTCCCTGACCGTCAAGAATAGATATCCGTTACCTTTGATCCCTGAACTCCTGGACCAAGTCAGAAAAGCATGCATATATACAAAGCTGGATCTTAGAGGAGCCTACCACTTGGTACGAGTAAAAGAGGGCGATGAATGGAAGACGGCCTTCCGCACCAAATATGGGCTATTTGAATATCAGGTCATGCCCTTCGGACTTTGCAATGCCCCGGCCGCCTTTCAATATTTTATGAACGATGTCCTCAGAGAACTCATAGATGTGTGTGTTGTTGTTTACATTGACGACATCCTCGTTTATTCTTCATCGGAATCTGAACATCGGAAACACGTGAAAATGGTCCTCGAAAGATTGCGTCAACACAAACTTTTCGCTAAGTTGGAAAAATGTGTTTTCAACGTGACTGAAGTTGAATTCTTGGGATTCATATTATCACCTCGCGGAGTGCGTATGGATTCAAAGAAGGTCGATGCAGTTCTCAAATGGCCATCACCATCCTCCGTAAAAGGTGTGCAAAGCATGTTAGGCTTCGCTAACTTTTATCGCAGGTTTATCCCCGAATTTTCTCGGATAGTCCAGCCCATCACTGCCTTGTTAAAGAAAAACAAACGTTTTGAATGGTCTACCGAGGCGGAACAAGCTTTCCAGGATTTGAAGACTAGATTTATCTCTGCACCAATCTTAAAACACCCTCGCCCCGAACTCCCCTACATCGTGGAAACTGATGCTTCAAGCCTTGCCATGGGGGCAGTTCTATCACAAAAGGACCCGGTAACCAATCAGTTGCATCCCGTGGCATTTTGGTCCCGCAAATTCTCACCTCCTGAAATCAACTACACCATTACTGACAAGGAACTTCTGGCTATCAAGTCTGCCTTTAAGGCTTGGCGGCATTATCTGCTGGGGGCCCGACACACCGTTACTGTGATCACGGATCACCGAAACCTGCAATATTTGAAAACCGCAAAAGCCCAATCCTCTAGACAACTCCGTTGGGCATTATTCTTTGCCGAGTTTGACTTCATAATTACCTATCGACCTGGTACAAAAAACGGTAAAGCTGATGCCCTTTCTTGGATGGGAGTGGAAGAACATTTGATCAACCCTAAACCTGTACCAATCATTCCCGAACAAAGAATTCTGGGTGTAATCGCCACACAATCCATAGAGGAAGTTAAGGATAAAGCCAGGCAACTTGTAACTCCAGCAGACATACAGAATTGGCATCTGCAGGGAAAGGACTTTGCAGTAAAGGACAACTTATTGTATTTCCAAGAACGATTATACCTGCCCAGCACAGATTTACAGAAAAAAGTAATCTCTTGTTATCACGATTCTTTAATGGAAGGACATCCCGGTATGGCCAAGACCTCAGAAAAGATCAAGCGCTACTTCTGGTGGCCGTCTTGGAAAAAAGATATCAGAGACTTTATAATGTCCTGTGGAGTATGCGCCCAAAACAAGAGTCAAAAGGAAAGACCAGCAGGCCTCTTACGCCCTATTGACATCCCACCTCGCCCTTGGCATACGCTTTCTATGGACTTCATCACCGATCTACCTCCATGCTCCGGATACAATACGATTCTAGTAATCGTGGACTTATTCTCCAAGATGGCGCATTTCATTCCGCTCAAAGGCTTGCCAACAGCAGCAACTCTGGCCCGAGAATTTCTCGAAAACATCGTCCGACTGCATGGTTTTCCTTCGGTTCTAATTTCAGATCGAGGTAGTCAATTTATTTCTCATTTTTGGCGAAGTTGCTGTCGGTCGGCTCAAATTGATGTGAGACTATCGACCAGTCACCACCCTCAGACCGACGGACAAACCGAGAGGACCAATCAAACTCTGGAACAGTATTTACGCTGCATGCTGCAACAAACTGAAAAAACTTGGAAAGACATCCTTTGGATAGCCGAATATGCCTATACCTACTCTGTCCATTCGGGAACTGGGAAAACCCCGTTTTTTCTTTTATACGGCAGTCACCCTCTAACCTCGGAGTTGGATCCCCTCCAAGATCTTGAAACACCAGCAGTAGACTACCTGCATTCTACAATCACCCAAGCCTTTAAGGAAGCTGTTTCTCACCTTCAAAGGGCAAAAGAACAATACAAGAAAGGAGCAGATCAACATCGGAAGGAAGCCCCTCAATATCAAGTAGGGGATCAAGTCTGGTTATCCACCAAATATCTACCTCTAAAAGGGCCACGCACATTCAACCCAAGATACCTTGGTCCCTATTCCATCACTACCATAGTAAACCCAGTAGCGGTCAAGTTGGACTTGCCCCCGCACATGAAGATACATCCGGTCTTCCACGTCTCTCTATTAAAACCCGTGCAACCTCAAACCCGACTAACTAAATCTCCAAAACCCATCCTAGTTGATGGAGAATTCGAGTTTGAAGTCAAAAGCATTCTGGACTCCAAGATCTCCAAATCTAAACTATTTTACCTAATTGACTGGAAAGGCTACGGCCCCCAAGAGAGATCCTGGGAACCTGCTGAATATGTCCACGCTCCTCGCCTAATCAAAAGATTTCACCGAACATTTCCTGACAAGCCAAAACCCCCGGAGAAGCCCGGTTTGGGAGGGGCCTTGAGGGGGGGTACTGTCATGATCTCTGCTTCCAAAAGGTCAGGGTTTTCCCAACTCCCTTGGAAGCAGATCCATAACCCAGGTTCCGAGGGCCAACCAGTCCCAATTGGGACCTTTTGGACCCAGTCCTGGCGCCAATGGCACCAGGCTCATAAATATGCCCAGTCCCAGCGCTGGAAGCGCCGGGCTCATAATGCTTGGGTGGACTTACCTGCAGCAGACCATGCTGCTTACTTGCCTGCCAGTTGAGCATCTGATCCTCTTCTGTTTGGAACTACTTTTCCTGTTGGGTGGGGCAGGAGCCACTCCGTAGGTTCAGAACACTGGAACTCTTCTGGAAAGCAGGAACTCTTTTCTTACCTAGGCGTGGCTGTGGAAGGAGACACCTAAGCACTACAGGAGGCTATTTAAACCACACCCGATGGATGAATCTTGCTTTGCGTTATTCTGCATCCTCTGCAGCAGAACGCTCATCGTGTCTTCTGCATCTGATCCTGGGCCTAAGGAAAAAGGCTTACCATCCTGAATCCAGTCTTCAGCAACACCTATAAAGACAAGAAAGAACAGGTTAGCATTACGGTCTTCAGTGGCAGCGCTTCACTTACCTGGTCCATCGGCTGTCATCAACGCCTCGCGCTGCATTCCGGCATCTGAAAGACAAAGGCTTACCTACTCTTCGTGCGCTCCGGAGGTCTTCGCAGTGCATTCCGGCATCTGAAAGACAAAAGCTCACCAACTCTTCGCACGCTCCGGAGGCCTTCGGCGCTGCATCCCGCATCTGAAAGACAAAACAAGGTGCGTTTAAAGACATTGGGGAACTTTAATACTCACGTGCCATTACTCCTTTCCACATCTAACCCAGTGGGTATTCCGGCACCCTGCAGCCGCTCCGAACTTGTACCTGCAAAATAAAAAGACAGTTAGAGCGCATCGTGAAGCAGGCAACAAGCGCTTACTTACGTGCTTCCAGGCGCTTCTATTCATCACACGGGCTCCATCTTCAACTCACTTCAGCCCGTCATCCGCCATCGCCGGAACCCTGCAAAACAAGAGACATCATTACTAAAGACTTTTAAAGACATTAGAATTACTCGAAACTTACCGTTCGTGCAGTAAACGACGGACAGCAGTCCTCTGAAGTCAAGAGGCCTGCTCCCCTTATCCAGTGAAGAAACTGGTTACAGCACCCTGCCCCGAGGCAGATGGAGAGCACGGCGTTCACTTACCTAAGGTGAGAGCGTTGACCTTTGGGGTTCTACAGGAGAAGAGAAAGGGAAGAAGAGAGAGACATTCAATAACCCAGTTCATTAATCCCATATTTTCTATCTGCAGACATCTTACCCTTCGAGTCAGACATACAGTGCACAGAGGTCCCGCCCAAAGAGCCAGCCGTGTGTAACACATCACCTTTGAAGATACGGCATACGCCCAGTCAAGACCGGCACCTCTACGGGAATCAGGTGAGCGTTACAGTGGTGGGGTTCCGAATTGGCGTCATCATATGGGTGCTCAGAGGGTAGGCACTGTCCCGTGCGGAGGTGATAATGGCTATCATTAGCGGGGTTTTCACATTACTCAGTGTCTGACATGCATGCATGTGCAGAGGCATTTATACTCACCAATCAGCCATGTGTCGCCATGCCGCCCAGCTTCCAGGTCCCGGTTTAGGGGTGACATTCTGAATATGAAACTATCATGGCTTGACCCTGGATAGTTGGCATATACTGAAGTGATGATTCCCTTGGCATCACATACTACCTGCACGTTGATTGAATGCCAGTGCTTGCGGTTTTGATAGATGTGCTCAGTGGCCCTGGGAGGACGTAGAGCCACATGGGTGCAATCAATGGCACCTAGCACTTTGGGGAAGTGTGCCACCCCGTAAAAGACCTGGACCACGGCCTGCCTTTCTGCAGGTGTTCTGGGCATGTATATGTGCCTGCAGACTGAGGGGCGTGCAGTCATGATGGCCAACACCTGGTGTAGGCAGCGTGACTGCGTGGCCTGTGACACCCCCCCACTATGCCACTTGTCCGCTGAAATTAACCAGTAGCCAAGAAGTGCAGTACATTGAGCACCTTTTCCAAGGGGCTCAGTGCTTGCGAGCACAGGGTGAGTGATGTGAGGTCATCCTCCCACTCACTCACCTGGTCTAGGATTATGTGTGGTGGAAACCTGTACCTCCCATACACCTGGTCGTCAGGCATCCCAAAAAGGCTGGTCCTGGGTAAAAAATGCGGGGCCTGGCTATCCTCCTCCTCCTGCGGTGTCCCACGACCACTGCTGCTAGGAACGGTATATTCATCGTAGCGTCTGAGTTTGTTTGTTGTTTGCACTCACTTTTATGCTGCGCAGGGGTTCTTACGCCTGCTTCCTGCTGGCGTATGTGTTTCCGGATTAGCATGTCTTTTTTGGCACATGCCTTTCCCCTGTTCGATTCCATGATTACTTGTTGTTAGTGCGCGTGTGGGTGTTGCAAACATTTACCTCCTGTACTTCCCCCGTAACGCCCACATTTTCACACGTTGTTCCCCATTCTGCGTGTTGCGCCCGTGTTCCGCCCACTTTTCTTGTGTGCGCTGCACTATGTGCGCTTTCCCTGTGCACGTAGCGCACGCCGATAAGTGACGTGTGCGCCCACGTGCGCCACCCACGAATTTAGCGCACATCCGAGGATTTACACGCGCACTGAATTCCATGAATTGATGTGCGTGGCTTTGGCACGCGTGCGCTGTGATTTTCACACTTGCGCTGCGATTTTCACACTTGTGCTCCCCTTTTCAGTGCACATTTATTCCATGAATCGGCCCCTTGGTCCCATTAGTAAAAAGTTGAGAAAAAGTATTAATACAAATTGCACTTTTTACAAACCAACCATTTTAATCCTGTCACACCGTGCTTTGCCTTTAAGCACCCAGAGACATGTTATTGCACACATATCCTAAACAACAAGAACAAACTAGGCAAACCACATTGTGGCACCTCCCACCTGTTATTGGCCACTTTAAATGTGGCCAATGTTCAGTATGTCCTCTAACAAGAAACCTGAAATCTATCGAATTTAACGGGAAGGACTGGGTTTTCCGTTATTTTTCAAACTGCGCAACGGCCTAAAGATGTGTGAGACAACGTATCTGTGAGCATAGGTCGTGCCTCAAAAACAAAGTGGACAATAAACCATTGGTATCACATTATGAAATAAAAAAAACATAAATACACCAAAATGTTCTGGTTTATCATCTAAATAATCCCAGCTACACAGAGAGGTCGGAATAGAGAAATGATGCTAAGTAGGAGTGAACAACGATGGATCTATTCTCTTAATACTGCTAAAATAGGCCTAAATTCGTCTGTCGAATGGAACTCTTTATTGACATAATTGTCTAACTCGAATACCCATAATTGATTCCACTGTAACATATGTAGCACTGATTTAATCTCACATGGTGAGTGATACGCTGAGGGTGATTTCCTTTTGGGCTCCCTTTTGTTTATCTTCTTTCATCTTTTGGCAACACACTTGAGTGCCTGTCCTGCTAATCACAGGAAAAGGCAACAAGAGGATAAGTGTGTCATCGAGTGGCTGCTGCACTTTGGCCTCAGGCATTAATATGCTTTAGCAGCATATACGATGTCTCTGGTGGACTGACATTTCTTAACTTAGGTTGAAGAACAGCATAAGTGAGCTTGTAATTTATTGGCTAAGTTCCCTCTAAGAATGAACTTCCATGTCCGGATACCACGTGACCGCAGAACGTCTTCTTCTCAAAGAACATGAGTAGTTGGCACTATAAAAACAGGCATTAAAAGCCTATTTTGGCTGTCCTCAAATACAATACGACATCCAGAAATCCTTACGCGATCAGCCCGACCGGGGCAAGAAGGTAAGCAACATTGATTGGCCCCCTGTCTCCGCGGCTCTGCAGTTCATCAAGATATGGCCATGAAAGGGAGGGCCATGAAAGTCTTTTCTAACACTTCTAACGCAACACCATCCATAATACATTGCGGTGTCCCTCAAGGCTCTTGTACAGCACCTACGCTTTACAACTTATTCACTAAGCCCCTTTTCGAGAAACTTGATGCACTTGGGATTGCCTACACCAACTACGCAGACGACACCCAAGTGCTCCTCCCACTAACAGGCTCATACCACAAAGACGCTCTGGCTCTAAAACTCATATACGCCACCATTCAAGCTTGGATGGCCACTAACGGCCTATGTCTTAACGGGGGTAAGACTGAAATCCTTATCCTCGGCCAAAAATACACACTGGCCAGGCTAGATAGTTGCTTTGCCAATTTCAACATCGACAACTGCACTATCCCAGTCCTATCTTCTGTGAAAACGCTAGGGGTCTACATTGATGCAACCTTGTCCATGGACAAACAAGTTAGTGCCATTGTCTCCGCATCTGCACTAAGCACTAAATTCATCAACGCCATCAAACAATTCCTCTCCAAAGAAAACTGCCTATCAATAGCAAGAGCTACCATAGGCGCTAAACTTGACTATTGCAATGCACTCCTAGCCGGCACCTCTGAAAAAAACCTAAACAAACTTCAGGTCACCCAAAATAACGCTCTAAGAGCAGCCTTAAACATCTCCAAAAGGGACCACATCTCACTGGCAAGACAATCAGTTCACTGGCTCCCTGTCAAAGAACGCATCACCTTCAAGGTACTGACTACTACCCACAAATGTATCCACCACACTGCACCATCATATCTCTCAGACACTATTCTCAGACCGACCTCATCCAGACCTACCAGACTGTGCTACACTAACCAACTCACTGTACCACGCATCAATAAGATTACAGCAGGAGGGCGGGGTTTCCCCTACATAGCACCAAAACTCTGGAACAATCTCCCCCACGCTCTAAGAGCAGAAGGCTCCCTCACAGCGTTTAGAAAAAAACTCGAAACCTCTCTCTTTAACTAAATTTCCTCTACCTACAGCCAATCAGGCACACATTGCTAAATATTGTTACTGCCCAAACTTGTATGCCTGTATGCCTCTATGCTGTAACTAAGTCGCGCTATTCCTGTAACCAGCGCTATTTCTGTAACCAGCGCCAATATGCCTCAGGGCTGATTCTGTGCGCTTAACAAATACGAATAAATAAATAAATCGTGTGACTACACATTTTTTTGAACATTGCGCCGTTGTAACAGGCAATGCGCTAAATAATGGAGGAGTTTGTTATCTTTGGATAAACGACTCAGAGGCCATGAGTGTTTATTAAACACCACTCAGTGTTCCCCTGCATTCCCCCTTTCTTCCCTCCTCTCCTTGCTTTCCTTCTCCTCTTCCCCCCTTCTTTTTACTCCCCCCCTCCTGTTTTTTCCGTGTATTTTTTGCCCTGTCGCCATTAATTTGCGTGAACAGGACGTGATTAGTCTAAAATCATCTCTTCCGCTGTCATTACAGGCACGGATGGCTTCAGCCACTGGCGTCCCTTTCGGCTCCACAAGGGAATTGTCCTTCTTGATACTTTAAATCAATCTGAAGGACCCACACATAGGCAGACCTTTTCGAAAGCGTTATTGCATATCCCTTGGACAAAAGTAAGAAGGGGTTCTTGCATTTATTTGCGCTTTGACGTTTTTTGAAAAGAATTTTGAAAAGAAGAGAGAATATATAGAATTCGTTATCTAGTTTTGCAATGAAGGGCTAATATATAAATAGTGAATATTTGGAATTGTTAAAAGAATAGCACGATGCATTTTGAATCAAATAGATAAAAAATAAACATATCTACTTCAACATTAAGGAATAACAACAATGCCCGCTGCTTAACCTAAGCTACAACCTAAACTAAATAGATTACTGGCATCTACAACCTAAACTAAATAAATTACTGGCATACAGATACATCGCTCCATGCTCCCTCTAGGATCCAAAGAACGCTGGGATGCTGGTGAAAAGAACAACAGCGTGGGTTAACTAACTTACACCCTTCTTGTAAATAATAAATCCAATTGGCCACAAGTGGGCCGGGAACCTGCTCACATCTATATTGGATGTAAGTGATGGATTGGTTATGTTTTGTTTAATGTGATTTGTCTCCTGATATGTACAAGATATAAGTTGTATATAAGTGCCACAAGTGCTTTTGGAAAATTAATTAACAGCCGTCACAATGCTGAATAATGAACGAGCAACCTTAATGACAGGATGTCCCATTTGGGCAATGTAAATCTCTTTTTGATATATTTTGAACCACTATCTTATGTAATGCGTGCTTTTATCAATTTTTTTAGATATTGCAAAACAGTAATGGGATACACGAAAGTATTAATACTTCATTGAACAAATGTGTCTGTCCTGAAGAAGGCCGTGAGAATGATGGTCAAACAGGCATTAGAGATAGTGTTTAATTTAACCTTAAGGCCGAAACATGTCGACAATTCTGAAAGACTAGAAAACAACAAGAGTCTTTTGCTAAACATCTATAATTTTGTTGTAGATGCTCTGATTTATTTAAAATCGACCCCTTCACTAACTATGTTTGCGTTCTTTTAAAAATGTGTTTAGTAACATTTTGTATAGTTTTTTATTCAAATATGTATTTTTACACAAAAAAATAGTATTTCAGTCAAACATAAGAGTTTTCATAAGATATGTGGTATAATGATATAAGAGTGTTGTCTAAGCTTTGTGGTATAATGATCTAACTTAATTGCTGATAAAAAGATATGTGTGCTAATATGGTAATAGTATAAAAATATCACCAATCCTGACCCTAACTGGCGTAGAGAGGGGTCATCTTTTTTTCACCTTTGTATAGACAGTGTATTACCTGCCATCCCATTTTGAGAAATTGATCCCCCGTAAGAAAAAATATTGGGAGACTACCTTGTTTTGAGGTGACAACAACACAAGAGACATTAAATACCGGCAGCAGCCATACTTGGTTATTGAAGGACTCAAATATACAAACGGCAAGTGCCAACAAATCACACTTACTTGTCTTGCACAAAGACTATTAGGATATGGAGAGGAATTCCTTGCCCAAGGGTATGCAACCTGCGCACAAATGTGCCCCGAGAACATTGCAAAATTGACATGGATTGCAGCGATAGAGAATCCAGTGAAAGTGCATTGAGAAGAAACATATGAACTTTGCTTCCACAGTGAAGGAACAACTTTTATCGGCTCATATGAGAAGTGCAGCAAGACCCTGCTCATCCAAGACCTGAAGAGGGGCACGGCAGCAGTAATGGATTACTACTGGGTCTGTGGCCAACAAGTGTACTTGCACCTCCCACCTTCATGGAGGGCTATTGTTCGCTGGCCACGTTTAATGCTCACCTGATATCCACGGGGACGCCACCCAGCCTGACTGGACCACTCGCGATCTCAAACCCCTCCCTTGGACTCTGTTTGGTCGAGGATCGGGCCTGAAATACAGGAATTTTGGGTTTAATCTTACTGTCTCTTGATGCCTGGATCGCATGCAGGGGTGCATTGTTGGTGTGGGCGCGTCGTGACCTAGTTGCTTCACTGGTGCGGGCCCTAAGAGTCCAGACCTGCTGTGACTCCAGTCCGTCAAGGTAAGTTTGCTGGTTTTTGCAGTTTGTCCTTTTCTTTCCAATTGCCCCTGTTAATGTCTCTCCTTCTTCCTCTAGGTGCAGGAAGAGCTCATTAGTGATGTCGTGCTGCTTGGGGCTAAGCACGAGATGGTAAGTGAAAGCGCGATGCGCCGCGCTATCTGCCTTTTCTTGTGCTGACCTGTCTTTCTGTCTTTCTTGCAGGCCGCTGCAATGTCCCAGAATGGATGCTGGCTGAGAAAATAGTGAGCAGTGAGTAATGTGTAGCATGCAGCACCTTCTTGACTTTTTGTGTGTTATCTGTGTTTCCTTTCTTTTGCAGGTCGTTGTTATGGCCCGGAATGGATGTTGACCAAGAGCGACTCGAACCCAGGTAAGCGTGCGATTGTGATTCGTTCTCTTCTTCTCAGGTTGCAGCATTTTCAAAGATCGAAGGGACGTCGCTGAGATGCTGTGTTCTCTGGACCAAAAGAGCGATGCATGGCGAGCAGGATTCACTCACAGCTAAGTGTTATACTGATGGTGTTCTTGCTCTTTCAGGTACGTGGCTCCAGGAAGGCAGGCGAAGATCCGAGCAGAACGTGGTGCAGAGCGCAGAGTAACGCAAAGTGTTTCTCTGCCCGGGCGTGGCTTATATAGCCCCCAGGTATCCCAGGTATCCCTAGGCCTGACCACACCTAAAACACTAGACCGCATAGCACGGTTCATTGAACTGAACTATGCAGGGGCATCCATATTGTACAAAAGTCAATTGCCAAGTCCAGACCTCAAGTCTTCCTCACTTTATATATGAGTTTGGCGCCAAAGGCGCCAGGACTGACTCCAGGAGAGTCTTGGATGAGATGGCAAGGCCTTTAAGGCCATGATGGAGGGTTGTAGCTTAGCCAAAATGCATTGCCTATTAGGGCCAGGGACAGGGGTCATGACACCACGCTACACTCAGCGCTACTAGTAATCCCAGAATAACACTTGAAAGGGGGGCCAATACCTGACATAGCCCCAACAGTTTCTCTTGCATTTGAGGAACAGAACCCAGTGCCACCATCAGAATTTCACATCCTCTTCGGGAAAAGCCAGTATAAAAAACTGCAAAGGAAGAAGATATCATCAAACTATCTGTCAAAAGACTCCCCCGCATGGCTTGGGGAAATCCCTGAAGAATACCGATTATTCAGCTCAGCTGAAACCTTTTTCGCCTCACCGACGTACAGGCAGCTGCCAATGCAAAATGGCTGCAGAGAGTACTCTGGGAACTGGTTCAGTTGGCAAATGACACTGAGCATGGTCAACATCATAAAGGTCAATCTGGGTACCCTAAGGTTAATGACGAAGCAAAACTGCTACGTCCTTGATATGCTGACGACAATGGAAGGAGGCGTGTGCCTCCCCAAGATGCAGAGAATGGATCATTGTCTCACATAATAGCAGCAGTACACGGTCTGGGAGTGTGCATGAAAAAAGAAGCTGGCATCAAAGGGGAAAATTGGTTTGATATCACCTTCGATTGGGCTTCATCCTGGCTAGGAGCCATTGTGAAGATGCTGGTAGCTGTCATCATGTTCATCTTGCTCGTCTTTTGCACCTGTCAAATGGGGCTGCAGTGTTGTGCCAAAGCAGTGCCTAGTAGAGCAATTTTGATGGTTTCAATTGGGTCTCCAAAAGCACCTCACAATACAAAGGATACTGAAATACAAACAGACCACGCCATTCCTCAAATGATTCCTATCCTCTATGGAGATGAAGTAGACCGCTTACACCGCACCTGTAACTGGAGGGACTGCCCTGAGAGCGTCAGAGCTATGGGCTAGTAATACTTGGTACAAAGGGGGTCTGCTCTGACGTCTGGAATTCTGGGGTCTACTTATTGACTGCAGTAGGCCTAGATTTATTCTATCATGTCACATACATGCAAAGACACTCTAGATGTAATAGTACTCATGAAATTTGAGAAATGCAGACAAAAATAGATGTAGAGGGTACAGCTTTTATTTTGCTGTTAATGCATTTCATAGTCATGCATTTATAATCTTTTTATATTTTTTTTTGTAAAAGGTACAGTACATTTAAGGGTAGTTAGTTCTTAATATTCACAAATCCTTAATGTAACTGAGTTAGCAACTGAGTTGAATATATACAAAGCTAAAACAAAGTAGTGCTCCGAGATCAATGTGTAACCACCACCTATAGTGACAAGTGATAGTACAGGTATTCAATACAGAACAACCAACTGAAAACAATAAATGGTATAATAATTGGTTGTATGTAGCCAGGCTAAAGGGTGACCTAACACGTGGTCGACGTCTGGATCTGAATCAAGAGGTTGGGAGGACCAGGTAGAATATGGGGTGCTGGTCCTTAGACGTTTCGGCAAGATGCCTTCATCTTGGGCCTGGAGTAGGTCTCCCTAGAAGAGAGTTAGGGGGACTCTATTAGTGCCTGAAGTAGTGGTTAAAAACTGAGGAACATGACATAAGAAAATCCAAAATTGTGGTACACCACTGGTAAAGTTGGGATAAAAACAAGGGAAGCACGGGACTGACCTGGGGGGTAGCAATGCTGGAAGGGTCTTAGAATTGCTGTTTCACGGGTGTGGAGCAAGGTATCTATTGGTCCTTGCTTCTAGGGTGCAGCAGCAGTCTGTTGTAAGCTATGAAGATAAGAATACACAAACTTGTGATTCAACCTAATGCACCTGATGGTACCAGTATGAAACATACATTGACTGGAAAATCAGGTAATTGAGGAAGAAAATGCCTGGTGCTCACCTTCCTCAATGTGCTCATGGTAGATAGTCACTGGAGGTGGATGCTGGCTGTGTGGCATCTGCTTAAGGTGTGGGGGAGGAAAAAGATGTTGTTGGAGCTTGGTTTCCCAAAGTAGTTCCCCAATATCCGCTTTCCTGTAGAGTGAAGAAGAAGGGCACGTCCGAAATTAATCATGTGGCAGGGGGGGGGGGCGCTATAGTGACCAGGTGTGGGAGGCTGGGTCCGGGGTTACCTGGAATTGAAGACCTGAGCAGGTTTGAAGTAATCCTGTGGAGCCACGATTGTGAGATGTGGCTCAGCTGCCGTGTTTAAAAAGAAAAGAAACGCTGAGCTGTGGACGGCGGGGCAAAGCGTGTATGCGCATGGAGAATAGTGTTTAGTTGGGGTTCACAACTGCGCATGTGCAGGCGGGAGAGGCTTCAAAGCTGCTGAATGCGCGCATGGAGTGCTGTTAGTGATGCTACACTACTGCGCATGTGTTGAGAAGTGATGTGTCCGTGATAGTGTTCTGGTGGCGTTATTGTAGCCCTTGAATCACATGAGCGCGTGTCAGTCACAGAACCGAGACAAAGCGGGAATCAGAGGTATAGCGTCTCTATGGCAAAGAATGCCTGTACGTATTAAGTGCACTAGGTGCAAATGTCCCGTAGCCAAGGGAGCCACGGGCTGTGTTATCTCTAACATATTGTCAGTACTTATGAACAGGTGATCATACCAGTCAGAGTGGGGTGGGCTGGTGCAAGGATGGATTATAGGACGTGAAGGCTGCAGGATACAGGTGTGGCTTGGAGGGTGGTAGGCAGCCACTAAGGCTGCAAGTCAGTATGGGGGGCACTCTAGGAGGGGGTCCCTGGTAAGTCCAAGGCAATAAATGCAGGAACGGGTCCATTGAGTGGTCAGTTGTGGGCTGACTAAGTAGCGGGAGACTGGGAATAGGGGTAGCGTGATTATCTACAATACCCGGTAGGTTCTGCCTTGTTCATCCCATTGATAGTGCTTTTCAATTTGAAGATCCACCAGGCCTCTCTGTGGTTAAGTGAGTTGATGGCATTGCTGGTGTTGGGTACTGAGTCTGCTATCCACCAAAAGATGTCATCAGGTCCATGGTGATTTTCAGTATAGTGTTGGACCATGGAAGCTGTTAGGGATTTACATCTAATCCGAGATCGATTTTCTCGTATTCTTTTGTGGATTTGACGGGTGGTTTGTCCTACATAATGGAGGCCACATGGGCATTCAATTATGTATATCACGTTTGCTGTTTTGCAATTTGTGAACTTTCTGAGTTGCCAGTCTTTTTCTCCGATCCTGAATGAATTCATTTTCTTGGTGAACCGGCAAACTGTACATGTGCCGCAAGGGTGGTGGCCCTTTATTTCATGCATGTTCCAAATCGTTGACCTTTGCGTCTTGTTCTCCATTCTGGCATGTGTTAACATATCATTGAGGTTTTTGGATCTTTTGAGCACCATTATGGGTACTTTTTCATCCGGCAGGCTCAATTGCACTAAGGGCCAGAATTTTTTCAATATACCTTTCAGTTTAGTTGTGTCAGGACCAAAGGTAGACACGAAGGTGAGAGTGTCATCATGGTCGGAGCTCGCCATTTTGGGTGTTAGCAGGCATTCTCTCTGTGTTTATTTGGCTCTTTTCGTAGTTTTCCTGATGAGTTTTTTGGGGTACCCTCTTTCCTCCAGTTTACTTTTTAGGACCTTGGCATGTTTGTTATATTGGTCCAATTCTGTGCAGTTTCGTCTTAACCTCAAGAATTCGCCATATGAAAGATTGTCCGGTAGACTCCTCGGGTGATGGCTGTTGTAATGGAGCAAGGTGTTTCTATCCGTCTCCTTAGTTAAGAGGTTGCACATCAGGGTCTCGTTCTTGGCTGAGATGGAAAGATCCAAGAAATTGATAGTAGTGCTGCTGCTTTGCATGGTAAATTTTATTTCTTGTGTCTTGGTGTTGAGCCAGTTAAAGAACTCAGCTATACTATTTCTGTCCCCTTTCCATATTAGAATGACATCATCGATATATCTATACCATGAGGTAATTTTGTCTTGAAAGGGGTTTGAGGTGTTGAGGACGTGGAGGTGTTCAAATTCAGCCATAAATATTACTTCCAAACTTGGAGCAAATGCTGCTCCCATGGTCGTTCCGATTGTTTGAAGATAGTAGTTGTCGTCAAATGTGAAGAAGTTGTTAGTCAGAGCAAGTTCTAGGAGTTCCACTATAAAGTTAGTGGGAACTCTTCTATGAATCATACAATGGTTTAGGTGATGTCTTATGCATTCCACCGCTGCTTCTTGTGAAATACTTGTATATAAACTTACTATCTCCATGGTGACTAGAAGTTCTTGGTCTTTATTGAATGAGAGTCCTTCAAACTTTGTGATGGTAGACATCGCATCTCTCAGGTAAGTGGGTGTTTGCTCGCTTAGTGGCTTGAGGAAATGGTCTATAAACTTACAGATGGGTTCAAGAATTGATCCACAACCTAACACTATGGGTCTTCCTGGAGGGGTCTGTCTGTTTTTGTGTAGTTTTGGAAGAGCATAGAATGCAGGAGTCCTGTTTTCTGAAGTATTGAGGAATGTTTCTTCTCGGTCTGTGATCCAATCCTGTTCTAGTGCATATCTTGTTACTTCCTGGATTTGATGCTTCATATCTGCTGTGGGGTCTTTCCTGAGTTTTTTTTTATAGTTTCCTTCTTCATTGAGTAATTCCATTACCATGCCTTTGTATTGCGTGATATTCTGGATGACAATCCCTCCGCCTTTATCGGCTGCTTTAATGATCAGTTGTTTATTCTCAGCTAAAGTTGTCAATGCCTTGCGTTCAACTGTGATAAGGTTGTGTCTCATATGTTGAGGTTTTGTTTGGAGTTTTTTGATTTCTTTGGTAATGTATTTCTCGAATGTTATCAGGGATCCTTGTACCTCGTTATCCATGGGATTGAATGTGGATTTGACTCTTAGGCCTGTGTCATCTAGTTCTGGGCGGAAGTCTTTGTCTTTGAAGTATATTTTTCTTCTGATACTCCTAAATAGATTGAATAGTTCTGTGTCCAGTTTAAACCAGTCTGTATGTTTGGTGGGTACAAAGGATAATCCTTTGGTAAGGATGGAAATTTCTTCCTTAGAGAGTGTGATTCCCGATAGGTTGAATATAGGGATTTCAGTTAGAACCTGCGGTTGGTCCTCCTCCTCTGGTTGCGTTGTCCCCACTGGGGGTAGTTGAAAAACTGCATTGCCTGTGGATGCGGAGGCGGCCCCCAGTATGCTCCTCTGGGGGCCATTTGCCATAAAAAAAAGGCATCTGATGTGGTGGCTGGTAGTGTCCTTGTTGTCTATTTCTATTTTTGGTTTGGTTGGGGTCTCCTGATGATGAGCCAGAGGTGGAGGTATCTGAGAATGAGACCCATTTGCGTCTGCTTCTAGTAGCAGATGTTTGATTGACCAGTCTTTCCTTTTTCTTATTGTCTTTGTACTCAGCTGAGAGATACGGGTAGGCTTGTTCTATTTTAACCGAATTAATTGGCAAGGGGGGGAGGTTTGATGTTCAGCGCAAGGATCTAATGCATTTAGTTGGAGTGAATAGAGCTGCAGGTGAATGCAGGAGGCGGGATTTGCCGAATCTGCCGCCAGGTAAGGAACCACAAGAGCAATTGTTTTGCAACCACACTGCGCGTAAACACTAGTTGAGTCCAAAGTGGTATAGTAGATTTTAATTGACACTGAGGTAGCCTGACACGTGTTTCGGGCACTTGCCCTTCAACTGAGGCTACAGAATTATTTGTATATACACAATATTGTGGTACAGAGTTAAACAGAAGCAAAAATTGGGGACCCAAGGTAGCAGGGCAACCAAGGCGGAGGGCCACAAACACATACATTAATGGCATGAGATCGCAAGATTTTGGTCCATAGTATTAAGAATCAAATTCAAATTTTTGAACAATTTTCAAAGAACCAAGACAACATAACAGAAGACAATCAAACGTAAATGCAAATGAAAAACCATACCATATATATAAGCGAAATTCATCAGGTCAAGGTGAAGGGGGAAAGAAAATAAAACAGACAACCATTAGCTGGGAGGTTCTAGGTGGGCCATACAACATGGAGGCTAGTGGTGAAGAGGGAATCTTTTTACCTGTGAGTCAGGTGTGTTCAGTTTGGGCTGAGGGAAAATAACCAGTAGATCTGATTAGGGCAGCACATGGATTGCCATTTTAATAAATTGAAGCTTACAACCATATTGGGAATTAATGCATTACCAAAATACTTACCCTGAATAGGGTTAAATGATAAAAGATAATTTCTCATGCGCTCCACTGAAAAACAATTATGGGCGCAAGAGATTAGACATGTACTAATCTATAATGAACTAACATTTGAAAGAGGGGCAACTGCCAAAATAATACCTGTCACATGCAATTGCACTCAATTATATGTAGAAGCGTTTCCGCGTGTCTTTGGAGTAGAAGATGGAAGGGGGAGCCGTCCAATTGGCGTGTGTCCAAGATGAGAGGGAAAGAGGAAGGATAGAGAGACCAATTAATTGATTGCAGATGCGTGTCTGGCTAAGTAAATGCGAGCCGCGCAGACCCTGCCAGCCTAGGGGTCTGCGTAAAAGTATTGGACTCACCAGCGTCTCCGCTGAGTAAACCGAACTGGAGCCTGCCGGCCGCGGCTCATACTGTCATTGTTATGGCAGCCGGGAGAACGCACAACGACCGCAGCCGTGCGTAAAGGGACGTACGGCCGCCATCTTGGTTGTATATATCTTAGTGCGGCCTAGTGGATGGGAAAAAAGTTAGAAAAAGAACGGAGGCCGGGTGCGTTGCCACTAAGAGGGGAGAGCGATGCACAAGTGTGCTCGAATAAAGCCGAGCCAACAATTGCACTTGATTCAGTCCCAGTGAATTATCAGTGCAAATTAAACCGGCATTACAATGTATGTTGAAATAATTCTAAATGATAATTAGCCCAATTAGGTAAGTTTGACAATTTAGAGTTGGAATTAGGGGGGCAATAAAAAATTGGCCCGTATCAAGACCTGCCAGTTGCGCAAGCGAGATAAGTAAGAATTCATTGTCCAATCATAAGGAAGTTGATACATAAGGCACTTGATAGTTCAAAAAACGTAAAGAGAAGGTCATCCCTTCCTAAACCTCTCAGTTGGGCACTTTGAAAACAAAGAGTAGAGTGAAGATTTACGGCAGCTAAGTGTATGGCACAAGGAGAACCTCCAGCATGGGAAGGAAAGTGAAGTGTATAAGTTACATACGAGTTGGATTTAGACAAACCATTTATATAGTACAATTCACTCATAAAAACACAGAAAGTTCATGATCTGTATTGAGGCCATGTGTGACCGTGCGAAAGCGGCAAATAAGTCGCGCTTCTAACTGGCGTAGTTTCAGAACCAAATTGCCACCTCGTTGTGGTAATGAAACCTTGGCCATCCCAGTAAATCTAATTTCAGCTTTGTTATCCATTTGGTGGATTTGTTGCCAATGTACAGATAATGGGTATTTGGAGTCTACTTGAGAGATGGAGGCCAAGTGTTCCCTGATTCTAATCTTCAAAGGCCGAATTGTACTGCCGATGTAGCGCTTCCCACATACACAAAGAATGCAATATACACAGAATTTGGTATTGCAGTTCATGAAAGAGTTAATTGTATATCTGCCCAAATGGCCAAATTCTAGTTTCTTAGTTTCAAGTGCGAATGCGCACATAGAACATCCCCCACATTTACGAAAACCACTTGTGCTTGCTGACTGTAACCAAGTTAGTTTAGATTGCGGATTAGACATAAATGAAGGTGAGAGGATGTTTTTGAGATTGCTAGCCTTGGTGTAGATGAAATTTGGCGAATTATCTACCCAGGGAGTGATATCTCTGTCCAATTGTAAAATGTGCCAATGTCTCTTGACTATACTGTACAGTTTTGAACTCTCTGTGTTGTATTTGGTAATAAATTTCAATTTGTTGCTATGAGTACTCTGAGGGCGTGCTTTAGGAGTGAGTAAATCCTCTCTCTTCAGAGATTGCACCTCCAGTAGAGCTTTGTCAAGGAGGTGACTGTCGTAACCTCTTTCCAGAAAGCGGTTGCGGATAAGTGAACATTCGGTTTTGAAATCCTCATTTGTTGAGCAATTGCGTCTAGCACGTATAAATTCTCCTTTGGGAATGTTGCGTGAGACCGATTTCTTGTGGCAACTGCTCGCGTGAAGTAAAGAATTAACTGAAGTGGATTTGCGATAAGTTTTGGTTATCAGTTTACCATCCAAAATTGTAATAGTTAGATCAAGAAAATTGATACTACTGAGGCTGACAGTCTGTGTAAACTGAATTCCCCATATGTTAGTATTGAGATAGTTCACAAAATCATTAAGGGTGTCACGGGAGCCCTTCCAAATCAGAATCACATCATCTATATATCTCTTCCAAATATAGATGTATGGTGAGAACATAGTATTTGTGAAGACAACCATTTGTTCAAAATGATGCATGAATATATTTGCAAGAGCTGGGGCATAGTTTGCTCCCATTGCTATTCCAATAAGTTGGCGGTAGTAGATATTGTTGAACAGAAATACGTTGTTAGAGAGAGCACAAGACAAGAGTTCTTTAATCATTTCAATGTGTTCATAAAATGAGGCAGAGTGTTCCCGAAAAATGTAATCAACACTAATAATTGCTTTCACATGGTCAATGGAGGTATAGAGTGCTTTAACATCAAGTGTCACTAGTAACATGTTGGGTAGTACAGGTAATTGATCCAGTATATGTAAAATGTGCATGGTATCTCTGATAAAGGTGGGGATAGAAGTCACCAGAGGAGCAAGACATTCATTGATGTACATAGAGATTGGTTCAAAAATCCCACCACCCCCACTCAAGATTGGTCTTCCTTCTGGTATTGTGGTGAAAGGTTTGTGGATCTTGGGCAGGAAATAGGCAGTGGGCATGATTGGGCCATCTACAGTGAGAAACCGTTTTTCAACATCTGTTAAGAGGCCTCTGGTGTACCATTTGGCCAGAAGTTGGCTGACTGTTGCCCTGAGTGTACCAATTGGGTTTGAGGGCAAAGTTTCATAACAGCCAAGTGAGTTTAAATGTTCTAGGCCCATGGCAATGTAGTCCCTCTTATTCATTATTACCACATTGCCACCTTTGTCTGCCTCTTTAAGAATCAGGTTCTCATTGGAAGCCAACTTTTGCAAAGCTATTTGTTGTTGGCGCGTCAAGTTGCATTTGCGCCCTTGTTTCGTATGGGTGGAGTCTTGCAGTTTGTGTATGTCATTTGTGACTGCTTGATGAAATGTATCAATCAAATTGTCTTTCGGAAAAGTAGGCACAAATTTAGATTTGCTTGATAATTCTTTTATTTTCAGATTTTGCTGTTGTATGCTGAGGTCATGCAGTAGATCTATCACATTAGTGTTGGGATCATAGTCGCATTCGTCCAGTGACATAAGAACATGTGTACTTAGCATGGTCTGAAGCGTGACATCTGAGGGGGCAGGCTGCTGTGGTTTGGACTTGAAATACTTGATTTGAGTTGCAAAATATTTTTTCAATTTTATTTTCCGAATAAATTTGAACAGGTCAATCTGAATTTGAACAAAGTCATTACGGTTGGTTGGAGCGAACGAGAGTCCTTTGTTCAGGAGTACACGTTCATCTTGAGAGAGAGGATAGTCACTCAAATTGGTAATCAGATCTAGTTTGTCTGATTCCTGAGGTTTTGCTGATACTGTGATCGAGTCATTCTGCGTTGCGGGAGAGGGGGGGCATTTGCACCTGTGAGGTTGGCCACCCCTTGTGCCCCGAGGCTTGGGTCTGGGGTTGTGGTACTTGTAACTGGAGGTATTTGGAACCTGACTTTTTTCATGGCCGCAAGTGCGGCTTGGCGATTGCCTTTCTTGTAACGGCAAATCTGCTCTAAAAAAGGGGTAGGTTGAGGTTGTGTAGTATGGGCACGATTGCCCGTGTAAACCGTCAAAGTCCTCAGAGAGATTAGACTCAGTATGACTGGGCCCCTCTGAGGGGTCTGTGTCTATATCTGCTTTATCAGCATCACTATCTACTTCAGAACTCGCTAGTGAGGAGGCTGCACTGGTTGGTCGTGAGCGTGAGACTTCATCATATTTCGGTTGGTATGTGTATACCCTATTATCCCGATAATCTCTATCATCACGGGAAAATTTACGTGATTTGCGGAGTTTAACCTCATCTTGATGTCTTCGCAGTCGGGTATACAGGGTTTTGTAGTTTTTGTCTATAGTTGCACTAGGTGCATCAAAATGTGCAATCTCCTCCTTTAATACATCAATTTGAGTTACGATACGATCATGTTCTCTGCTTGCATGTTCAATAAGAAGTTTAAGCATTGTATTTGAGCTGGCCGATAGATTTGCTTCCCAATCGATCGCTAGGTCATTGTCAGCCGGGTCTTCGAAGTCTGGCAGAATAAGAATACGAAGACCTCTAGGAATTTTATTTTCTTTCAGGTAATGTGTTAGGGTAGTTTTTTCCCAAAATTTATTAATCTCTCTGATGCTAAGACGTTCTAATTTCATAAACTTGGTTCGAAGATCGTTATTTTCAGAGTTCAATCTCTTGAAAGGATTCAAGGTTGAGCCTTTGGGAGCAAATAATGCTTTGATGTCATCCTCTCTAGTCAGAATATATTCTGCTGCAGTAGCCATTGTGCTTGTTTATTAGTAAGTGATCCAGTCTGCGGCTGAGCCTCTGGGACCCAATACTAAACGAATTAATTGGCAAGGGGGGGAGGTTTGAGGTTCAGCGCAAGGATCTAATGCATTTAGTTGGAGTGAATAGAGCTGCAGGTGAATGCAGGAGGCGGGATTTGCCGAATCTGCCGCCAGGTAAGGAACCACAAGAGCAATTGTTTTGCAACCACACTGCGCGTAAACACTAGTTGAGTCCAAAGTGGTATAGTAGATTTTAATTGACACTGAGGTAGCCTGACACGTGTTTCGGGCACTTGCCCTTCAACTGAGGCTACAGAATTATTTGTATATACACAATATTGTGGTACAGAGTTAAACAGAAGCAAAAATTGGGGACCCAAGGTAGCAGGGCAACCAAGGCGGAGGGCCACAAACACATACATTAATGGCATGAGATGGCAAGATTTTGGTCCATAGTATTAAGAATCAAATTCAAATTTTTGAACAATTTTCAAAGAACCAAGACAACATAACAGAAGACAATCAAACGTAAATGCAAATGAAAAACCATACCATATATATAAGCGAAATTCATCAGGTCAAGGTGAAGGGGGAAAGAAAATAAAACAGACAACCATTAGCTGGGAGGTTCTAGGTGGGCCATACAACATGGAGGCTAGTGGTGAAGAGGGAATCTTTTTACCTGTGAGTCAGGTGTGTTCAGTTTGGGCTGAGGGAAAATAACCAGTAGATCTGATTAGGGCAGCACATGGATTGCCATTTTAATAAATTGAAGCTTACAACCATATTGGGAATTAATGTATTACCAAAATACTTACCCTGAATAGGGTTAAATGATAAAAGATAATTTCTCATGCGCTCCACTGAAAAACAATTATGGGCGCAAGAGATTAGACATGTACTAATCTATAATGAACTAACATTTGAAAGAGGGGCAACTGCCAAAATAATACCTGTCACATGCAATTGCACTCAATTATATGTAGAAGCGTTTCCGCGTGTCTTTGGAGTAGAAGATGGAAGGGGGAGCCGTCCAATTGGCGTGTGTCCAAGATGAGAGGGAAAGAGGAAGGATAGAGCGACCAATTAATTGATTGCAGATGCGCTCTCCCCTCTTAGTGGCAACGCACCCGGCCTCCGTTCTTTTTCTAACTTTTTTCCCATCCACTAGGCCGCACTAAGATATATACAACCAAGATGGCGGCCGTACGTCCCTTTACGCACGGCTGCGGTCGTTGTGCGTTCTCCCGGCTGCCATAACAATGACAGTATGAGCCGCGGCCGGCAGGCTCCAGTTCGGTTTACTCAGCGGAGACGCTGGTGAGTCCAATACTTTTACGCAGACCCCTAGGCTGGCAGGGTCTGCGCGGCTCGCATTTACTTAGCCAGACACGCATCTGCAATCAATTAATTGGTCTCTCTATCCTTCCTCTTTCCCTCTCATCTTGGACACACGCCAATTGGACGGCTCCCCCTTCCATCTTCTACTCCAAAGACACGCGGAAACGCTTCTACATATAATTGAGTGCAATTGCATGTGACAGGTATTATTTTGGCAGTTGCCCCTCTTTCAAATGTTAGTTCATTATAGATTAGTACATGTCTAATCTCTTGCGCCCATAATTGTTTTACAGTGGAGCGCATGAGAAATTATCTTTTATCATTTAACCCTATTCAGGGTAAGTATTTTGGTAATACATTAATTCCCAATATGGTTGTAAGCTTCAATTTATTAAAATGGCAATCCATGTGCTGCCCTAATCAGATCTACTGGTTATTTTCCCTCAGCCCAAACTGAACACACCTGACTCACAGGTAAAAAGATTCCCTCTTCACCACTAGCCTCCATGTTGTATGGCCCACCTAGAACCTCCCAGCTAATGGTTGTCTGTTTTATTTTCTTTCCCCCTTCACCTTGACCTGATGAATTTCGCTTATATATATGGTATGGTTTTTCATTTGCATTTACGTTTGATTGTCTTCTGTTATGTTGTCTTGGTTCTTTGAAAATTGTTCAAAAATTTGAATTTGATTCTTAATACTATGGACCAAAATCTTGCCATCTCATGCCATTAATGTATGTGTTTGTGGCCCTCCGCCTTGGTTGCCCTGCTACCTTGGGTCCCCAATTTTTGCTTCTGTTTAACTCTGTACCACAATATTGTGTATATACAAATAATTCTGTAGCCTCAGTTGAAGGGCAAGTGCCCGAAACATGTGTCAGGCTACCTCAGTGTCAATTAAAATCTACTATACCACTTTGGACTCAACTAGTGTTTACGCGCAGTGTGGTTGCAAAACAATTGTTCTATTTTAAAGTTGCTGATATCTTTTGCCAATTTTTTATGTTTTTTCTCTAATGTAATAGAAGCAAATTGTTGGAAGGCTTTGTCGATTTCTTTAAGTTTCTCTCTGGCATTGGTAAGGCTGTCATCATTCAAAAATGTGGACTCTTCTTTTTTAAGATCTTGTTGTATTTTCGTATGGATACGTTGGGCTGTTGTTATGGTGAGGGCCATTAAGTCCCTGCTGCATTTTGTTGAAATCTTACTGAATCCCAACTTATAGTCCTTGTCTTCTAGAAATAGTGCAGGTTCATTTCTGACTAATAAACCCATGAGTACAAGATTTACTCTGAGATATTCCCTGAGAAAGTGTCCGTGTACTTCCGTCCGGAAGCATTTCTTCTTTAGATTTAGTAGTACATCTTCTGAGGATGTGGAGGCTATGTGTTGCTGAGCTCCTGCCATGTTACCGCACCCTCATTGCCCCACCCCATCACCCTGAAAACGTATGAGGAAGTATGGGTTGATCTAGCAGGTGATGGGGGATGTATGTATATGACATGCACAACTGAAGAAAATGCTCAAGCATGAGAAAGTTTGCGGTCAGTATGTACGGCCTGGATGCCAATAAAGGGAATTCCACCATATGAGGCTCCAGTGAGAAGGGAGAACAAACGCATGGGTATGGGGGAGTTTGTTACTGTAGAAGTAATGAAGGGGAGGAATGTTGGCAATGAAACAAACCTATGCCACCCCCCTGCGGGCTTTAGAGTGAGGGAAACCCCATAAAGAAACATGTAATGTGCCAGGGGGCTGGGGAGTGTACTAAGGAACCCTGCACAGACATAGTATTATGCACATTGTAGATGTTTAGACTTAGTGAATTTAGTGCATGCATATAAATAGGGTCCATTTTATAGCTATGGCAGAAACATTGGGGCTGCCTGGCAGCGCATTAGACACAGGCCGCCAATCTGATGAAGAAACCTGCATAGGCCCAAGCACTGATGAGAGAGAGAGACCTGCGCTGTTCATTTCTACAGAATCCCTCCTTTGTTCCACAACTGTTGCCAGTACATTTTATCCAGAGGAAATAAAGTATCCTGCAAGCATGAGACAGTGCTAGCTGTCTCGCTGTACGTGTTGTCACAACCAGGCCAGAGCAATCCTCACCCCCCCCACCCAGCCAAATACAAGTTATAGTTCCTACAACTGTCCAAATCCAGAGACCCCTGAATTCTGAGATATCAGCTGACCCCAGGCCACCCACCATAAACCAGACAACAATAAAAGATTGGTCATCCTATCTGTACTTCACAATGGCATGATTTGTAATGCAAGGTGCGGTGATGGATAAATTATAGTTCAAAAGTGAGGGTGGAAACCTTGGACGCCTGACGATACAACTGGGATGAGCGAAATGTGCGGGTCACAGAGGCCTCGAACCTCCCCGTGTACCAGTCCATGATCATAGAAAAAGAGGTACTGGCGCTCCTCTGCGAGAATGAACACAGCCTAACCACCTGCTCTATGGGAAGTTACCCACTCCAGAGTCCGCAGCCACATTTTAGCTCACTAAACCTTTCACAAAGGAGGAATACCCCTTTGCACATCAGTCTTTGTCTCGCCCACATGAGCAGTCCAGCAGTGAAATGCTAAGCAATCCTCATTTCAATAAGAGTAGCAACAGCAACTCCAGACATGTGTTTTGGCCTAGTTGGACCTCATCAGTGAGGTGGAGCTGTGCCTCTCTGAGCAAAGTGAGCAAGGGGTCCACATCTGGATAACCCT
The DNA here is from genome assembly GCF_040938575.1 of Ambystoma mexicanum. NCBI lineage: Eukaryota > Metazoa > Chordata > Amphibia > Caudata > Ambystomatidae > Ambystoma > Ambystoma mexicanum. Next base: position 1,032,175,950 of record NC_090941.1, on the reverse strand, counting down.
AGGCAACTTAGGGTGACTAACCCCAAGTTCCATAAACATTCTGCGAGAACGAACATGGCCTAATGACATGCTCTATGGGAAGGTGCCCACTTGAGAGTTCGCAGCCATATTTTAGCTCACTTTAGCTTTCACAAAGGAGGACTATTTATTTGCATATCAGTCTTTGTCCCGCCCACTTGAGCAGACCAGCGCCGAAATGCTAGGCAATCCTCCTTTGAACAAGTGTACCAAAAACCACCCCAGACACGTGTTTCAGCCTCGTTGGGCATCATCAGTGAGGTGGAGCTGTGCCTCTTTGAGCACAGTGAGAAAGGGTCCATGTCGGGATAACCTTAGGTAACCTTTTTGGGAACTCATCACTATGGAGAGCACTTTGTGGGATCACCAATGCGGGTACATGTATCATCACTATGCAGCATATTAATCCCCAGTTCTGCAACTGCATGTAGGCTCTGGATCCACAGGCCCAATATCGATCCATTACCCTACAGTTCCTCCATCCATTTCTGGCACTTCAATTATATGTTTGCAGCCTTTATTCATCCCAACCAGGATCAGGCAATTGTTCCTGAAGCATGTTGTTGCATTTTTTAGTGGTATTATTGAAACTGGTCCTGCTTAATTTTTCTGACCCATGTGAGTAACTTTGAGTATTTGGCCCATGAATCTGTACAGAAGGTAGCCCCCTATCCCCTCAAACTAAATGGATTGGAGATAGACCCCACCCCCCTCAAACCGAATGTAGCTAACTTGTCAGGCGGATCAATGACTCTAATACTGCGAAAATCAGAAATGTAGTATCTTTCAGAAAAGTGCTTTGAAAGGCGATCTATTTTGTGGGGTCAGAATGCCTTGCACAGTAGAGAATGTGTCAAGTGGCACATGTTTATGATAAACTGAGCAGGGACTTGCTCAGATTGGTCAGGCATTTCATAATTTGATCAGCCATATTGAGTGGGACCAAATCATGCAAATTCTCAGGCAAACTATGAGATGGTGCTGGGCATACAAATCGTGGATTTCTGTTAAATCATGTTGAAATAATGAAATAATTACCTCATGGCATTTCATTGAGAGTTCAGTAGAAAGGACATAATGCCTGGACTTCTCAGTTGTAATCTTGACAGTGACTGGCCGGGGGAGCCATGTAGTGTTTAAGGGAAGATAGCAAAAGTACAGAAATCTGGTCAAACTAGCAACAATTGCTGAGTTCACAGAGAGGACACACAGCTGACCCCTATATTTGGGCTTCTGTCACAGGGAGACATGATGCTGCTTGCTAAAAATATCTCAGAGTTGACATCAGAAATGTTCTCTCTTGATACTTCAAAGGATTCATTGTCAAGTGTATGTGTCACGACCCTCAGCCCTGCTCCCCACTGGCAAGCCCATTGGCCAGGTGGAATCAGGGCTTGGATCACTAATAAGGCCTGGCATCCACTTCTCAGGCCCTCTTGGGGCCAGTCCTGGCGCCTTTGGCGCCAGGCTCATCAATAAGGAAAGACATCTGCTTGAGGAAGTACTTTATTTAGGCTTTCAGCCAATATGGAGGCATCCTCATAGCTTGATTCCTAGAATCAAGCTATGCGGTCAAGTGTTTTGGGTGTGGTAGCCTAGGGACTACTTTACCTGGACTACTTTACAGTGGCTATTTAAACCACACCCGAACAAGACAACACGCTTCGCGTTACTTTGCTTCTAGCAAAGTGACTCTCACCGTGTCCAGCTTTCTCACGAGCCAGGTGAATTCCGGACCTGCAGAAAAACCAAGAACATTGTTAGCAGCAGAATCTTACCTGCATTCATCATCCTTCACTGCTCGCAGCTCCTGAGCAGCTCTGTTGGTGGAGTTCACCGCCCAGATCGAAGGACCTGAGAAGACATCATTAAAGGAGGTAGTGGAGACATTACAACCACAAAGCGTTTAAAGACTTACCTGGTTGGTTGCTTTTCGGCTGGCATAGCTCCGGAACTCCATCTGCGCTGGGAACTCACCGCGCCCTACGAAAAGAGAAAAGCACAGGTCAGTGAGGACAAGACATCGCTGCGCTATGCAAATTGTCTCCTTACCGCATCATAGCGCTATAGCGTGCCATCATCTCCCGGCGAGAACCAGCATTTCCAGTTCTCCAAGCGGACACTCCGCGCTCCTAGGGAGATAAAAAAAGAGACATTTAGAACAGAGAAAAGGCATGCAAGAATTACGACGCCATCAATCGCAATAAGACCTACCTGAAAGACACTACAAGGGCAGCAGTCAGTGAAGTAACTGGACCACCCGCGCCCACAAAAGACAATGTGCCCCTGCCCAGAGAGCAGGACAGAGAGCCCACCGATTCTGACAACCAGGTGAGAAGAGAATCTGGAGGGGCTGGAAACACAAGGGATTTGGGGGAGAACTTAACTTGGTCGCCCAGTCCTAATATAGTCTTCATTTCCAGGCGGAATCCCTTCGACACCGAGACCACACCAGGGAATCATTGGGAAGGGCACCAACGACCAACTGGCTGGGTGGCGTCCCCGTGGATACCAGTTGAGTATAACAGAACGCGAAGCCTCACATAAATAATCCACCTGGGCGCCATAGAAACATCAGAAATCGACCAATTGGCCCAATTGTTGGGGGACCTTCGTGCTGAGGTTCATTCAGCCCGACAAGAGACTAATGCACTCTGGAGAGACCTAATAGTGACCAAGGAGCGCACCGACGAAATCAGCAGACAATTCTTGCAATCGCAGGCAGGGCAGACTCCTCTGCCTGGAGGAAATCCACTGGTGCAAAATCCTATCTCACCATCTCATACCCCCACACAAGTAGAGATCACGCTGCCTGGAACAGTTCCCCTGGCACCACCAGAAAGGTTTTCGGGCGACCAACGGAAGTATGTAGCATTCATAAATCAGTGTCGCCTTCACTTCCTTTGTCGCCCTGGGGCATTTCCAAATGACCAAGCTCGGGTAGCTTTCATCCTATCATACTTGAGTGGAAGTTCAGCGGATTGGTCGGTGCCGTTGGTGATCCATAATGATCCATTGTTACAGGACTATGGGGGGTTCCAGAGAGAAATGGAAAAACTGTTTGCTCGGCATACCCAGGAACAAGCAGTGAATAACAAACTTTTATCCCTCCGGCAGGGGAACCAAGACTTGTTAACATACATAGCGGCTTTCAATAGACTTACGAGGCGAATTAAAGGACGTCTTGGCCCAGGTAGTTGATCCCCCGAGAGACTGTACCGAATTCATAAATCTGGTCATGCAGCTAGACCATCGGTTGCAGGACTGAAAAGCAGACCGGTCCAAAGCAGACTCTCAAGTAGTTTATGTTCGGCCTAAAGACAATGCCCCACGGGGGCCAGACAACTCCGTAGAACCCATGCAGATCGGAGGGATACTACCTCCATTAACAAAACAAGAGCGGGATAATAGAAGACAACAGCAACTTTGTTTGTATTGTGGAAAACCAGGACATTTTCTGAAAGACTGCCCAATAAAACCCCCAAGGAGGACAGTCGGGGCCACAGAAAAGGATGAAGTTAAGGAATCGGAAAATTACCAAGCTCGGCAACCGTAGAGGTCAGTTTGTCGAGTGATGAGAAAGAGCCACTAACCTCACACTTTGCGATACCCGTGATCTTAATAAATCACCAACAATCGTCAAAGATGCATGTGGTAGAGGCGTACATCGACAGTGGAGCAGTTGGGAACTATATAGATCAAGAGTTGCCAGCAGAGATGGGGCTCCCTTTGTGTTCTAAGTCTACCAGGGACAAGGTGACTACCGTGGATGGGAAAGAAATTGCCTCTGGACCAGTAACCCAGTGCACAGCAGTAGTAACCTTGCTGTGCCAGGATGGACATCAGGAGTGTATTTTGTTCGATCTTATAAAGGCACCTCAGTTCCGGTGGTTGATACTAGGGATTCCATGGTTGGTTGCTCACAACCCTTTGATAGACTGGCGGGCACGGAAATTAACCTTCTCCAGCAACTGCTCCCTAACTTGCTACTCTCCTGACCCGACTCCTGTGACTCCAAGACTTACAATACTAGAGCCTCTACTCTGGGAGTAACTAATACTTTGCCAGATGAATATCGTGACTTTCAGGACGTATTCCAAAAAGATCAGGCTAACACATTGCCTGGGGCACAAATCCCTTGCGGCTGGATTTACGCTCTTTCCGAACCAGAAAACCTTCACCTGAAATCCTATTTGGACCAGTACCTTCCAAATGGATTGATCGGCCCATCGAAGTCCCCAGCAGCCAGTCCTTTGTTCTTCGTACCGAAAAAGGAAGGGGACTTGAGGACCTGTATTGATTACCGCGCAATAAACCAGATAACGTGAAGAACCGCTACCCCTTGCCTCCCATTGCCAGGCCTCGCAGACAAACCTATGGGAACCCCTGACGAATTTCTATTTAGACCAAGAATACCCATGCATAAGTGAGGGACAAATATTTCCCTTGGAAATACAATCTGCCACAGTAAAGAGGAAGGTGGTCCTGGTAGAAGGATATGATGACGAAAGAAGGCAATGGTGCGCTATTATCGCCATTGAAGAAGGGTATCGAGTGACTGACGTCACGGATGATGATCTGTTCGAAGATCACCCTGACATAGAAGAGACAAGAGTGGAAGTAAGTCTCATATTCTGGGTCAAAATGATCAAATGAGAAGTGCCACAGAGAATGATGCTGGCGATGGTACGTCCAGAATACTTTGAGGAGGACATGAACTACGTGCCTGTCGCAGTATGAACAACAGGGCCTTATGACGTAGGACTCCTGAAGGGGGCGGGAAGAGGTGAAAATCAAACTAAAGCCAGGAGCGATCCTACCAAGAGCGCAACAGTATCCCTTGTCCAGAGAAGCGGATGAAGGGATTGCGAAGACAATTTACCCCATGATGGAACAGGTCATCCTAGTGATTTCAGAATCACCCTGTAACACTGTGATCTATCCCGTCAAGAAATCGAAGGGCGGGTCTTAGCGTTTAATCCAGGATTTAAGGGCATTAAACGATATTGTCGAAGCCGAGTTCCCTCTAGTCCCTAACCCATCTACAATTTTGTGTAACATACCCACTGAGGCAAAATATTTCACGGTGATCGACTTGAAAAATGCATTTTTCTCTATTCCGTTGCACTGTGACTCGCAAGACTTAACATCATGAACGTTCAGGCAAATGCGCCTGAAAAGCACGAGGCTGCCACAGGGGTATTGTGAGTCCCCATCCATCTTTAACAGAGTCCTGCAAATGGACCTAAGCAATATTGTGGTAGACAGTGTTGGTTTGCAGTATGTAGATGACATTCTGATCTGCAGCACCACTGAAGAGCAATGCAGGAGTGACTCTGTCCGGCTACTAACGATACTAGCTGAGAAGGGGTACAAAGTTGATAAAGAAAAGTTGCAATACTGTCAGCGGGAAGTGCTGTACATAGGGCAACTAATCTCTCATGAAGGGAAAAGATAACCCAGAAAGGGCTGAAGCCATCATGAAAACGGCCAAGCCACGCACGATCAAGCAAATGCAAAGCTTTTTAGGCCTGTGCAATTATGTCCGAGCCTGAGTCTTTGACTAGAGCTCGTACACCAAGCCCTTGCTTCAGGCCCTGAAGAAGGCCCAAGCGACAAAGGAGGAAATCGAGTGGACTGAGGCAATGGAAAAGGGCTTTTCAGAAATCAAGGGGGCAATTTGTAAGGCCCCAGTTCTCGGGATCCCTAATTATGCAGAAGAATTCTATCTGTTCTCACATACCGATGGCAATTTTATGACGGCAGTACTTGCTCAACGAACATCGCTGGGGAGCAAACCTCTAGCGTATTACAGCAGGAGTCTGGACCCGGTTATGAGGGGCCACTTCCCATGCAAACAAAATCTGGCCACCGCCGCATTTGCCATTGAGAAGGCGTCTTCCATTGTGATGGGGTGCTCCATGACATTGTATGTCGAGCACTCACTGTTCGCCATATTGGAAAAGCCAAAAGGCACATTGACATCACAGAGAGCATCTCCCTATGAGGTGATCATCTCTAATCATCGATCAAAATAGTTTGATGTAAAACGGTGAACCCTGCAACGTTCATAATAGAACCAGTAACCGATGGTGAACCAGTCCATGACTGTGTAAACTATGAAGAATTCTACGATGAAATCCCAAGGGTAAAGGAAAATGCCCTGCCAGATGGGGAGGTCGTCTTCATTGACGGGTCTTCTAGAATCGACCAAGAAGACGGACAAAGGTATACAGGCGTAGCTGTGGTGAAACACCAGGCGAGAGGGGAGTTTGAAAGGTACTCATCAGTGCACGAATACCCTCTCACTATTTAGCCCAAGCTGCAGAACTGGTATGATATGATATGATATGATATGGCATTTGTAACGCGCCTATACACAAGTGTTTCAAGGCGTGACGAGGCAGGGGGGGGAACAAGGGGAAGACAGACAACAATCCTACTAGGCCAGGTGTCATTCAGATCGCGCAAGTGCAGGGGTGGGGGGAAGGGAAAAGTGCAAGGGGAAGGGGAGGGGGAGGAAGTGCAGTACAAGGTAAGTAGCGTAAAAAAATAATAAATAAGGCCAGCTGGTGGCAAGTGCAAGGTAGATGCAGAACAAGTGCTGGGAAGGGGGGCTGTAAGGATACAGTGACAGTCCCGCAGTGCAGGGGGGTGCCAGGGAGGCAGTGCAAGTGGAGAGTGGCTGGGTCCTGGACCGAGGTCACTGAGAGTGGCCCAGTTGCAGATTCAGAGCAGATTCAGTGAAGAATTAAAGCTGTTCAGCAGGGGAGAGGGCGAGAGAAAGCAGAAGCAAAGAGGAAGGTTTTGAGGTGCTTCCGGAACCGGAGGTGGTTCTTCTCAAGTTTCAGGGAGGCAGGAAGGCTGTTCCAGAGGGAGGCCCCTGCTGCAGAGAGAGATCTACCCCCAGCTCGTTGCTTCGAGAAGCGGCTGACCCTGAGGGAGTTGGAGACGGATGAGCGAAGGGCTCGGGAAAGAAGATATTTAGGAAGAGAGAGTTGAAGGTAATTGGGCCCCAGGCCCCAGAAGGCCTTGTGGACAATGCAGAGGGTTTTGAACTTAATCCTCGCAGCCACTGGGAGCCAGTGTAGGGATTTCAGTCCTGGAGAGATACGGTCCCTGGGCTTGAGGCCAAGGACAAGTCTCGCAGTTCTGTTCTGGATGAGTTGCAGAGGGCGGAGAGTGGAGGCAGGCAGATTAAGATAGAGGCTGTTACAGTAATCCAGCTTTGAGAGAACCAGGGCTCGGGAGACCGTGAGCTTCTGGGGGAAGGAGAGGAAGGGAAGAATACCTCTGAGGAGGTGCAGCTGGTAGTGTGACTTCTTAGAGACGTCTGATATATGAGGAGAGAAGGAGAGTGTGGAGTCGAAGATGACCCCGAGGTTTTTTGCCTTGCAGGTAGGAGCAGAAAGGGGGCCAGGGAGGCCGGCCAGAGAGCTGCAGGGAAGGAGGGAGTGGGTGTGCCGATAAGTAGAATCTCAGTCTTACTGGCATTAAGGCAAAGGTCATTTGCGGCACACCATTCCTGGATAGCAGACAGACAGTCAGAGATGAGGGAAGGAGAGGAGGAGGCCGAGGGTAGCCTGAAAATGAGCTGGGTATCGTCCGCATAGCACTGGAAGTTGGGGCAGAGAGCGGCGATGCGGAGGGCAAGGAGTGCCAGACACTGGTTGAAAAGCCAGGGAGAGAGGTTAGATCCCTGGGGAACACCACAGGAGGAGAAAAAGATGTCAGAGAGGAAGGACCCCAGTTGGGAGGGTCGATTGGAAAGGAAAGAGGTCAGCCACGCCAGAGCCTGACCAGTGATACCCAGGTTATCACGGAGACGGTTGAGCAGGATGGCATGGTTGACAGTGTCAAAGGCAGAGGAGAGATCGAGTAGAATGAGAACACACGGAGTGTTGGAATCGAGGTTCGAGAGCAGGTCCTCACGGATGTTCAGGAGAGCAGTTTCCGTGCTTCTGGCAGCTCTGAAGCCAGATTGATGGTCATGAAGACTACCAACAGATTCAGCGTGGAGGTTAAGCTGGGAGATGGCCAGGTTCTCCAGGAGCTTGCCCAGGAAGGGAGTAATGGAGATTGGGCGATAGTTAGCCGAGCAGGAAGGGTCGGAAGCGGGTTTCTTGAGGAGGGGGTGCACAAGGGAGTGTTTGAGGGGGGAAGGGAAGACTCCAGAGGCGAAGGAGTGGTTGCAAAAATCAGCCAGGGCAGGAGCCAGGGAGTCGATGTGGTCCTTGATGGTTTTGGAAGAACAGGGGTGAACCTGTTTAGACGAGACTTTCATAGATCGGACTTGTCTGGAAACCTCATCAGCAGAAAAAAGTGGAAAGGCAGAGAAGGAGGGAGGAGGGGTGGCTGCAGAAGGGTCAGAGGAAGAGCCGGGAAGAGAGGGAGGAAGGTGAAAGGAGGAGAGCGAGGACAGGATATCCTGAGTTTTTGAGATGAAGTGAGAGGCCAGTGCAGTGCAGAGGGCCTGGGAGGGGACAGGAGAGGTAGAGACTGCAGCAGGGTTGGCCAGCTCCTTGCAGATTTTAAAGAGTTCGGCTGAGTTGTTTGATGCCTCAGAGATGCGGGCTTGGTGGCAATGATACTCGCCATCGAAAATCATGCGGATCAGGAAGTGACGGTGTACAGTGATTCCGCTATGTGACTTCCACCGTGCACGCAGGCTTAGCATGATGGAAAAGGAGGGGTTACCTATGAGCAGACGGCATGCCAGTGCAACATGCAGCCTTACTGGATAGGCTGATAAAAGCACTACAGCTCCCAGTGTGCATAGCGGTCGTGAAATGCGCCGCTCACACCAAGGGGACAAATTTCGTGTCACGTGGAAACCATGAAGCGGACACGGAAGCCAAGCGCATGGCATCCAAGAAAGAAACAATCATGGACGTGGAGGTGGCACGTACCCATGAACGAATGATGGTAGCACGAGCCATACCAGAAGCCTATAGCAATATGGGGCATACTCAGTTAATGGAGCTCCAAGGGAAGGCACCTCAGGAGGAGAAAAATTTATGGAAGCGTAGAGGGTGTTCTTTTAATCCCTCTGACGGATTGTGGAGGCAAGACAGCACTGGTAAACCAGTAATGCCTGTCGCCCTTCTAAAGGTAGCGTTAGAACAGCTCCACTACCCCTTACACATGTCAAAAGAAAATCTTGCTGCAACTCTCGCTGAATTTAGCAGAGCATGTTGCATTTTTTATGGTCAACTGCATAATTTGTCAGCAATTCACCTCTGGGCACACATTAAAAGTAGTGAGAGGAATCATTCCCAGACCTAATGGACCGTTCCAGCACCTACATATCGATTATGTCGATATGATTCAGGTGTGAAATGGGTACAGGTATTTAATTGTGGTGGTGTGTCCATTCTCGAGATGGATAGAAGCAGGTCCCTGTACACACCCCGATGCAGTCTGGGCCGCAACATTTCTGGTGAGGGTAGTGTTCCCTAGGTGGGGGGTGTGCGAGGTAATGAGATCAGATAATGGGCACCATTTTGTAAACACAGTGTTTGAGCAGATTAGCTTGTTGCTTGGTATAAAGCACAAGTTCTCGTCGGCGTATCACCCAGAGGGAAATGGAATATGTGAGCAGCTCAACGGCCTGTTAAAAGAGAGAATAGCCAAGTTGAAGCTCACATTAAAGAAGGGATGGATGCACTGTCTACCACTGGCATTTTATGCTCTTCGGAACCAACCAGGCTCCGACCATCATCTTACGCAGCACAAAATTGTCACTGGGGTGTCATTGATGAGGACCCCTCTTACCCCCTGAGACAGGGCTAGATGTGATGCCCAGCCTGCTAGGGAGGTTCTGGGAGCAGAGATGAAGGATTACCTTGACTGTCTCACATACAGCGCCACTGTCATTTCAGGCCAGCTGCAGCGACGGCGTAAAGGGAACAGCACAGCACAAACCACAACAGACAGTGCTGATACTGGCGCTGCTCACAGCCTTCGTGCGCCCCTTGTCTTCCCTGGTGACAGCGTCCTTGTACGGAATTTTACATGGAAAAAATGGGACGGGCCAAGGTTTAATGGCCCTTTCATCGTAGAGGACTGCACCCCGTCCGCTGTCAAGCTCGAGGGCAGAACAGCCTGGATCTTCCTAAACGACATTAAACCGTTTATAGGAGAGAACACTCCTACTGTATCCACCTCCGAGGAATCTACAGACAACAGGGAAGGACCTCAGAACGTGCAGACAAGATCTATGGTGAGGAAGAAGGAGGCATGAGCAGAGAATAAATTAAAAGAGCCCGTTTGTGAAAATCGTGTCCACACTGAACTTTTCCTTTATGCACAGAAAGAGACAAAACCAAGCAAACGAACACTCTGTGCAGCTAAAAGTGCAGGGTAAAAAAGGAGAATCATATATTCCGAAACCACAGTAACACTAGTAACTGGAACACGTTGAACCATACGAAGCATTGAACATGAACTCTAAGACTCTGATAAGTAGTAAAATAAGACATTCCTGAGAAACCAAAAAAACGTTCTTCTAAAGCATCAAGTACCAAAACTTTGTTCACAGAACCTATGGTACATCCCGGTAGAAGTATCAAGTGGGATGTATACACCTATTTTCAGCTCGTGCTCCTAACATATCCGACACTCATAGGGAGAGGAACAAGTGTCACAGAATACATTCAAGATCCAGAAAATAAGAAGGTAATCAGGCAACTACTGACTGTCATCACAGAGGTATTTGCCGAGTTGCCCGAGCACAGTGAACAAGAGACTAATGCTCCCACCCCAAGTGATCATTGATGAAATAACGTATACATTATTCTTCCGAATCATAGAGGAGTGCCAAGGACTTGTCGGGAGAACCACAGATACACTGACTTTCATCAGAGATCCCCAAAAAAATGACTTTCTGAACCAAGTGTGGTATAAACTGAACCATGTGGTAGCAATCCACGCAGCAGGAAAGTACAAAAACTGCTCACAACAAAAGAAAGACTTGTGATCGGGACCCAGCAAAACAAAGCAAATGTCCCTGTTCCCTGCAGACACGCAGCTAGCCCACAATGTCCTGATTAGACTAGTCACAGACTATCCAGAAATGGTGGCAAGGCCTGCTGATGTTGATGTTGTCACTTTCCTCAGAGATCCAGTCAATTTCCTACACATGAAAACTCTTCTCCACGGGATCATGCTCCATGTGGAACTGTCCAACTTCCAGCATGAATTCCTAAGGAGATTCCTGTGAGACTGTTCGCCGAGGGACAGATCGAGGGAAGTACAAAGACTTTTCATGGCACAAAAGCCTGTGATCTAGAGGCCAGAAAGTAAGAACGAATGTCGCTGACATCAGAAGACAGCAGATACGCATTCCGAGTCTTCTTCCACTTCATTGAGAACTTTCCAGAACTAGTGGGTAGACCCATTACTGTCGATGTGCCCACCTTCCTCAGCGACCCAGCAAAGAACGCACAACTCAACAGGCTCCTGAGAGCTATCATCTCGCAGCTGAGAAGCAATTACGGACATCCATTGCTGAGGAGAGCCTTAGGGGGGGAGACCCACGATAAAACTCTTCATCATCCTTCCGCCGAGGACAGAGTAAGAAAACGAGGACAAAGTTCTCCATTCTCTAACATAGGACAGATTGAGAAGAGTGGAAACAAGGATAACCACACCGTGTTCGTATTTTTATTTTTATTTTTGTTTGATTTTTGTATTTTTCTTCTATTTTTCATCATCTTTCTGCCGTGGCACAGATGGAGGAGAGAGACACTACTCTCCAACGTGTCAATGAACGACCAATTGGAAGGAACGGACACAAGAATTTCACCATCGCGTTTTTCATTTTCAACATCTTATTTTTATTTTTTCGACATTTTATTTTTGCGTAATCTGTAGCGAATCCATCTCTTCATGGTGTCATTGCGAACAGATTCCTACATGTCCTCAGGGCTCTGGTGAATTGGAGAGGTGCCCTGCGACTGTGTTCATTGTAAAAATGAAAATGAAAATGATATGATAAAGACGGTAGTCTAACCTTTCTCCATAGTCTAGCTAAACAGTACTGTGCCGGATATCTCGAGACTGCTGGTTACACCCATAAGGGGGACATTTGAATAATACTCATCACTTTAGTATTTGCTGAACCTTTTGAGCAACAAGATCAAAGTAAGAAAGGAAATAAACTATTGACTATGGACTTGATCGGCATGGGGGCCCAGAACAGTAACCTAGTTTTGCCACCCGCGCAGGGGCGCCCCCGCTTCCCTGGAAGAAGATGCTGCAAGATATTGTTTAAAGCCATTATATGTATGTGCATAGTGATTATTATTGTGTTTTTGTCTCTAACTATCAGAACTGAATTTTTTATCGGCGCACGGAGTGTCCCATTGTCTGTGCATCCACCAGATAACGCATATCTGGGTCCCACAAAAGCACCCAGACCATATCTCGTCATCCCTGTTCCTAGAAAAGCTGGTGGTAAAACAAACACACTGAAACTGAATGTAATAAATAGTGACAGCTACATGATTGAGGTTATGAATGATGAGAAAAGCTGGAGACAGGGTCAGCTCGGAATGAATGATAACATAGCACTGTCCACGGCACACACCCACACACTGAGTGCACATGAACAATGGCAAGTGTCAATGGCTACGGGACCTCAGACCAAATCAACAGTAAACGAAAAACTGCCTAAGGAACGACCAGCTCCAGAAAATAGTGGAAGTAAACAAGAGGAGCCAGGTGAGAACCCAAGCAGAGGGGGCATACAGAAGCCCTCAAAGAACCGGAAGAAGCCACAGAGGAATTTACTGAGAAAACACATGCGTTGGTTGAATATGTGTTCCCGCTCATACGTAGAGCAAAGAAGCTACATGAGCAGCTGAGCGGGAAAACCACAGAAACTGTAATAACGAGCATGCCTGCTCCAACGCCAGAAATAAGCATCAGGCCTACAATGCCGCCACACGTTGGGAAGATGACGAGCCAATGGTGGTGGGAGGAGGTCTACAAAAGAATGCATGAGGGAAGGAAAAGAAATGCAAAACATCCCCCTATTACTGCAGGGCAGGAAATGAACCCTGCCCCACCAAGGATAATACCCGACAGCCTACCCGAATGGATGAGCAGTACAGACGCGTTCAGAGACATAGTGATAGTCAATTACAGAAAAACGTCAAGAGAAGCCCATATGAAACCGACAACGAACTAAACGATTACTTAGACAGCACAGCCCATCTAGGAAACAACATTTGGTACCAACACATGAAGGAAGTTGGAAGGAGGCAATCAGAAGGCGAATGTTTTGTCTGTGCACTCTTGCCATACAGCATGGGCAAGTCCAAAATCTTTGTGGCGATAGAAGTTGATGTCCCCACTGCACACTGCATGTCACACGTAGCAATTTGCAACACCAGAGGGCAGTTCATGGGGAGAGACGCCTCCCTGATATGGGCCAACGAAAAGGATTTCCCTGATGAAGACGGTTTTGTTCAGGACATCAAAACAAGAAACAGGGCGCACACCAAGAATCATGTGATTAGATATGAGAATCCGGACGTCAAAGGATCAGGAATAAGATGGAAAATAAACCCGAGACTGAATGTCCAAGGGAAAACAGCTGAAGAAGCTCAAATCTGGAAGAACCGAGGCCAAATGCACATCTGGGAAGACGGATGGGAAGAAGGGGTTGTGATCTGCCGATCCTGGGTGGTCCTTGGAACCTGCCAAGAAGCAATAGAGAATTCACAAAGACTATGCAAACCATTGTGGCCAAGATTTGTAACGCTGCTAACATAGGTCGAAGACAGTGGAGGACCCCTGAAAATAGTACCACTGGAAAACCGAAACTGTGCTTCAGAAGTAATGGCACAAGGAAAATGGGGGAGAATCAAAACTGCGGACAAATATATGAAGCCCCAGGGATGTTGCAAGGAACCGCAGTCCTGATGGACCATTACTGGGCATGTGGATCCAAGGCATACATAAGGCTACCAAGGAACTGGGGAGGCATATGCACACTGGTGAACGTCCACGTTCCGGCACTGGTGATTCCAAAAAATGAGCTAAATTTGGACAGCTTCCCAAAAGCAGATGCTCACCTAAGGAAAAGGAGGTCTGTGAAGTTAATGTCGAGGATGAAGAGAGAAAATTACTTCTCCACCAAATCAGAGGATGCATTTCATGCCATTCCCTACGAACACAGGCTATTTAGCCTATCCTCCTCCATATTCACAACAATACTCTTGCCGCATATTCAAGTTAGTGCAAATACCAAATGGTTGCAGATAACCAGATGGGAATTACTGCAGACCATCAATACCACCATAAAAGGATTCAACGCGATTAAAGAAGAACTAAGAGCACTCCGCCTGATGACTCTCCAGAACAGATATGTGCTTGACTTGATTACAGCGATGGATGGAGGTGTTGGTGCAAAAATTGGAGAAGCGTGTTGCACCTTTATACCATCGAACGATGAGGAAAATGGAACCCTCACCGAGGCCATAGTCATGCTGACAAGCCTAAAGAACCAGATGACCGAGGAAACAGATGAAGTGGACGATGACAGCTGGTTTGGGACATTATTCTCCTGGGTCCCTCAATGGATGGCTGATATATTCAAGTTTCTGGGAGCCTTACTAGCTATGGTGCCATTGGGATGAAAATTATGGTCGATATCGAGCCAGGTTGGAAGCCCAGAGACCTGACAGTCAAAGAGATAAAGGACTTCGTAAAGGCCAGTGAATTTGCACCAGAGGGAACAAAATTCACTTATCCCAAGAAATGAATAAGGTATGAAGGAAAATTGATTTATTGCAGTTCAAATGGACAATGCCAGCTGATGACCTGGAACAAAGATGAGCATGTGAAAACAGCAGGAAGTTTGAAAGGGGTGATAAAGAAATGGACACCAAAAGTGCATGCATTCACGCCATCTTGTATAACTCCGGAAGACGATGAACAAGACATTGAAGAAACAAAGAAACTAAATATAAAGGAGGAAGCAGAAGTGGTCGATGAACCGACCAGAGGGGGGAGTGTAGAGGAGGTCCCAGACATGGCCTGCACCCCTGCCCCCATTGCAAGTTGCCATTAAAATACTCGCCAAAGTATGTGACGTATGAGGAGCAACTGAACCAACAGAAAGCCGCATTGGGGCCTCTGCCCTGTGTACATTAGGAGATCAGTACCTGTTGAAATGCCAATAAGCAGACATCCCTGGGCAGCACAGTACCCAATCAGACAACCATACCAGCCGCTGATACGAAACAATGAGTATTTACAGACTGTCCATGAGGAGGCACAAAGAGCCCTGATGGAAGGCAAACAATGATGGGAAGAGGGCCTGGACAGACTAACGCATGAGAAAAGGCGACACGCAAAAGCGTGTATCCACGAAAACAGGTGCAAGAGGCACGAAGGACAACACAATGTTAAAACGTAAGAAACGTCATAGCAAAAGAACCAAGATGAAAGAATCAAACCCGTTCAACGTGTGTAAATAGGCTTGAAACACAAGATGCTAAGAAATCGATTCTACTTGAAATGCTTAGTAGAAGATAGAGCGGCAAGCACCAACCATATATCTACCTCAAGAAGGCATAATGTACACATGCAACTCCATTTTGTAAAAGCAGAAGTACGCCCAGGCGGCCAAGGCCTAACTGGTTGGGTTTCAGATCCAAGCCCAAGCCAGGGGAAAGAGCGGAATTGAAACTCAACAAAGGATGGCGCAGGCCTGGGAAGTCGAGGTCAACCCATGAGAGGGAGGTGAGCTTCAGCTAAGGAGAATCAAAACTTCAGAGCATACCAGCCTGCCCTGTGAAGGTCAAGATAAGGAGGCCCGGGCAGGTGGTGGAGCTACATGGAGAATTAAATACACGAAAAGCTAGAAACTGAAGCAGATTCACAGTGAACCAAAACGTGACCAGCCAGGCGCGAGGATGTACCACCGTCTGATGTCACCCAGGACCAAGGGGTGCCATAACTTTTCCTGATAATAGACTACAGTTTAGAGGCTTTCCTTAGCCAACTAATTGACACATCACCCTAAAACCACTGATTGATGGAAAGGAGGCAGGGTGAATCTTGGGACACAAGGCACCTGGGTGTCCATCCTGCATGCTGCTAATTAAAGTGGAGATGTATGGTTAGGGGTGTAACTTGCCCAATCACAATGGACCATGTAATCTAGGGTCCTATAGACACTGTAACCAATAGGACGTCATACTTATAGTGACGTCCATCACGTGTGATGTAGAGGGATGGGCGTAGATGCCCACCAGATAAGAATTAACCAATCCGCATGCTCTATTCTCATATACAGATATAACACCTATACTTAAGTTACCTTTCCCAACCAATTATATTGCGTGATGAATTTTTGTAGAATTAGAAGTCAATGATGACAAGTTTAGCCTATAAAAACGGCTGTTCGACTGAAGTTCGGGGAAGTCGGAACGAGACAGGTGTTCGCAGTGCTGCTGATTGCCATATGCTGATGCATGTACCATTAAACGGTCTTCCCTTTGCCAATTTACAGAGTCTTGATTTTTGAGATGTGCTGGAGTATGTGAATCCTGCACCATGTCCTCACTCGGTGCAGCTATCCAGTATTACAAGTTCTCGGGGGTTGAGTACTGACAAATGGGCCCGTCAGTAATTTCCTCTCCTCTTGAACACATCTGCTTGAGGAACTACTTTATTTAGGCTTTCAGCATGGAGGCATCCACATAGCTTGATCCCTAGAACCAAGCTATGCGGTCTAGTGTTTTGGGTGTGGTGGCCTAGGGACTACTTTACCTGGACTACTTTACAGTGGCTATTTAAACCACACCCGAACAAGACAACACGCTTCGCGTTACTTTGCTTCTAGCAACTTGACGCTCACCATGTCCAGCTTTCTCATGAGCCTGGTGAATTCTGAACCTGCAGAAAAACCAAGAACATCGTTAGCAGCAGAATCTTACCTGCATTCATCATCCTTCACTACTCGCAACTCCTGAGCAGCTCTGTTGGTGGAGTTCACCGCCCGGATCGAAGGACCTGAGAAAAGGAGGAAGACATCATTAAAGGAGGTAGTGGAGACATTACAACCACCAAGCGAAAAAGACTTACCTGGTTGGTTGCTTTTCGGCCGGCATGGCTCCGGAGCTCCATCTGCGCTGGGAACTCACTGCGCCCTACGAAAAGAGAAAAGCACAGGTCAGTGAGGACAAGCCATCGCTGCGCTATGCAAAGCGCCTCCTTACCGCATCATAGCGCTATAGCACGCCACCATCTCCCGACGAGAACCAGCATATCCAGTTCTCCAAGCGGACACTCCGCGCTCCTAGGGAGATAAAAAAAGAGACATTTAGAACAGAGAAAAGGCATGCAAGAATTATGACGCCATCAATCGCAATAAGACCTACCTGAAAGATACTACAAGGGCAGCAGTCAGTGAAGTAACTGGACTGCCCGCGCCCACAAAAGAAAACGCACCCCTGCCCAGAGAGCAGGACGGAGAGCCCACCGATTCTGACAACCAGGTGAGAAGAGAACCTGGAGGGGTTGGAAACACAAGGGATGTGGGGGGAAACTTACCTTGGTCGCCCAGTCCTAATATAGTCTTCATTTCCAGGCGGAATCCCATCGACACCGAGACCACACCAGGGAATCATTGGGAAGGGCACCAACGACCAACTGGCTGGGTGGCGTCCCCATGGATACCAGGTGAGCGTAACAGTATGACACACAATTTTAACTAGTTGCATGCGCAGGTATGACTTGGGAACTTGGTGAGTGACAGTTCAGTCAACCAACCCAAGAATGGGAACAGGCTTTTCTTTGGGTACTTAAACCAAGAAGAATGAACAGCATCATGAAATAGGGAGCTGAGCCAACTGAAAAGCATATATAAGGGGGCAACATTCAGAGCTTGATTGATATTTGTTGGAGTCCTGATGTGTGATGATGACTGGTGTGTCCTGCCTTGCTGTACTCTGGAAAAATAAAGATGACTTTTGAAATCCAGTTTGAGTGTACTGATGAACTTCTGTTTGGTCTCCAGCCTGACCTTCCTGATCCAGGGGTGCCAAGGCCCAGAGATGGTGTTGGGACCTTCTCATCACATGGCGAGCCAGTCCAGGAGTCCTGAGATGATTTTCTCCAGGGCCACAAATCTGGAATATAGGTAAATGCTAACAGACCTTGGCGAAAGTGAGATGGGGCAAACTGCAGATGTCCGCACATCATTGAGGAGAAGGGGCTCCCAGACCTCATAGCATGGGAGGACGCATTGGTACTTGTGGATTGGGGAGCCATTTTTGGGGGGCCCTTTTAGAAAATGTTGGGGCACCCCCTCTTAGAAATGTTGAGGGACCCCTTTTTTAGACATTTTTTGGGGCACCCTTTTTCGAAAAGTTTTGGGGGACCCCTTTTAGAAAGATTTGAGGGACCACTTTTTAGAAACATTTTTGGGGACCCCTTTTAGAAATGTTTGGGGGACCCCTTTTTACAAAAAGTTTTGGGGGACCCCTTTTAGAAATGTTTTAGGTGAACCTTTTTAGAAAAGTTTGGAGGACCCCTTTTGGGGGCTGTTTTTGTGGGGATCTTTTAGAAACATTATTTAATTATTTTTGGAAGGCTATTTTTGGGGGGTTATTAGAAAACTTTTGTAATTATTTTGAATAATCAACGATTTCAAGTGTAAAATAGTAGTCTAGAAGAGTAACAGGGTTGGGGTAAAAACAACTCGAGACAATGAGCGTTGAGTTATTAAGTAATTGACTTGAGGAAAGGAGCCAAGCAATTGAGAAACTGTGAGACGAGGAACGTCACAGTAGAGTAAGCCCAGTGTCCTGCATCGTAAGCACGCAACAGAAGGAGTGGTATCTAGAGTCCCAAAAGTGGATGACGTAGACTGCAGATTCGTTTAAAGATGGTCTAAAGAGAACGACTCACATCCCAATCAGGGTATTTTTAGGGGCAGAGAGCCACAATGAGCATTAGCAGAGAACCTTGAGGAAAGTAGACTAAGATTTATGTGGCCAGCAAGTCTGTCAAGTTTGTCAAATTGTATTGTGTGTTATGTGTTATGCATTTGTATGAGGTTTTTATGATAAAAAGTAAAAAAAAGCTATGTTTATTGCGTTAAGGAAAAATTGGCACCAATCCAAAAAAGTTAAGTAATCAATAGTGGGGAAAAAGGGATGTACAAATGAGTTTAGGATGAGAATGAACATGTGTACGTCGTTTAAATTATGGTAAATGAAATAATAGGCGAGATAAAGCAAGCAAAAGTCAGAAAACACAGTCACTTTGAACCTATGTAGTAGCGAGATCCTGGCAGTCAGAGAGTTCATTTTTAAATTCATGAACAGAACACAGCCCTAGTTGCTCAATGAACTTCATACGACAAAAAAACACACTTGGTATAAATGAAGCAGAGATAAGATTTGACAAGATATGAAAAATGGTGGCTTGAGCTGTTGACTGCGTAGTCTGCAGTGGAGAGGGTTGCAATTCTGCCAATACATTCCTTTCTTGTTTAAAAACGTACAGATAATAAGATCGCAGCACATGAGAATGTTGCATAATAAATATATTTTCTTTAAAATAATGTGCGTCGTTTGGCAGTCAGCCAAGAAAACCACGCAGTAGATAAATGTTTTTGAAGTATTGCTCTGAATAGAACTATGGTGTCTCGCTTACAGAAGTCAGAAGATAAGATGATACATTCAAGAGGTTAGCTCAAAGGAGTAGCTTTCAGTTTGCGCGGAGGAAATGACAATGAATAATGTTGATAAAAAACAGATGTGAGGGAAGCCGTTGTCTGTGAATTGAAATGAACGAAGCAAACCCCTTAGTGATTGGTATGCTGAAGAAGCTGATGTCATAGACTGAAAGGGGACTAAATGGTTGAAAGTTTAGTTTTATATTATTGGAACACTTTCAGGATTGCCTGGGCTGCGTCCCATTATAGGGGAAGTGTTTGGTCATATTCGCTGGGTGGCAATAAATGCTTTTTTGATGGTTGTACATTGAGAGTACCCCTAAGTTGTTAATTTTATATGTGGCGGATAGTGTTCCCTTGTTGAAAAAGAAAAGGGGAGAATATTATTTTCTTTGCTTCATGAAGAGGAAAGAGATAGATTGCCAAATGGAAGCAGGAGGGTGCTTTAGGCAACCAGAATGAGCGGAAGACAGGGAGTTAGGAATAGAAAGTTATTGCAATGTAATGATAGCATGAAGAGTAATGCATGCAAGTTTATGAATTTGAAACAAATACATTTGCAATGCAGTAGACAGGAGCCAAGCAAGGGAGCAGTGCTTCCTGTGTTGTATATTATGTCTGTAAAATTTGAAGACATTTGGAGACAAAATCAGAAATAGTGTGTCTAGGATCACACAGGTTGGGAGAAATGTAGCCGAGATTTGAGTAGATTTGAGTGCAAATTGCGGCAAAAGGCAGGCCAATATGTTAGTGAAGTCCATTAGATTAGGTACAGCAAATATCTATCAGAGAGGAAAAGTATAAATGAATTCATAGGGAATTTTTGTTTGTTGACAAAATGTGATTTCAAAAATTAGGAAATTAAATCTTTATATTTTAGCATAAGAGAAGCAGTGAGCATTGAAAGAAAGCATGCAGAATCATGCACACGAGACGGTATGCATACAGATGCATACAAATGGAAAGACATTCATGCAGATGCACGCAATGGGAAGGCATTTATGTAGATGCACTGACATGAGAGAAAACACACACACACAAGCATTCTCGCACGCATGCACACAAACACACATAGGATGTTTTTTTTTGTTTTTCATTTAGAATATTAGATGACACGAAATATAAAGAACTGTTGGTTCTTTTGAAGAGATAAAAACGGTAGAAAGTATGTGGTTTTATTTAAGATTACTGAGATTCTTGCAGTATAAAATCAAGAATGAGAACCAGTGGCAGTATCTCTCCGAAGTTTATTTCAGAATCCATTTGAAATAGAGATAAAGGCTTGAGAAGTAGTTGGGAGTAACAGTGGGGCCATGAAAAGAAATACAGCAACTATTGCATATTTTTGTGAAGACTGCTGCCAAAGAGAAAATAGCAAGGGAGGCTTACGAGTCAAGCTAGATTAAAGAACCAATCATGAAATACATGCCGTAGGAAAGGCAATGTTGATGAGTGAAGAAAAAGTTGGGAAATGCGGCAATCAGTGGGCACGCCGTAGGCAAATAATTAAGCGCCAGATGGATTAAGTAAGGGATGAGTGTATGCTAAAAAGCAAAGGGAACAGATTATGGAGGAAGAAATAGCTCATAGGCCAAGGAAGAGGAGGCTTTTCAGAATAGCCAAAGGCAGTAACCAAGGTACGAAGGATGGGCAAGTTAGGAGATTATCTCCTGTATGTTGGGCATGTGGAGTGACAGGGCATATAGAGCGGAAATGTTGCAGCCAAGGGCATGTATGGAATGGACAATTCTCAAGAGGGGGACAGCTCATCCTCCAGCATATAACCCATGAAGTAGAGACGGGTTCGCCTAAAATCACATGGTGCATTAGACACAAGAGCTGCAAACACAGCAGGCTTTGCAATCAGCAGCCTGCACCAATGCAGATAAGACAGACTGCACATTGTACACACATATGAAAGCCAGGAATATGCAGGATGGACAGATTTAAATATAGGAGGCTTGTTCTGCCTCAAGCATAGAGCCTTGTCTGTGGGCAGGATGATTTAAAACAGAGACTAGAGAGATGATAGCCGCACTAGTTGGGGACAAGAGATGTCAGACCAAGAAGGGGAAACCTTCCAAGGGAAGCAGGGCCCTGGCGCATGTGATTCCGAGGGGAGAGGTGTTCTCAGACAGACAAAGAAGTGGGGCGGTCGTATATAGGCGTGGCCAAGACCGACCTAATAAGACAACCTTTTTAATAACGAGTGGGGACAGCACACCCCCTAGTATATAGCTCACAAGTCAAGAAAGGGTTTTTGCCCAGCATCAGAAATTATATTCGACATGAGCGTTGGGAGTGCAGCAAGTACAGCAGCTTGGGAAAAGTGCAAAATGGATTTACTGCAGAGGGCAAGTGCAGTGAGTCCACATGCAGACTCAGCAATATGCAAAAATGGAAGAAATAGTGACACAAAGGAGTGAAGATGTCATTATGAAAGAAAGAAATGCTTTCACAAAGAGCAAGGGTATGTATGCACCCACAGTGGGACAGCCTCACAGGGCGACTTGGTGTGCTCAGAATTGTTAGTGGCACTAAGCCTGAAGGAGTGCCAGAAATTAATATGGCAAAGGGAGAACAATCTTTGTTCTAGTGTTAGACATTGGGACTGTATGTCCATGCAGTGAAGACAGAAAGGTGTTGAATGACTATTAGAAGATGGAGGGTTTTTGTTGAAGACTATAAATGCAGTTTTCTTGCCTACTGATGAATTAGTAGTCTCTTAAAGGAGAGTGTGCTATGACGAATATTTGAGAAGGGAGTAAGGGACAAAGCCTAAGCATGATGATTCTATTTAGGTGATTAAGAGAAAGTGTTTTTCACTTTGGGAATGCACCATTTGAATATGGGTGAATTCATAGTGGTGTGCACAGCGTAAGAGACCCTGTGAGGTGTTTTCTGGTGAAACCAGAGCTTTTTGGTGTTATAAAATAAGCATAATGTTGCACATGGCTATGTGGCCTAGTGGAGAAAAGTGGTGAGAATATTTGATGGATTTAGTTCCAAACCACAGATATTTATGAACGAAGAAGGGGGACAGATGACCCCCATAAAATTAGAAACAGCCATAGTATAAGAAAAATGGCAAATGATCAAGGAATGAATAATAAGAATGGACCACAAAGGACAGTGATGATTCTCAAGAGAAAGGTCCAGGTTGATTAAACGTCACTAATAATGACATATCTATTTAGGGCTTAAGGAAGGATGAAGTGGTGTTTCTTTAGGAACATCACACACTAAAAAAGAAAGGAAAGGAAACATTTGATTGCACAGGGCAATAATATAGCAGCATTTAGTATAATTTTAGGAAGACTTGGAGAGAGTGCCAACATGTCAGGTAGACTATTAGCTTTTTTGGCATGGGTCCAGAAAAAATGAATTAGGAAAAGATGAAAATAAATAATTCAATTTAAACAGTATAAGAATAAGGGAAAGGAAACATGAATAAATAAATTAATGGATGAATGAATGATTTGACATTAAAAGAATAAGGAGCATAAATAATAAACAAATTCAGATTTTGAAAAAATAAATGGCACCAATGAAGGTTGGTGGCCAAAACTAAAAAAAAGTTGTGCATTTCAATAAAAAAGAATGATGGGATTAATAAAGGACCAAAGGGGTATGGTTGACCAAAACTGAGTTAAACATACAAGGAGCATTTTGTACAGCGCCAATTCAAGGGAACATACAAGGGTAAGTAAAATAACATTATTTGAATGTATTTAATGATGTTGGTTTACATTTTTTAGATGAAGATCATGGATCTTTAGTGAACATAGGAGGAATGTCTACATGGGCTAAATAGGGAAAGAGATAGTATACTATGGCAAAAGTGAGTGCTAGTGAATAGGGAAAGAAGAAAAGAGGTTAGTTCTGGTTCACACCGCAGTGTGAGAACACACTGTGGATCCTTATTAAAAGTAAGATGACCAAGGTAAGTACAGAAAGAAAAAAAGCAGTTAGGGATGCAGTGTTTTAATTATGTCCCTTCTTTCCTAAGATAGGTGAAAATAGGTGTGAGCATAGAGTAGCATATAGATGCAAGCATGGCCACCTCAGACAATGCAGGACATAGAAGACATCAAATAACAGGTGGAGTAAGTATTGTTAATTTTAATAATTGGCAGGATGCCAAAAAGGGTTCATTTGACAGACATATAGGAAATGTTTAGAATAGGCAAATGATGAGTGTCTTATGCCAAAACTTGAAGGCACGAAGTAAGAAACAGTGCCAGATTCTAGAAAAACAAGGGAAGGCTAGATTAGTGTAGAGAGCTAAACGATAGGCGACATGCAGCAAAATGCTTGTGTTTCAAACAGGATGAAAATACAGCACAGAAAGGAAATGACCACGATCCTCCGAGATCGGAAGTGAGATGGCGAAGGAAAGTAGAAGCACGTTCACCAAAGAAGAGGAAGCACATTCTGCGGAGCAGTAGAAGCACGTTCGGCAAAGCAGAGGAGGCCCATTCTGCTGAGGAGTAGAAGCATGTTCCGCTAAGCAGACGAAGAACGTTCAGCTGAGCAGAGAAAAAGACTAAGTATAGGCCTGAATGTTGTACAGGTCCAATAAACAAGTTTGTTCTTATGTGCACCAATGAGTCAGAGACAGCCTATAGTTAAATGGGCTGAAAGTAGTGAGAAATTATCATACATAAACTTTTTTTGTTAGCAGCAAGGAGAAAAGGTTTACGTTGAGAAATAACCTGACCCTCTTGCCAGTCCCCAAATGACTTTTGTCTCTATTTCGATTTTCTACAGCGAACAGGGATCCCTACCAGCAATGTCCTTTTCTGCTACGGATGCACAAAGAAGAAAGAAGAAGAAGAAGACGTCCAGTCTTGTTATATTTGTTTATGTTGCCTGTCTGTTGTTTATTATTTTGTCTCCTTGGTCTGAAAGTGTCGACCTTAGGATGAAGTGGGTCCTCTGAAGGACAATTTTGTGATAGAAAAATAAACCCATAAGACATAAGGACAAAAATGAGACAGGCAAATGTATTTATTGCCTAAAAACTAGATGCAGCTGATTATGATTATTGTAAACAAACCAGGTCTCAGCAACCAGACAGCGCATATGAGAAAAAACAACCATGTATATAAAGAAAAAAAAAGGAGTTTGTTTAGGAGGCAGGGATGTTCAAAAGTGATATGTAATGTAGCTTGTTTAGAAGGCAGGAATGTTTGAAAAACACATAAGAGTAGATTTTTTAAGGGTTGGGTCAAAAGGAAAAAGTATTGATGGTAGAGACATACTTATTTTTCAAAGGAATCTCATTCAGTTTTATATTATAGGTGGACAACGAGGGGCATGTATAACACAGAGAATTAGCGGCATTCAAACCTATGAGCAGAAAGAAGAGTCGAGGGACCTAACCAGATGCCCATACACAAATGTTTCTGCTGTGCAGTTGTGACAGCGGGCAATTTCCCTGTAAAAATTCTCATATCCTTGAATTCCCCAAGAAGCGGCCGCTTGCCCCCATGTTTACAATGTCATAAAAAAAATAAAACATAAAAAAATGAGAAAACAATGGACTGAGTGGCCTATGCATTGAAAGGCCCAGGAACATGCTGCAAAGCAGCCCCAAAAGATGACAAATACAACCAGACAAAGATGCATACCCAACCAGGATGATTCGTGTGGAAGATGTTTTAATCCATGATGAATGAAGAAGATAAGAAAAATGTATTTGTAAAAATGTGGATGGGGAACCAGGGCATTTTTGTGAAATGGTAGTGGAAGAAAAAATGTGGAGTATGAGCCACACATGAACAATGTGTAAAAACGAGCTGGTGGGTTACCTCAAGTGAGACCATCTTTCAATTCTCATAGTGGCTGTAAAATTATCTGAGGCATATAGTTAGTTTAAAGTTAATTGTGTGATGGAGATAAATGCAGATAAAAGTAAACAAAGGTATTCTTTAGGGACACATACATGTTTAGACTAGGATAATATAAATGTGTTAGTACTGACGTTGTATTTGTATTTGTATTTATTTTTGTTTATATAGCGCTTTATGCCAAAGAGCTTTACATTATAACAACAATAATACATACAATATAATGAAAAATGAATTGAAGCCAATTACAAACATGAAACAAACTAACAAAACAGTATGTAGGTCAATTTACCTGGTTTATAATCGAGGAAGGAAGGAGGAGGAAAGGGGAGAGATGAGGGAGGCAGGACAGGGAGATAAAAATTAGGAGTGGGAGGGAAAAGGTAAGCAGGGAAACTATGAGGGAGGAGAGAGAGAAGTAAGGGAGGTAAGGAGGACTGTCAGGGTGGGGGATAGAGAAGAAGAGATTTCAAGGAGGCACGGAAGGAGGACTAGGTGGGAATGGGCGGAACAGGGAGATGCAGAGAGTTGCAATGTAGGGGGGCAAGAAGTTGAAAGGAACGGAATCAAGAAGAGGCACGTGGGGACGGGGGCACTGTAAGTAGGAAGAGATCCGCAGATTGGAGGGTATGGGAGGGAGTATAGAATGAGAGGAGAGAGGAAAGGTAGGGTGGAGCAAGATTGTGAAGAGTTTTGAAAACAAGACAGAGGAAATTAAATTTAAGTTGGAAGTGAAAGGGAAGCCAGCCAAGTTGAGAAAGCGAGGAGGAAATGGAGTCATGAGGAGCAAGAAGACAGAGGGTATGGATGCCAGAGTAGTAGAGGGATTTGAGAGGAGCAAGATGGGAGGCAGGGAGGCCGAAGAGGAGAGAAGAGCAGTAGAAAAGAAGTGAGAAGATAAGGGAGAAGATTAGGAATTTTGTGGCATGGAAGGTGAGGGAGGAACGGATTTTATGGATATTGAAAAGATGGTAGCGACAGGCACGGGAGGTAAGAGAAATATGGTAGTTGAAGGAGAGGGAAGAGTCGAAGTAGAGGCCTGTGGCAGAAAGGGAATTGTAGAAATGTTTTAGGATACCTTCCATATTGAAATAAATTGTTTCACAGAAAAGGGTGATTAGGACAGAGATGCACTGAAAATTGAGGAGGGTGGACAAGGGTGTAGTGGTATGTATCGAGTAAGTGACTAAATGCAATCCAAAGGAGGGAGTGTACAGAAGGTAACCCCCAACCCCTCAAACTGAATGTATTTGAGATAGACCCCACACCACTGAAAGAGAATGAAAATAAATTATCGGGCTGATCAATGACTCTAATACTGCGAAAATCAGAAATACTTTACTTTCAGAAAGGTGCTTTGAAGGGTGATCTATTTTGTGGGGTCAGAATACCTTGCACAGTAGCGAATTTGTCAAGTAGTACACGTTTATGATAAATTATTAAACAATCTAGATTCAAAACTGAGCAGGGACTAAGCTATAAGTAAAAATAGATTGGTCAGGCATTTTGTAATTTGATCAGCCATTTCGAGTGGGACGAAGTCAGGCAAGGTGCAGGGCATACAAATAGTGGATTTCTGTAAAATCATGCTGAAATAATGAAAGAATTACCTGATGGCAGTTCATTGAGAGTTCAGTAGACAAGGACATAATGTCTGGACTTCTTGTCTGTAATCTTGACAGTGATGGGCCGGGGAAGCCATGTAGTGCTCAAGGGAAGATACCAAAAGTGTAGATATCTGGTCAAACTAGCAACAATTGCTGAGTTCACAGAGAGGATACACAGATGATGCCCATATTTGGGCTTCTGTGACAGGGAGTCATGATGTTGCTTGCTAAAAAAAATATCTCAGAGTTGATGTCAGAAATGTTCTTTCATGATACTTCAAAGAATTCATTGTAAAAGGTCAAGTGCATCACACACAATTTTAATTAGTTGCATGCGTAGGTATGACATGGGAACTTGGTGAGTGACAGTCCAGTCAACCAACCCTAGAAGGGGAACAGGCTTGTCTTTGGGTACTTAAACCAATAAGAATGAACTGCATCATGAAATAGGGAGCTGAGCCTACTGAAAGCATATATAAGAGGGCAACATTCCCAATTGGTATCCAGCCTGACTTTCCTGGTCCAGGGGTGCCAAGGCCCAGAGATGGTGTTGGGACTTTCTCTTCAATTCCAAACATGTGTCACTCACTATCTTCACTATACTGGCTGATTGTTCCTTCAATAGATTTGCAGGGCAGGCCAATAGCCCTTCTGTCCATCCAGTACTAGTGAGAGCACATCCATATACCACCAGCTGAGGTCTTTCTCCACATCTTGGGTTTCCTTGTTTTCAATGGTTTTTCAATGGTGTCTGGGCAATGCAACTTATCCATCTGGACAACCTTTCTCGTTCTCCTATCAGGGATGTATACATATGTTTCTTGGTTGTCCATCCTAATCTATTTTCCTTCAAATTGTCCTCTGGTTGTGCATGCTGCTAGATGACTGAGGCATTTGACATCATATGGGGACATTTCTCTTGCAATGACAGTTCTTGTTGCACTTATGGCATCCAGAATTAAGGAACATACATAGCACTTTTCGTCTGATGTTATCCTTCCAACTTCTTTTATGTGCTGGTACCATACGTTATTCTTTAAATGTACAGCATTATCTAAATATGTGTTTACAGTTTCTTGATCCTCACCACTCTCTCTCTTATGCTGAAACAGGTGCATTGTTATATTATTAAAGATGGTCATTATATCGTTGGTGGAGACAATACTAGATGTTTCTGTATCATTCATTATGCTATCATCTTTTATAACATTTCTAAAGGCCATTATAATAAGGAAGAAAACACAGATCATGATACCAATGGAGATTACCATTAATATCACATGAAAGCTTATAGATTTCTTAGAATGCAATGAATCTCCAATTTGTTGAAGCTTCTCCAGAAATATACACAAGGGATTCAGTTTGCCCAAAGTGACAGGTAGCAGACTCGGGCAAGCATAGAGAACAAACAAAAAGGAGAGTGGTACTGCTACCAAGGGGTCTTCCTCGTAATGATCAGATTTTATCCAGATCAAAATCGGGATCCTCAGTAATACTAATTGAGTGAATAAAAAAGGCCTGAATGTTTGGCCGAAAAGAAACACACAAAGAGGGGCTATGTAGTGAATTCTGATGGTTATATTTAAACATATAATTAATTTTCACAAATAACAATGCATAATTAAGAACACCTAAAAAGTAAGATTACTTCTAACGTAGAATCTAGTGTCCTGGAAAATCATAATAACTAAGAGCAGGTATAAGTAGGTATATGTGATATAAACAAAGAGACTCAACATAAATGAAGAGAGTAATCTCTAATAGAACATGGTTATACGGACATGACAATTAGAATTTTCAAAACAATCTATCTCAAGTCACCCGCATTTTGCCCCCATCTGTTCACCGGGAAAAAAGGTTTCACTGTTGCATAAATCACAGATAAAACGCAGAATGAAAACATAGAGTCTAGAGTGCAATTCAGGTTTACATCTACTCATGTAAGGTGAAAAATCCTGTAAGGGTTGTGCCACCATGTAGTTCAACTAGCAATGATCCTACCCAGTGGTTGGCATATATCTTCTATGTTGTGTATTTTATAGCAAACAATGGTGTCCGCTGGTTATTTTCACCAACAGACACTTTTTGCCCATGAATATGCAAATGTATCACCTCCTTTTTAATCATCAGTTCTATATCAGGAATTGGAGTATTGTCTCTATTATCACTCTCCAAACAATCCAACTGTTCTTGGGGTTCTCCAACAATGTAACAATGTTTTTATTTTAATTTTATTTTTTTATTGTTATTTTATCTTTTTATTTGAATTCACACAGATATATCAACATTTCTTACAGTTCTTTTTACACATCACAATGTTTCCTGTGGTAAACATCCAATAATATACTTGCACATATTAATATGTCCTAACAGAATCATTCCCTTCCACTTCTTTATCAGAGAGTTATTGTCGGAACCTGACCCACATATCCCTGGGGCGACTTCTGATGGGTAACAGCTCGATGTACATTTCTTCCCTATCAGTACCCCATATCATGTCCTCCTCCCAATCCTCCTTTGTAGGTGGTTCGGCATTCTTCCACTTAATCAGAATTGCTTGTTTTGCCAGTACTAGGCTGAAGTTTAGGAATTTGCGCCACCTTGGGCCCATTTTTCCCAACTCCCCAAGCAGACACTTTGTGGGTCCCCATTCCAGAGGTTGATCAGCCATAGTATCTAATGCCTCACATACTCCGACAGACGGGTGCATACCCATAATATGTGGAATATATTTGCATTTTCACAACTGCATCTAGGGCATTTACCATCTGTCAACGGGAACAACTTTTTCAGCTTGGCTGGCGTGTAATGTGTTCTGTGTACAACTTTATAATGTATCAATCGGAAACGTGAATTGCATGAGATGTTTTTCGTTAGTCCGCAGATTCATGAACACTGCGAGCCAGTGATGGGGTGGTTTAGGTCTTGTTCCCACTTTTCTTTTACTCCAGGGGTTGGGGGTTTCTGGTGCGCCATCACTATCTTATACAGTGTGGAGGCTGTTGTTTTGGAGGACCTGGCAGTGAACATATACCCCAGTGCCTGGTGTATTACGGGTTCAGTCGGGAATTCCTCCCATACCTCGGCCATTGCTGATCTCAGGCGCAGGTACTGCAGTTTCTGTAGTGGTGTGTTGCCAATTATGTCCTTTATATTTTCCCAGGGTATATATTGCTTGTCCAGGAATTCCCGACTTGAAACACTTGTGTATAGGCGCGTTACAAGTGCCATATCATATCATATCATATCATATCATATCATATCATATCATATCAGGAAGAGGTCCCAAAATAGTGAATGCCCTTGTTTTTCCTGTGTGTAGCAATCTTTGCATCTTGTGTGGGGGGTATGTAACATGCCTCCCACAATGGCATGTTCGGGTGATATAAAACCTCAGGTCCGAATCTCCCTGCTATCCTTGTCCAGGCTGCACACGTTACCAATGGAGGATCAGTGGTTGGTGAGTGTCCGGGGCGTGCAGATATCGCCTTGTGTAGGAGTTGGGCCGGGCTTCTCTTATGTGTGTCGAGTGCTGTGTATTGTGCCTGTGTGCCGACTGTGGCCCATTGTGCCGCATAGTGGGCTTGTGCCGCTAGATAGTACATTTCAAATTCAGGGGCTGCCAGTCCTACATTTAGATACAGACAGGACATTTTCTGCCATCCCACCCTCGCTTGGCCCCTCCAGACGAATTCCGTACATCCCCCTTGAATTTTCAAGAAAAAGGATCTACCCAACCACACTGTTACTGTACTAAATAGGTAAAACAGTTTGGGTAAGATGATCATTTTTACTTTTGCTAACCAGCCCTTGAGGGAGATTGGTAGGGATTGCCATCGTTTGAGTTTAGTGCACACTGTCATAGCTAATGTCTTGTAATTTAGGGCCCTGGTGAGTTTCGGTGTCCTTTCCACATGTATTCCCAAGTATTTCACCTGTATGGGAATCCACTGAAGTCCATGGAGCCTTGTGGGCATCAGGGTGTCTTCTGTTAGGGGAAATATCTCAGATTTGGAGGTGTTCAGGTGTAGCCCAGAGTATCTCCCAAATTCTATAACTGCGTTCAAACCTTTCTCTATGTTACGTTCTGGGTTCCTCAAATACAGGAGGATATCGTCAGCGTATAGCGTGATGATTTCAACCATGTCTGTCAGTTGGATCCCGAGCCTACTAAATCGATACCTCATTAAATCGTCTAGTGGTTCTATGACCAGAGCGAATAGAAGGGGTGACAATGGACAGACCTGCCGCGTGCCTCCCACTAGTTCTATTAATTCTGACAGTTTCCTGTTGACACAGACCCTGGAATGTGGTTGGTAGTATAACACAGTGACCCATTTTATGAAATGTGGGCCGAACCCATAATTGTGTAGGTCTCTCAACAAGAAGGTCCAATAGACAGTATCGAAAGCCTTCTGCATGTCCAGTGCAAGCACGACCCCTTGCTCTTCCTTGGGGATCGAGTTCAGCACCTCGAAACAGCAATAGGTGTTTGTTGCCGTTGACCTACCGGGTATAAACCCTGCTTGGTCCTTGTGGACCATGTGCGTCATCAGGGGAGTGAGCCTTGTGGCGAGGACTTTTGCAAAGATTTTCACGCCAGTGTTAATTAATGAAAGCTGTCTATAGGAACTGCAATCCTCTGGACTCTTCCCAGGTTTCAGCAAGAGTGTTATTATCACCTCTCGTGTGGACCCAGGACGCCTACCTGTGTCTAGGGCTTCTGTCCAAACCGCACGGAGTCTGAGCACTAGAGTATCGGCAAATATTTTGTAAAATTCGGCACCTAGTCCATCGAAGCCAGGTGCCTTGCAGTTGGGAAGAGATTTAATGGCTTCAGCGATCTCCTCACTCGTTATCAGGGTTTCTAACGCATCTCTCGTCCCCGTAGATAATAGTGTGGTAGGTATGTTTGATAAGTATTCATCTATCTCGGCCTCTGTGGCTGTGCTCTGGGGAGAGTACAACTGGGAATAGAAATCATAAAACACGCTCTCTATTTCCTTTTGGTCTGTGGAAACTGTCCCGTTGGGGCAGGATATGCATGGGATATGGGTGCTACCTTTCTCCCCTCTTACCATATGGGCCAGGAGTCGTCAGGGCCGTTCCCATTTACTATACCTCCTCGCGGCCGCAGGCTTATCAAAATAATAGACTTCTCGGTCCGCTATATTCTTGTACTCCTCCAATTGTGTCTTAGTATCTAGTTTCGTTCAGGGGGTGAGGTCTGTGGCATACCCTTCTTGCAGTCTAGTACTCTCTGCTTCCCTCCTCTTTTATTCACTACGGATGTCTTTCAGTACCCCAAATTCAGTGGACATTGCGATACTTCTTATATAGACTTTAAAGGCTTGCCATAGCACCTCCTGAGTCGACACCGTCATTGTGTTCAAAGTGCTTACTTATATGTTGGGACAGGTTACTCTTATATACCTGGTCTGCCAGTGCCACTGCTTCAAATCTCCACAGGGATCTCTGGGGAGCGGCTTTGGGGATGGGGCATGAGGACCTTCATCAAGATTTGGGAGTATAGTCGTTTTGGAAACCCACCCTAATGCTCTCTGTGATAGCAACCATATGTCAATTCGTGAGTGCATGTCGTGCACAGAGGAGTAAAATGTGTAGTTTCTTTGTGAGCCATTGAGTGAGGGCCACACATCTCGGAGACCCAGATCCAGGATGCGGGTGTGTATCGTGCAATCTGCATTAGTAAGTGACCTTGGGGTGTCAGCCATTCGATCTAAGTGGGTATCCAGGATCGTGTTGAAGTCTCCCCCGCAAATTAATTGATTTGTGGGATAATTGGCACATTTTTAAATAGCTCAGCGAAGAACCTCGGGTCATCTATATTTGGGCTGTATAAGTTCAAAAGTAGCACCTCTTCTTCGCCAGTTTCCTGTGTACCAGGACATAGCGCCCTTCAGGATCACTCTCTGAACTGTACTGTGTTAACTGTAGTGACTTGTGGATCAGTGTGAGCACCCCTCGGGCCCTACTGCAATATGACGTGTAATATTGGTGTTTGCCCCACCCGGGTGCCCTCTTTTCAATGTGGTAATCTAGTAGGTGGGTCTCTTGTAGATATACTATTTGAGCCCCCAATCTATTCATGTAGGCCATTCTTTTTCACAGTTTAACCGGCATCCCCAGGCCCCGCACATCCCTTCTGTGTCATCTTTAGCCATTGGTTTCTGTACCATCTACTCGAACTGTGTGGTTGGTAGGCCTCAGAGCTTTCTCGTGTATGATTGTGATTGATATCTGTGCATTTATAACTATAACACCTTTCACAACAACCCCCCCTCCACCCGAATACTCGTACCCACCCTCATAGTTCCCCGAACTTCAACTATGGTATTACAATCACCCTCCCCCACATTTACCCTCCCCTCGTAAACCACTAGGTTTGTGCACTTGCATCAGGGGGTCGATGCGGTGGTGGCCAAGGCCAAAATACCTAATTACTTATCGGCCCTAAATATCCCAATACTTTGCTTGATACTTGAACACATACTATAACATGAAGGCACTTCTCAGTACACAATCTACAACGTATCTTAAAATGTCCGTTATATTCGGGTGCCACATCTCAATTGTTCATACTAATCGTCGCTTTCAGGACTCTAATTCCGTCATTCCCATCCACGCTGCGGTGACTTGTTCCTGGTGTCCTCCATATGGTCTGACCGTTTTCCGACCTGTATTGGAATGTTAGTTTTCACAAAGCTGGCTCCTTCTTCTGGGAAAGTGAAGAAGTATGTCTTATTGTTATGTTGCAAACGCAGTCGAGCTGGGTAGAGCATTGAGTAGGGGATTTTTCGTTTGCAAAGCATTTTCTTAACCCCTAGGAAGGCGCGCCTTTTTTGCTGAACTGCTAAGTGTAGTCTGGGAAGATCCGGATCACAGTGGAGCCCAATCACAGGTCTTGCTTGTCCCTGGCTGCGCGCAAGACCAGGTCTCTGTCGCTATAGTTCATTAACCTAGCGATGATTGGTCTGGGGAAGGTGCCAGGCTTGGGACATGGAGAAAGCGACCTGAGTGCCCTCTCCACTATGAACATGGGAGGACCAGCCAGGGTCCCCAAGTAACTCCTTGAGTAGTTCCTCCACCGCTTGCTTTGTCGGTCCTTTGAGTGCTTCTTCCGGAACCACATAATGCGAATATTTTTATGGCGTGATCTTGCCCCCAGGTCCTCACACTTAAGTTTCACTGTTCCTCGGTCTTTGGCCATCTCTGTTACTGTGTGACGCAGTGTTTCCAGAGTGTCTTTGGCCGTACTGATCTGAGTCTCTGCTTCCGTAATGCGCCCAGTGGCCTTCTCGAGTTGATTTCTGTTACTCGTCACATTTGTATTAATGCCATCCAGTTTATCATTTAAAGTTGCAAAACCCTGTTGCATTGACGCAAACACTGCTTGGGGTCCATAGTGGGTACCGGTGGAGTGGGCGTTGGCTGTTGGGCTTGCTCAGTGTTTACGTTGTTCATGATGTCTGATCTCACGACAGTGGTTGTGTACTTGTCTATGGTACATCTTCCCTTTTTTGGGGGGGCCTGTCCTCTTGGGCATTGTCCTTGGGGTCTTTCCAATTCCTTGTGTTCTCCTTTCCCTGATTCCAGTAGTGGGTCAGTGCCTGGGTCAATCACAGGGTCAGCTGGTTCGATTCACTATTGGGTTATGCTTGTTCCTTGGGAATTGTGCGGGTTGTTTGATTGCCTATAGTTACAACCCGTGCTGTTCTTCACAGTTCGTGTTAATCCCTGGTCTGATTTAACCCGCTTTTACCACTTTCTAATTGTTTGTGAGCTGCCCCACCTTTGTAACTAACAAGTTCTAGAATGTCTGGTGAACTTGCACCGTTATTAGGATCCTCCAGTGCCCAAGCAGTGACGCATCGATAATTTGCGCAGCACGCTCCGGATAAGTTGTTCCACTGTGTGTCGCTGTCAACTGACCTGTTCATCTCTGATAGTGGGGTTATAGGTCTGCAGGTGCCCGCTCAGGACTGCTGTGCCTCATCATCCCCTACTGTGTTAGGGGAGGAGGGGTTTAATGGCGGGCGAACGCGCCAACGAAGATGGCATGGCGGGCGCCGCCCCTTTGTGGGGCCTGCCCAGCCGGCCCCCTCCCCCCCACCACTCAAGAAGCAGGTCAGGGGGTCGGGGATGGGGGAGGAACACGCAGCCCGCCCCCGGAAGGGACGTGAACGCGCGAAACGCAAGAGGCGAGGCAGGAAGCCGAGGGAGAAACAGGCCCCATAAAGGCACGGGTTTGTTCCAGTTACAAACCCATTCTCCCTCGGTTCCCTGCCCCCACCAGATCGTGGATTTTGTTTCGTTGCTGCGCCTTCTCTGCCGGTTCCAGGTCGGGTTGCTCCTGGTTCCTGCTCTGGGCTCATGTTGCAGAAGTTCAAAGTTCCAGCGAGGAAGGTGCTGCGGTTCCAGTCGGGAGAAGAGTCGCGGTGCAGAGGAAGAGTGAGGAGGTAACGGACACAGGGCACAAGGCTCTATTAAAAATGTTTAACTGGGATAAGACGGGGGTGTACAGCTCGGGGCTAATGGCTACTTTCTGCTAATAGGACGCCGCGCTACTACAAAGGAGGCGGGGGCAAAGGCAGAGTAGTGGGTTGCAACACTTGATAATGTATTTAAAGCTAATTAAGAGGGCGTGCGCCCACAGTTTGGGTGCATGGACGGCTGCGCCGCTGGGAGGCACGATCAACGTAAAGTTGACCCAAGTTATCATTCGGGAAATGGCAAGCGCCTAATTAAAGGAAGACGGGGGAAGGGTTAGGGCGGCATTGTGTCACGAGGAATATAGTAGGACTGCACAACCGCCGCAATGCTGATGGGAGCTTGGGGAGAAAGCAAACGGTGTGCTCTTGGGCTAGGGAGCATTATCACTGCGGCCTCAGCACATGGGTCTAATGGTCAAGGCATGGAAACACGCGGATAGTTGTAGTAATGTTATGGATGGGCGCAGGGCGGGCCGCCGGTCGGTATTGGAGGGGGGCCCACAACGCATTAAAATTAACGGGGTGGGATGTGCGGTCTCGGGACAAGGGCATGGGAAGGATAGACACATTGGCAAGTGGAGGAATACCTCGGTGCGGTTACTGCGAGGTCGGGGGATTTACATAAGAGATAGGGGAATCGGCCAATTAAGGGGGAGCACGCGTCAGCGGGCAGTGCCGAATGTGTCCCGGAGGTAGCCATTGCTGTTAGGTAGTGCACGTGGTAGTGGCATGCGGGGGCACAGCGGAAATGTTCGGGAGATGGCATAATGCAAATATCAGGCGCTGTTCGGGCCATGGTACGGGTCTCGCTGTTGCTTATGATCAATATTCTGCGGCTTCGTTAGTTTGCGGCAGTTGAAAGGGAGTTTGAAGTGCATTGTGGGTATGGGAGCGTTGCAGAGGTGGCCGTGCCGTCATATTAAGCAAAGGGCTTAGGGAGATGTGTCGGTGCTGCGCGTTTAATGCAACCTTAAGAAGCTATTCCTGCAACATTGGACGTTAGTTCCATTGTTCGTCGTCCAGCACCACGTTTAACAATTAGCATTGCTAGGGGTAATAAGGCCGTGCCCGTGATTATTTTGGATGAAGTTATCATTCCTAGATGGACAGTCTGGTACGCTCTTATTGTACTCTTTCAAAATGCCTCTATGAGAGTCGTTAAGGTGTCTAATGGCACCAGTGAGGATCCCTGTATGCTTAGCATCTAATCACAGAACATTTCAGGATTATGAGTTCAGGGGCAACATGCTTGCCTTGGAAGCAAAAGGACATGGAGCAACACGGTGCAATCCGTGAGCCTGACCTTAGTAACTTCCGGGTTCTAGCACGTCATTAGCGCACTAAAACAGATATGGCAGCAAGCGGGTTTACCACATCAGGCAACGCCAAGACAGAATTGGGCTGGGCAAGCAATGGTTAAGGTAGGGTGCGCAAGCTGGATCCCCCTCTCTCTCTTGCAGGGGAGGGGTGCTCTAGCCAGCATAACAAGGAGGGGCAAACGGGGGGGGGGGGGGGTTCAGGGAAGGGGCCGGAAACAGCACAGAGTGGCAGTGGGCTGACATAATGTATAGTTTCGAGTGCGCGGGCTCGGTGGCAGATCAGAAAGTTGCGTGTTCGAATCGCATCGGGGTCAATTGTAAGTAGATGTTAGCACATCCAGCAGTGGCTCAACTGGTGCGTGATTGCTCTCGGAATGCGGGGGACCTGAGTTCTAATCCAATGTCCGGAACCTCCGGTGCATGCTTGTTTTCTCTAAATGTACTTTTGTGGCAACGATGCGGCGAGGTCGCCGGGTCGGGTCTTCAATGGGCCGAGGAATGTAGTTAGAGGTTAACCCGTGGTAGTGATTAGGGCCGCCATTCCCCGCAATGCGGAACACGTTAACACAGCTGCTGCTTCAAGAAAGGGAAGCAAGGTTGTTTTTCGGGTTTCTTCTTTGGGCCTTAACTGTCCGGGTATTACATACGGATTAGCCACGGATAGGATGTTTTAAAGTGATGGAGATTGTTTAGAGATACTGTGAGATTATATGTACCAAGGATCAAACAAGTCATCACAAATGCAGGGTATTGCTAGCAAACGATTGTGCAAAGGGAGAAAAGGTCATATGGTAATGTTTTGTTAACTGGGCGGCGGGACGGGGGCTTTTCAGTCCGGGTTTTCAGTCGGAGTTCAGTGTACAGTGAGGAAAGGAGGTAGCACTGGTTTGCAGAGGGTGGCCATTATGAGGGTGAAGTAAATTAATGTCTCATGACCTATACTAACACAATTTGTCTTTTGTTTTCAAGGTGGCCACGGGTGGGAACAACATAAGGTAAAGGTGGGCCCACAGTTCGGGACGACGGTCCTGGGTACTGAAGGGCAAATGCACTTGCGCAAAGTGAGTTAATAATAGGTTTAGGCAATAGGACGCATATGGGTCGGAAGACGAAGAGACACAACAGCCCGAAAACAGGTAAAGTAAAACAGGAAAATCCCTGCAGTCACCCAAACGGAGCTGTTAGATATTACAATGGTGCGGAGTACTCAAACAGCTAGGGCAATGGCTGGGCAAAAAGGAGTAAGGTAGGGCGCGCAAGTTGGATCCTTTCCTCCCGAGGGCAAATAATTGTGGGGGATAGCAGCGCCACGACCAATGTTCCGTGGGCGGAAAATGCTATAACAAAAATATTCAAACTCAGCGCAGCGCAGGGCTTGTGGTGAATTACCTGGCATGGAGCTCATTCAGGGGGCGCGTGGCGGTGTAGGGTAAGAAAATGTTATGGCAGGGGGGGAAGACTGGAGTAAGAGGTGGGGGGGACAAAGAGCTTGCAATGCCTTGTGGGTAAGTGTTAAGACTGAACTAAGTTGACCTCCAACCAAAGGAAAGGTACAAAATACTATGTAAAACAGCACAATTTCTTTATATATGAATTCAACCTTAAACCACTTCCATGGCACTGCTGACTAGTTACTTCACTATGCGGCCAATAGTTTTGACCAGTGTTGGGAGCAAGACCACACGGAGCACCACACATTTGCTTTGAGCCCCCTCACCCCGTGCAGAGAATGGCTGGGGATTGGGGTGCTCGGTCAGGTGAAACAGGGAGTAAGGGGGCACAGTACTAAGGGGTACAGAACCAGACACCGGGAATTGGGGGGGGGCAATGGTGAGAGCACAAACACCACATTCAAGCATGATCTGTAGGGCAAGAGAGTTCTATTAAACCAACCAGTTAAGCATCACAAAGTAACCCCCACCTCGCCGGTGCGTTTACTTCACTGCTGCCGGGGTGTAGGGTGCGCAGGCAGGCAGGAGAGGCAAGGCCTGGGAGGGAGGGGGGTGGGGGGTGGACAAGGAGGCAGGGGAGGCAAGGCCTTGGAAGGACGGGACCAACCAAGGAGCAACGGTGCGAGGGGAGTAAGCGGAAGGGTCGGCTATGGAGCGACCTGTGCAGGCTGGGGGAACTCTCTGCCGCCGGCAAACAGCAGAGAGTCTTGGAGGAGTCACAGGTCGATCCCTGTAGCAAAGTACTGGCAGGTCCATAGGGGAACGCTCAGCCAACAGCTTAGATCTTACGGCGCCCCAAGAGTACTAGGCTCAGGGGAGGCCCTGGGGAAAAAGGGGAGGGACGTAGGGGACTTGGGAGCCAATTCCAAGCCCGGAATTGCGGGGGGGGGAGGAATCAACAGAAACTCACAATCAAGGGCATCAAGGGAAGTCGGTCGGGGGGAGCAAGAGGAGACTACGGGGGGCTCAGGTAACGGGGACAAAATAACAGCAAGGGGAAGTCTTCACGGAAGGAGGGGGGCATGAGGGGGAGGGAGGTGGAGGGTCCAAGATAGGGCGGCTAGGCGAATAGAGGGAACAGGGGGGAGGAAGCCAGCCCCAAGGAATAAGGGGGGGGGCAAGGACCAAAAGCTGGGGGACAGGAGACGGGGTACGGAAGAACAGGGCTGGGAAGTCTGCCTCTGGGGGGAAATGGAGCTAGGATATGGAGGGGCAGAAACGGCAGGGGGGGGGTTTGGCGGGACCCTAAAAACTGGGGACCTGGTGAGGGGAGGAGCGAGGGAAAGGAAGGAAGGAGAAGGGATAGGGTACACGGAAGAGATATTACGCTGGCAGGGGGGGGCACTGGGCCAGACTCCACAGGGAGGCCGGGGGGAGAGGGAACTGAGAGGATTTAGGGGCTCGGCAAGACGGAAGGGAGACATGGGGGGCAGCATAGATAGGATAGGGCTTCTGGCACAAGCTGCACTTGGGGGAAGGAGGGGGGGACAGAGTAGAGTAGAAAGGACTCAAAATAGACGGGCATCGCAAAGCGATGACCATATAGGCAGGCAGAAAGGTGTTGGCCGGCACCGGAGGTCGGGGTCGGCCTTAACGTACGGATGTGGGATATGTGTATCGTTGGGGCACTTGTGGTGGTGCCGGTATAGGATAGGAACCTGATTACTAGCGAGGCACCGCGTGGCTGCCGGTTTTATCTAGACCCAAACACCGGACACGGTTAAGTGTCGGGGGAGGGGGGAGCAGGGGATTCCCAACAAAGACCTAGAGAAAAGGGGGGGCCTATGCCAAAAGTCGCTCATGGGGAAATCTACAAACGGCCAGGGGTAGAGAGAGGTTAATAGCAAGGGCCGGGCTCAACCTGAGGCGTCCACCGGACGAGGAGGGTAAGGGAGAGGGGGGGGGAGGACAAGGGATACCTAGGTAGCCGCACACAGAGTAGTATACCTGTGGTGGTGAATGACGGATCGCCTGTAAGATAACTCCAAGACTTTATGCAAAATAAAGCTGCTGAGGCATGTTACTCTTCCAACTTTACAAGGTGTCTGAGTTGTTTCTTCAACATATGATGTATGACATATGCCGGGGGGTATGAGGGGGGAGGGGGGAGTGAGGGGCCAGGTCATGGAGGAGGGGGGAGGACAAGGCACTGGGGTGCCCACGCTAAGCTGACTCCGTGGACTGGCAGCTTCCAATCAGTGGCCCTCCCATTGATCCCTTCTTCATTCAGTGCCCACACGTGACCTCAGTGTGCCGATCTGGGTTTGACTCCCTGTCCTGATGCTGCATCGATTGAGGCCTTCTTTGTTGGCTTGCTGTAATTTTAGGGCAATATTGTCACTACTTTCCTGAGACAGGGTGACCAATGAATACAATGTAGTTATAGGTCCAGTCTGGCTCAGAGTCTCTGGGGCTGCCAATGTTTGGATGTCGTTAAAGTCTGTAATGTTGTTTCACTACGTTCTATATTCTTTGGTCAGGAGCCCCACGTGTGCATGGTCGAGTTAGGAATCCTGGATGAGCCCTGCTACAGTGTGGCGGTATCCTGTGTCTGCTCTACCCTTTCGTTTTGATTGTTCTGCCCGAGAATGGTTTGTGGGCTTGCTGCGCTCTCAGGCGCTTATGTTTGTATTCACGTGCGTTGCGGATATTCTCCGGCAGTGCATCAGTGCGTGTATTGTTAGCTGTGGGTGGGAGGGCTGGCCGGAGCACTGTGGGCCGGCGCACTGTCTCTGCGATGATTTAAGTATCCCCAATGCCTGCAGTGCGTGGGTTTTAACGTTGGGCAACAGTGACTATGTTTAACCCTTCCCAGCTGCGCGTCGCTTACCGGCTGGCTGGCAACACTGCAGCACGGGTGACTCCGGATGTTTCTCGTAGCCTTTTGCCCGCTAGCACTCGATGGGTCCTCCCGGAGCGCCAGCAGTCCACGAGACAGGAATGGCTGGACACGCTGTTCCAAGCCTCTAATCACATATTGACGCCTGCTTTCCGAATGACAATTGCATAAGAGCTGACAAGTTTGTCCCAGCGGTGTCTGCAGGTCAGCTCCTCACCCGGGCCTGATGCGCTCTTCCTGCAGCGGGTCCCTCGCCACACAGTGTTTCTCCTATTATTTGAGCTCCAAACCCGCCGATTTTTCGCTGGTCCATTGCTGAGCCCCTCAGATACCTTCTAGTATGTCTTTATTTAAGAACGGGCTGTATTTTGCTAATTATGCAGTTTCTAGCCTCTGCCTCCACCGGAGCTCACACGGGATGCTGCATTCTGGTGGGTTCGTAACAGCACCCCCAAAATGTGACAATGTTTACATTTCTTCAGATCAAATCTAGATATGTTTCAGAAGTGTAAGACACAAGGATAACTAAGAATGTATATACTAATGTAATAATAGGTATAATAGATGAAAATTAGAAAAAAAAGTCTTCTGTTTCTTTTCTTCCAAAGCTCGAGCTTTTCCCACATTGTTCCTTGGAACCTATTCTAGGGAGAATGTTCCACAATTATTGCAAATGAATTAGCCCATAAGTCAACCCTAATCTAAAAATGTTTTGCTTTCTTCATCTGGGTTCTTGGCCATAGATCGTGTTGTCATTCGTTGTCGCTCTTCTCTTGCATCACTGGGAGAACTTGCTTTGCTGGAAGTAGGTGCAGGAGAGGTCAATGCTTCACGTTTATAGGGCTTGATGTTACGTAGATGCATCCAAGCCCGTCAGCCTTTGAGCTTCTTTGCAGTAGGGCTTACTTCCTCCACTTTGAAAGGTCTGTTGAATTGCAGGGTATTCAAGGTGCGCACAAACTGGCATACTAGCACCTGGTCCCCTGGGTATAATATTGGAGGTTTTAATGAGTCCTCCAAACTACTAGGGAGATTGTTTGTTTCGTTCACTTTTGACTACTCCTGTTGGGATTTGATCTGTTGAGAAATAAAAGAAACTCTTTGAATCATTTTCAAATAATCATACATCTCATCGCCTAATGCCTTTGCTACACTGTGGATGTCTGTATTTTCCCTTGTTGAGGGGGTGAGAGGAGTTCTCATCCGGTATCCAGTCACCAACTCATGGGGCGTTAAATGGTCCTCTGAACCAGGTTGATTGCGTAATGCATACAATGCAAGGGGTAGGAAATGCAGCCATCCCTTCCTTAATCTTATAGGGCAAAGCAAAGCAGAACCCAGTGCCGCCACCAGAATTTCACATCCTCTTTGGGAAAAGCCAGTAAGAAAAACTGCAAAGGAAGAAGAGATCATCAAACTATCTATCAAAAGACTCGGCCATATGGGTTGGGGAAAACCCTGAGGAATACCGATTATTCAGCTCAGCTGAAGCCTTTTTCACCTCACTCTTGCTACCTGGTGTACAGGCAGCTGCCAATGCAAAACGGCTGCAGAGAGTACTCTGGGAACTGGTCCAGTTGGCAAACGACACTGAACATGGGTTCAACATTATAAAGGTTGAATGCTTGGTGCCTAAAAGTGAGACTATATTTTCAAAGATTTCATTCACAAAGTGCGGTCCATTGTCAGATCACAAACCTTCACACACCGCCCATCTTGGAGATACTTTGCAGACTATTAATTTTGCAGCGCATGCAGCATCAGGATGTGTGCACTGACCTGCTTCAATCCATCTGGAAAAAGGACAAACTACAACTAACATGTATCGATTACCATTACATGTTTGCAACATATCAACATAGTCTATGTGCAAATGTTGGAAGGGGCCATTGGGTCTGAGGATTACTCCTCTCACTGTTCGCAGGGTGTGTCCTGCTGTACATTTCTGGCACTCAATACAGTTTACAATGAACTGTGCCACATGTTCTCTGAGGTTCGGTACGAACCAGTCTTCTGCTATTGTAGCAGCTAGATTCTCTCAACTCACATGCACGGGTTAGTGGAGCTGCTCCAATGCTACTCTCAACAATGCTAGAGGCATAACTGGCTTTCCTGTACTGTCCTATCTCCATATTGCCTCAGTGAGGCATAAAGAACACCCCAGGTTTTTCCATAGCTCCTTTTCCTCTTGCTCTTGCCTTGGACAGGGAGTCAAACCCAGATCGGCACACTGAGGTCACGTGTGGGCACTGAATGAAGAAGGGATCAATGGGAGGGCAATACACATCATATTAAATCTTTCCTTTACCAACATGCTTCGCCCTGTCACTTGCTTTTAATCTTTTAACTCATCTTCACACATGGTTGAATAATATGCGGCATGTTTAGCCTCTGGGTCTGCGGCTTCCTTCCCGCAAGAGATTATTGCTGTTCTTTTTTAATGTGCTGTGCACTTCACGATGGCTACGGCTTCATGATGACTATGGTTGCTTGAAAGCTTAAGGCTTCAATGAGCTTATCTAATTGCCCTGGAGTGCCTTCTGCGCGGAGGAAGTGCGTCCTCTTTGTGACTGGCCTGCATGTACGGTTCACATGTTGACGTGAATACACTGTCACTGCTATGAAATTCGAATCTAGGTGAACCCACCTTTGCTGCATTGTGTAACTTTGCACTGCATCTGCCTGCACATGCCATTTTGCTGTGAAATTCGAATATAGGTGAACACACTTTTGCTGCATTTTGTAACTTTGTACTGCATCTGCCTGCACATGCCATTTTGCTCACTCTGTGAATTTTCGAATCTAGGTGAACCAACTTTTGCTGCATTTGTAATTACTGCCTGCACACTGCACTTTTTAGGCCTCATTTTTAACTCTGAAATTTGAGTGTACCCTATTGCTCAAGTGCGTCTGTCTTTAGCCTTTGAATCTAGGTGAACCCGCCTGCCTCATATGCACCCACCGCTTGCACATTGCATTTATAGCTCTACTGCAACCTGTGAACTTAGTTGAACACTCCCTTCTGTTCAAACTATCTTCTGTACAAGCCATCTCCAGCCTCCACCATGTATCTTGAATCTAGGTGAACCCCACTCCTGCATTTTGCACCTACCTACCTGCACTTTGCATCCTAGCATCATTGTGAACTTGAACCCAGCTACCCTTACTCATAGCTTGGGCTGCTCTTCCAACTAGCGCTACCACTCCAGC
Organism: Ambystoma mexicanum; assembly: GCF_040938575.1. Taxonomy (NCBI): domain Eukaryota; kingdom Metazoa; phylum Chordata; class Amphibia; order Caudata; family Ambystomatidae; genus Ambystoma; species Ambystoma mexicanum. The sequence continues at coordinate 1,032,131,442 of NC_090941.1, read as the reverse complement.
CTCCAACACCACGCACCTTTGTTTCCAGACCATGATCTCCTGGCTTGCCATTATCATGTTCCCTTTCTGCATCACGTTGGACAACGTACCCTGCACCGGTAACAGCTACATAACCCACCAGGACGGCCTCGCCAAACTCGGATGCCTAAGACACCACCCCATCCCCTACCCCACTCCCTTCCTACCATCCGCGTCCCCTTTCCCACCCACTCAACACCACCCTCATACTTCCCCCATCAACCTCGGCCTCCCAGCCAACATTATACACAGCCACCCTAGACCGAACACTAAACCTTACCACACAAGACTTAACCTCAAACATCCTGCCCTATCCAAGCCTCCTGGCCTGACCCCTCCACCTTCACTCCTAACCTCACAGCCCGCGATGACAGACTAGGCACCAGGCTCCCCACTACAACTACTAGGCCCAACGCCAAACCCAATACCAAAACCAACATAAAGCACAATACGCTTAATAAGCCAAAACCACCCCCACTAAAACGAGCCCTACTCAATGTTAGGTCCTTGGCTGCCCACCCCACAGAAATAGCGAACATCATTCTTACCAATGACCTCGATTTCCGAGCCCTAACAGAAACCTGGCTTCATGAGGCGTCTGGACCACACTTATCACTAGCCATCCCAGACAAATACTCTATCCTCAGAGCTGATAGACCTAATGCTAGAGGAGGAGGCATAGCGATTATCTCCAAATCCTCCCTAGATTTCTGATCAGCCCCTTCAGTGTCACTCACATCGTGCGAGACACTCACTGCTAAATTGCAAACCTCGTCCACAAGCACAATCACCCTCCACCTCATATATAGACCCCCAGGCCTCCCTGGGGTCTTTGAAGAAGACCTCACATCCCTCATTGCCGAAAATTCCAAACCATCAGCACAAATAATGATCCTCGGGGACTTCAACCTCGGCTACCAGGACCCGAACGATGCACATGCTGCATCCCTAGCCAATGTCCTAACAGAACATGACTTCACACAACTCAATGTACTCCCAACCCACCAAAAGGGCAGAATCCTTGACTGGGTAGCAATTTACAACTGCAATACAATTTGTAAGGACCCCCAACCTCTGGCTTGGACAGATCATCACCTGATCCCACTTGAGGTCAACACTAATCATGTACTACCCAATAAATACCCCCTGGCACCAGCTTGTCCCACCAGAAACAAACGTAACATTACCACTGAAGCCCTACTACCTCTGGTCCTACCCACCCTCAACGCTCTCCCAGCCAACGCTGACTTAAACCTATTGATTGACACCTTCAATGACTCTATGACCAAGGCGATGGACACCATTGCCCCCTTGAAACTACGTAAAGATAAACCAAAAGCTCATCTGAACTCGTGGTACACCCCTGAACTCAAATTACTCAGAAAAAAGAAAGCACAACTCAAATGGAAGACCAACCCTTCTGTGGAAAACAAATCTAATCTCACAAACGTATCCTCTCTATACAAAAGTGAGATAATTTGCACCAAAAAAAGATGTATACAATACCAGGATTGTTCAGGCAGGGTCCTCCACTAAAGAATTATTTAAAATTCTAAAAGAACTTGAAAACCCTATCTCACCTCCAGACACCTGTCCGAAAGACAAACCCTGGTGCACCAGTATCCAAAACACCCTCAACAACAAAATTACAAGACTCCAAACTCAAATTGAGGACAAACGCCTACAACTCTCCAATAACATGGTCACCAACCCAAGCCCACCAACGCCCAACACCAGATCAGGCTTCACTTTTAAGAAAGTTACCACAGCTGAAGTTCAAAAAATCATCACCTCCTTAAAACCATCGAACTGCAAAGGAGAGAGCTGTCCCGCCCAGATCATAAAAGACGCAGCCAGAGAGCTTTCCCCCCTTCATCACCAAACTTATTAACCTATCCTTCATCAATAACTCAGTCCCCAGTAACCTAAAACAATCATGGGTTCTCCCACTCCTGAGAAAACAATCCCTATATCCAGCCATCCCCACCAACTACAGACCCATCACCACAGTCCCATTCCTACTAAAAATCCTGGATAGAGTCGCCTACATCCAAATTCAGGAATACCTGGAAACCAACCAACTGCTAGGAATACGTCAATCTGGCTTCAGACCCCAACATGGAACAGAAACTGCCCTTGTTGATCTCAAAAGCCAGATTGATGAAATTAAAGACAAAGGCAATTCCGCGATCCTACTCCTCCTATACCTCTCAGCGGCCTTTGATTTGGTCAGCCACAAAATCCTCTGTAATCACCTAGCCACCGCAGCTCACTTCTCCTCCTCGGCCATCACCTGGATACAATCCTTCCTGGCTAACAGAACCATGCGGGTCTTCTCAACAACTGCTGCTGCAGACCCCATCCCCATCTCATATGGTGTCACACAGGGCTCCTGTGTATCCCCCACTTCATACAACATATTTACAAAGCCTCTATTTGACCAACTGGACCGTCTGGGTGTCACCTACATGAATTACGCAGATGACACCCAGTTACTCCTCACCATAACAGGCAACTACCAAGCAGATGTCACCCGGATCAACACAATATTCTCCATCATTCAGGCATGGATGGCCTCTCATGGCCTCTGCCTGAATGATGAGAAGACTGAGCCCCTCATCGTAGGCTCCCTCAGCAACCTGACTAAACTTAGTCCCAGCTACAATAACATCACGATCGATGGTCACACCATCCCTATTGCCAAAAGGGTGAAAACCCTCGGCTTCTACCTGGATGCCAACACTAACCTCTCCAAACAAACTAATATGATCGTCTCAGCCTCAGCCTATACCGGCAAGCTCATCAGGGCCAGCAGACCGTTTCTATCACTGAATAGCTGCCTCACTCTCGCCAGAGCCCTCATACAATCTAAACTGGACTACTGCAACAGCCTGCACCTAGGTGCTAACCAATCCGTAATCAACAAACTACAGGTACTACAAAATAACGCTCTGCCCGCAGCCCTCAACATTCCCAGGTGAGAGCATATCTCCACTGCTAGGAAATCCTGCAAGTGGCTCTCCATACGCCAGAAAATTCACTTGAAAACCATCTGCCTCACATACAAGCCCCTTAATCACCTAGCACCACCATATCTAGCTAATAAATTCACCATGAAACCTACCACCAGAACCTCCAACACTCTATGCTTGACAGTGCCCAGATTCCACTTAAAAAGAGCCGGAGGGACCAGCTTCACAGTACTTGCCTCCCAACTCTGGAACACCCTACCGCTCAACATCAAAACTATCGAGTCCTTCCAGATCTTTAGGAAGCAGGTTATCAGCTGGCTCCTGAACAAAGAATAGCACCACTGACTTACTCCTGATCCCACATCCCCGTTTGGTAAACTGCTGCATGCATTGTAAATTACTGTATATTGAAATTGTATATTGTTAAACATATAACTGTAAACTGTATTCCCCATGCAATATATGTATGTAACACTAGTATGGATGTTTGTATTAAGTATGTAACACAAAGATACTCCACATTTATGTAACCGTCTTTTTAAGCGCCCTTCTACCTCTGGGTTTGGAGCGCTATACAAATAAAATAAACAAACAAACAAACAAACAAACAAAACTTCCTCATCCTCAAAACTTCATAATGCATCAATAAGCACAGCGAATTCTGCAGCCTGCACTCAATAGGTTGACGGCAATCTTCTGCTTATCAATACTTCGAATGTGCCCTCTCAGGTCACTTTTACTACTGCCGATCCCAATTGTCTCACCCCTGTTTTTTGATTGATTTTAGATGAACCATCAATGAAAACAACTTTCCCTCTTCCTAGAGCATTCTCTCTAACATGGGGAATGTCATTATAACACTCAATATATGTAACACAGACCTGCACATCATCATCTTCTCCCACTGGCTCAGCTATAAACGTTGATGGATTCACTGGGCTACAACTTACAATTTTGACCGCAGGGTTTGAGATACTTACTTCAAACCTTGATTCTCTTTGAGTGGTCAATGCACTTTTGGGTTTCTCTAAAATTGCAAATAATGCAAGCTCATCAAACAGAGTTACGGAACATCCCATAGTTATACTTGAAGTTTTTTCTACAGAAAATGCAGCAGCCGCCAAAGGCTGTTTGCAATGATAGTGTCCTTTCACAAATGGATCTAAAATCCCACCGTAATAAGCTAATGGTTTATGATCATGTCCTAATGTCGTTTTCTGTGTAAGGACTGCTGACATGACTTCTCCATTTGACTGGGAAAATAAATAATAAAGGTCTTAACTGTAATGTGGAATCCCTAATACAGGAACTGTTCTAAATGTGTTTTTTAATTCATTAAACCCTTCAGTCATGTTCACACTAATTTAGTTTTAGCCACCTTTTCTTCTTTAATCGCTTTTTAAAGTGGTCAGATATATGTACTGTAGTCAAAGACCCAGGCCTTGCAATATTTGCATAGACCCACAAATTGTTGCATTTGTCTCACCATTTTGGGCTGTGCGTTTCTCATAATGGTTTCTACTCTTTTAGGTGTCACTTTCTCCCTTCATGCAAGATTAACTGTCCTATGTATAATGCTTCTTCCTGACAATATTGTAATTTTTCTTGGTCTACTTTGTACCCTTTTTCTGCAAGTATCGTCATAAGTTTGACAGAGTCTTATCTGCATTTTTCTTCTGTCTCACTGCACACTAAAATGCCATCCATGTATTGAATTATGGTGCTTTCGAGTTAAACATTTCCCAAGTCCATCTGGAGGACTCACAGTACCCCTGAGGCAAACGAGAATGTTTTAGGTTAATCATTCTATATGAAAAGGGAGTAAAATCCTGAGAGTCTTCGTGTAGGGGAATTGAGAAAAAGGCATTTTTCAAATCGACAACAGTAAAATACCTGGCTGTTCACGGGATATTGCACAATATTGTCACAGGGTTTGGAATTAAAGCAAACTCTGCCTCAACTTAATTATTTAGGGGTTGAAGATCCTCTGCGAGCCCGCTTTTGATTATTTTTTTTTTAATGTTTTATTGGCATTTTGGATAGTAACAAACAAAATAACCCATGCAAGCTTCCCCCCACCTAGCCCCCACACCCATGTTCACCCCAACCCTCCCGTAGTGCATGTCTAAACCAGGTTCTGATAGTTCATGCAATACCCAGAATGCAATGTTTCTGTGGACAAAAAGCAATGTTATAGTGACTTTGGAAGAAGTCCAAGACCAAGTCCCAATATTTAGTGCATTTGGATTGATCGCCTTGTATTAAGTAAGTAATCCATTCAAGAGCAAGGAAGTTCCAAACTTTGGAGAACCATTGACTGATGCTTGGTGCATCCTTTGGCTTCCAATTTTGGGCTATCACCAGTAGAGCCACAAGCTGTAAGATGATAGATGCTTTTCCCTGTTGTCCTGAGTTTTGGTGCAGATCGGTTTCAATGACAACTAAGAGGCAAAATCTCAATGACCTAGGCTCCTGTAATCTAAAAATGTGTGTCATATATTTATTTATTTATTTCCAGTATTTTGTCAGCACCGGACAACTCCACCATATATGTACCCAATCTCATGTCTTCCCACATTCTCGCCAACACCTATCAGAAATGGACGACTTCATTGTATGTAGCTGGGTTGGTATATAGTGCCACTGTACCATTTATTTATTTATTGTTCGCTTTTTAGGCGCTTATGCAATAAGAATATACTGTTTCAAAGAGCCCACAGGCCAGGGAGGGAGCGAGGGTGGGAAAGACATTACAACACAATATTTAGGAGCAGAGGGGGAAGAGGGAGAGGGATGAACCTGCTAGGCCTTGTGAGTATTCAGAATGTGCAAGCGCAGAAAGGAGAGGGAAGAGGGGGTAAGTGCTGGAGAGTCCAAGCTCATGGGTGAGACATAGACGAAGTACTAGAAATGGTCAGTGCTACACGACCTAGGCCGTGGGAGGTGTTAGTGCGAGCCTCCAGAGTGGAGGGTGTGCAGATGCAAAATGCTCTGGATAGACAGGAGCTGGGAAAAATTGGTGTAGGAGGTCAATGCCCTGAGGATGCATAAGGGCCATGGACACTGATTCAGCAACTGTGGGATTAGCAGAGGGAAGAAGGAGGGAAGGAGGAGAAAAAGAGGAAAGTCTTAAGGAGCTTCTGGAATTTGAGAAGATCATGCTCAAGGCGCAGGGGGAGGGGGCGGCTATTCCAAAGGAGGGAGCATGCAGAGGAAAGTGAGCAACCCTGCCCTCTGTTTAGAAAAATGCTTCACACACAAAGGGTTGGTGCCAGAGGAGCAAAGTGATCTAGCGGGAGATAATTAGTGAGATAAAGTTGAAGATAGTACGATCCCCAGGCCCAGACAGCTTTGTAGATGATGCAGAGAGATTAGAATTTAATCTTTGAAGCAACCAGGAGCCAGTGAAGACTTGTACATGCAGGAGAGATGCGGTCTCTGGGCTTAAGGCCAAGGATAAGTCTTGCTGCCCTATTCTGGATAAGCTGGAGGGGTTGCAGAGTGGAAGAAGGAAGATTCAGGAGGAGGCTGTTACAGTAGTCACGTCTAGAGAGAACCAGGGCTTGAGTCACATTGAGCCTCTGAGGGAAAGTGAGAAAAGGTAAAATTCCTTTGAGAAGGACGAGATGATAGTTGGCCTTCTTGGCAATGTCTTAAGTGGGAAGGTGGAAGGAGAGAGAGGAGTCGAAGATGACTCCAAGTTTTTTGGCTTCAGTTGAAGATGCAGGGGGAGAGCCCAAGGAAGAAGACAAGAGTGAGGGGAAGAAGGAGGGAGCAGGGGTCCCAATCTGAAGGATCTCAGTTTTTCAGGCGTTGAGGCAGAGATCATTTGAGGTGCACCAGGACTGGATGACAGGTAGGCAGTCAAGGATGATGGAGGGTGCAAGAGGGTCCGCAGGGAGTCTGAACAAGAGCTGTGTGTCGTCTGTGTAACACTGGAAGTTGGAGCAGAAAGAGCAGATGAGGCGTGCAAGGAGAGCAAGGTCGATGTTAAAGAGCCAGGGGGAGGGAATACAACATACCGGTGGAGATGGAAGTAGGAGAGGAGAAGGGGCCCAGGATGTCTTGGGAAGAGAGGTTAGTGAGGAAAGAGGACAGCCAATCTAGTGCCTGTTCCAAGATACCAAGTATATCGTGGAGCCTTTGTATGAGGATGGAATGATTAACTGTGTCAAATGCAGTGGAGAGATCGAGAAGGATAGGGCAGCTAGGCAGTTGGAGTCCAGAGATGTGAGCAGTTCTTCACGGGTGTTCAGAAGAGCGGTTTCCGTGCCTCTGGATGCTCGTCCAGATTGATGGTCGTGGAGGTCACAAACAAGTTCAGTGTGAGAGTTGAGTTGGGGCAAGGGCAGCTTCTCAGGCAGCTTCCCCATGAAGGGGGTGATGAAGATAGGGCGATAGTTGGCAGGGCAGGGTCATAGGATGTTTTTTTTAGGAGTGGGCGCACAAGGGAGTGTTCAAGAGGGAGGGTAAAGATCCAGTGACAAAAGAGTGAATGCCGAAATCAGCAAGAGCAGGGGCAAGGGAGCCAATGTTATCCTTCATGGTCCTGGATGAGCAAGTGGAGATCTATTTAGAAGAGACATTCATGGAGTGCACAACTCTGGTAACTTCTTCAGGTGTGACAGGAGAGAAGGAGGAGAAGGAGGAAGGAAGAGGGAGGGGGTGGAGTGTGGTGGGGTGTGTGGGATGGGATGTGAGGCAGTGTAGAAAGGGTGGTCGGAATGTCCTGAGTTTTGGTGGCAAAGTGTGAGGCCAGATCATTGCAGAAGGCCTGGGAAGGAGAATGGGAGGAGGAGACTGCAGAGGGGTTGGCTAGTTCCCTGCAGATTTTGAAAAGTTCAGCCTTGTTATTGGATGCGCCAGAGACCTGTGACTGAATGTGGGCTCTTTTCTTTGCACGGATAGCGATTTTGTATTGCCTTTGGAGCAGGTGGCAGGCCAGTTTGTCAGAGGATGAGCCTGAGCTTAGCCACTTCCGTTCTGCTGCCCTGCACTTTCATTTCAGGGCTGCAAGTTTGGTATCCTACCAAGTGTTACGCTTTGAGGTAGGTTCCAGACAAATCCTCATGACTGGGGCAAGAATATCAAGAGTGTTGGTGATGGAAAAACAGAGGTTGCTGAGGGCAGAGTCAGAGCTGGAGTCGCAGGTAGGGTTGTAAGGGGGGGAAGGTGGAGGCGAAGGCAGCCGCAGTCACTCGTTTCATCGGGCGGATGTTAGTGAACGAGGTTGGTGGAACTTTTGGGGGGTCAGTCAGGGGGCCAATTGGACCCAGATGGAAGGAGAGGAGAGAGTGGTCTGACCAGGAGAGAGGGAGACTAATAAGGGGTAGAGAGAGATGTCAGAGTGTATGAGGGCATCCAAAGTGTGTCCAGCTGTGTGGGTTGGCCCAGAAGGGAGAATGGAAAGGGAAAGCGAGGAGCAGAGGTCAGTGAATAGAGTGGATGCAGAGCCAGCAGAGTCCAGTTGAATGTTGAAATCACACAGGAGGAGAAGGTTATAGGTGGATGAAAGTAAAGACGGGCAGATGTCAGCCCATTCAGAGAGGAATAGGTAGGTGGCACCTGGAGGTTGGTAGATGATAGCAATGGTCAGCGTTGAGGTGGGAGAGGTGACCTACTTGCAAACCAGGCTTTCAAAAGAGGAATATGGCTGGTTAGGTAAGATGGAGGCAGGCAGCCACTCGGGGAAGATTAAGGAAATCCCCGACCAGTGCAGTGAGGTTGAGACTTGGAGAAGATCTTGAAGCTGTCAGGGAGGAGGTAGTCAAAGGCAGTGACTGGGCTGTCCTTGAACAAAGTCTCAGTAAGAGCGAGAATGTTGAGGTCAATGACTTCAAGAAGCAGATAGATGTCAGAGGAGTGTTTGTTGGCTGAGCGGGCGTTAAGAGTCACCAAGTAGAGGTGGTCAGTGCTTTTGATAGTTTTCTGCGGTGGGGTACAGGGACGTGGTACACCATTCAGAGGAGGGAGAGAGAGCGTAGAAGGGGGAGATGCAGGTAAAGGAAGGAAGTTAACGAGAGAAGGCATGATGTGGTCAAAGAGAAGGTGCTTGGGTTGTTGACCCTGAACCGGAAAGGTGCCAGTGGCATAGATAGTAATGAATAGATAGTAATGAAGCAACGTGTTGATGCGAAACCAGCCAAGAGGACTTCCCAATTGGTTCCACCGTTAATTGAGGAGTGTGTGGAAGGAGAGAGTGGAGATGAGATGGGGGTCCAAAGATCAGGAGAGGGGACAGAGAAAAGCATATCGGTGAAAACCTCTCTAGAGGAAACACTGACATAGATGTCTGCATTGGGAAGTCCAGGGTTAGCAATCAGGATGTCTTTTGTGTGCTTTTTCCTGTCGAACTTGGAGAGAGAGGGGGGATAAGTCATCAGTTAGAGAATATAGGAGAGATGGAGAGAGCCATAGGAGGGCAGAGGTTTTAGCCAAGGAGTGAGGGGCAAGTGGCACCACCACACAGTTCTGGCTAAACTCAATAGGGGGCCTAGTAGATTGAGTTGGAGAGAAAAAGTGAAACCCAAAAGGACTAGAATTACATTGGATAAATGGCACAGAGAGATGTAAAAACTAAACACACCTAAAATCGATTTTAAAAATGGAAGCAGCAAACAATGCAATGCAGATGGTTCCCAAGTAATGCTAAACACAAATGAGAGCAACAAATGAAGTGAAAGGAATGAAGTAAGTTAAGGCGAGGATGGAGGAGGTGAAAAGCACTGAAGAGTTAGTTTTGGAGGTCAGCCAAACTCACTTTCATGACTGCAGGGATCGTGTGTGGCCTTTGAACTAGTAGCAGTGAAGCAGTCAAGTAATTTGTCTGGGGACGGGTCATAGTTAGAGATGTGAATCTGTTGCTCTCCAGGCCCCCTCGGCCCGGACAGGCACAGACAGGCCTTAGATGTGTGTCTTTGTTGAATGGCCCGGCTCACGCCTCCAGGTGGCCCAGGTAGCCAATCGCAGAGGCCCAAGCTCACATCAGGAGCATGGATTCAGTGCCCAGACAGGGCGGCCATCTTGGAGAGTGGCCTCGCAGCAGGACAAAACAGGATTCAAGTGACAAACAACCTTGTTTGTAGATTATAAGTCACACAGAGGTATTTGTGACTAACGTTTTGGTGTGCACTTCACTCAGGATTCTTTTTTACAATTTAGCAAGCATCTCATGCACACAGTGAAATTATTTTCTTAAAGTGCACATTTCGATCCAAGTAATACGTTATTACGTGCCCGACAAATTATAGCAAGCTATTACAACCTGCGCGTTTCCATTTAGCGAATGTTTGCGGTTCGAGGCCTTGTGTGAATTGTGGGTTGTTAAATAAAGGTGTAAGGGGTGTTGGGGAAAGTCGTCAGTTGGTATTTTTTTACTGCTATCTCCCACACTTCTTCGACTAAACTCATGATCTGGCTATTAAGACGATGCAGAGCAACACAGGTTCGAACCCCAGGTCCGCGCTTAGAAACCTGTGGGCATTAAGCACATTATAAATAACCAAGTATAATTATAATTATAATTATTAGGGGGCCAATCTTGTTTAGGTAACCACAGTTTGTCTCCGAGTTGATGCCCACCAAGTGCCCTTTCCATCGGGACCCATCTTTTCTCTGAATTTTCTACACACCATTCTTTCAGGACCCTGATTATCGTTGCATAATATATTAGAAAATGTGGGAGCCAGAGACTACCACTGGACGTAGGGGTCATTAACATACTCAATGCTATCCGTGGGGGTTTATTATTCCATATAAATGAGGAAATCACTGCATGCAATTTTTGAAAAAATGAGGCGGGGACCCGGATTGGCAATGCTTGGAACATATAAAGGGCTTTGGGTAGGCTTACCATCTTTACTGAATTGATTCTTCCCAGCCATGACACTGTCAACAGTCCCCATTTTAGCAATTGGCTTTTAATTTCTTTTAACATAGAGAGATAGTTAGCCTTGTACAACATTGCTATTGTGTGAATCATAGTTACACCTAATAATGTTATCCCTACCTGAGCCCACCCACATTTTTTATGTAATTGTAAAAGATGCATATTATCATCCGTAAGGGATAGGTTTAAATTTCGGATTTAGTTATATTAATTTTTAAGCCAGCTACTATGTCAAATTTTTCTAGCTCATGTTCTGCCGCTTGTAATGTAGCCAAAGGGTCTGATGCTAAAAGCAGAATATCGTCGGCGTATGCCATAATTTTATGTGGGACTTCAACAAAATCTATCCCTCGGATTGCATCTGTCTGTGTGATCTTGGCGAGAAGTGGTTCAAGGTGCAAAGCATAACAGCGGCGACAATGGGCACCCTTGTTTTGCTCCCCTTTGTAAAGCAATGAGAAGAGATAGAAGGCCATTAATTAATGGTCTAGCACCAGGATGTCTATAGTTTGCCTAAATCTTATCAACAAACTTTCGCCCGAATCCCATTTTAGCCAAAGTCAAAAAAAGGAACGACCACTCTACCTTATCAAAAGCTTTCTCAGCGTCTAGGGATGGAAGAACTGCCTGGATAGTTTTCTTTTCAACTTCCTCTAATATATGACACATTCTTCTAAATATTGTCATGTGTCTGCCGTTGTTTTATAAAGCCTGATTGGTCCGAATGTATTAATGAGGGTTATACATCTTCCATCCTGTTAGCTAAGACCTTTGTGTACATTTTTGCGTCCTGATTTATAAACATTATTGGACGATATGACCCACATATGGACGGATCTTTACCAGGTTTAGGAAACAATATAATCTTCGCTTTCTTCTGTATGGGTGATATGCCCAGTTATATCCAGGTCGAGCATGTGCCGATCAACTAGTGATATGTTGGGAAGAGTGACTGTGTCTAAATACGCTTTTTGATGCCGTGGATCAGGAAATTCAGACTGATATAAATTGGAGTAAAATGTATGGAATTGCGAAATAATTTGGGGAGTTTCAGTACACGTCTCACCAGAGGGGAGTCGAATCAGTTGTATAATTTGAGACCCATCTTTCTGCCAGAGTTGTCTAGCCAGGAGTCGGTCTGTTTTATTACCTTTTATGTAATATTTTTGTCTAAGGTATAACAGGAATTTTCTACTTTTTTGTATGAAACAGGTTTAACCTACCTGCCGCTGTTTTGTAGATTTATTTTACACCCGGCCCTTTGTTTATTTCAATTTTTTTCATTGCACATCTTAGGTCTTCCTCCAGCTTTATTTCCAATGCCTGTTTTTGTTTAAGTCTAATGGCCGCCTCAGCTATCAGTATCCCCCTCAAAGTTGCCTTGAAAGCGTCCCATGTCACATTTGGAGTGGTTGCCCTTAAGGTCGAAAAACTTCCCAATTTTCTCAGCTTTTTTTATCTATTATAACCGGATCCCTCAAGAGCTCTTGTGTAAATCTCCAAGCTCATATAGCCTGTCGGATTTGTGGAATATACAGATCTATGGAGATTGGAGCATGGTCGGACAATGTTATTGTGCGACATACAATCTGCTTGACGTTGCCTAAAAGTGGGATTGAGGCCCAAGCAAAGTCAATCCATGAAAAGGAGCGATATACATGTGAATAAAACATATTCCCCTTGTCTGAACCATTTAGTGTTGTTCAAATATCTACCAGGGACATCTGTGTGAATGTTTGTTTTAATGTGTTGAAGGGGAAGGTTGGGTAGAGTGAGGTATAGTTCTATGATCGCGTATAGGGACCCAGGTGATATTGAAGTCTGCAAGAAGTACTGTTTCTCCCTCTATGAAGGGTTCCAATTGTGCAAGGGCCATATTTAGGAAGCTCTCTTGGCCTACATTGGGGGCATACACTGACTCCACAGTTAACGTAAAGGACCCAAGCTCCACAATCACGAAAACATAACAGCTTTCTTTGTGGGCCTTAGTACGTATCGCTCTAGACCTGATTGCTGTAAGCACCCCCGCGAACTTCCCTGTAGCAGTCGCTTGTACAATACCAGGGTAATGGTGCAAGTGCAGTAGGTGGCTATCCAATTCACAGATATGAGTCTCCTGAAGTGTTTCAGAGCGCGACAAGGAAAAAGAGGGGAACAAGGGAGAACAAGACAACGACCTTACTAGGCCCAGTGACATTGAGAACGTGCAAGTGCATGGGGGAGGGGAAAAGTGCAAGGAATGGGGGAGAAGTGGAAAGTGTGGAGCAAAAGAAGAACAGAGTAAATCATAATAAATAAATAAACAATAAAAGCAACAAAAGTGGTACTGCAGACAAGCTAAGTCAGATAAGTGCAGGAAGGAAAAAGGGGGGGCTGTATGGGTATAGATACAGACCCCAGTGCAAAGGGTGGCCCGGAGGCAGTGGGGGAGAGTGGCAAGGTGAGCAGGAACCTGGGCCCCGAGGACAGAGGGTGGCCAGGTGCACACTGCCAAGAGAGACCAGACCAGCAAGGGGGGGGAGAAGGCAGAAACAAAGAGGAAGGTCTTGAGGTGCTTCTGGAACCGGAGATGGTTCTCCTCAAGTTTTAGAGTGGTAGGGAGGCTGTTCCAGAGGGAGGCCCCAGCCAAAGACAGAGATCTATCCCCAGCCTGTTTCTTTGAAAAACGACTGACCCTGAGGGAGTTAGAGGTAGAGGAGCGAAGAGCTCGAGAGGGAGATATTTGCGGAGGGATAGCTCAAGGTATTTTGGACCCAGGCCCCAGAAAGCCTTGTGGACAATGCAGAGGGTTTTGAATTTAATCCTTGCATCCACTGGGAGCCAATGGAGAGAATTTATAGCTGGAGAGATACGATCCCAAGGCTTGAGGCCAAGAACAAGTCTTGCAGTTCTCTCTGGATTAGTTGCAGAGGGCAGAGAGTAGAGGCAGGTAGATTTAGAAAGAGGCTGTTACAATAGTCCAACCTAGAGAGAACAAGAGCCTGGAGGAGAGGAAAGACAGAGTACCTCTGAGGAGGTGCAGAAGGAAGTTTGACTTTTTAGAGACTTCAGAGATGTGGGGGGAGTAGGAAAGTGTGGAATCAAAGATGACTCTGAGGAATCAAAGATAACAGTCAGAGGTCCTAGTATGGTTCATAGGCTTATGCCTAATCCATGGGGGTCTGATGACACCTCTGATAATTTACAGTAATGTGCTCGCATCAGCTACTTCTATACACATCCTGAGCTACTTCTATACATGTGGTATAATATACTCGTCATAGCAGAGAATATGGCAGCGGAATAATACTTTGCAACATTGTATGTAAAAGTGCATGGCAGGCTTTTCTGATTGGCTGGCAACCTAAATTCAACTTTGGATATTCGGCTCACTAGCAGCACATACATAGAAATGAAACTCAGGTGCTCGGAGGTACGTCAGCTCTCCCCTTGTTTTCCCAATTAGTGTACCCTCTCTCATGGGTAGGCCACATGTCAGTGTCTTCTGTTTGAAGGCTGAATTTGTTGGTCTGCACTGTCTCGGGACATTCAATGGAGTTCAGGCACACCATTATCTTAGCTTTGACTCAATGAATGCCCCTTGTTTGCATGAATAGCCCATGTTTGCAAGCTCTCCGTCATGTGTCAAGAGACCATGAATGTGTCCATGTCGGCAGTGCATTAAACACCACTTGATTCAATTATGCTGGGTGCAATTGCTCCTCTTTGCCTTTAGAGACTTGCTCACTCTATCCCATGTTAACTTTATGCACTTTTAATTGTCCAATAACTGGCATCCGTAAATGTTCCTGTTCCTCCTAATCTTTGGGAAATAGGTCCTCGTACATGATCTACTCGTTAGGCTCCCTTTGTGCTCTTCCTCCATCTCTCGAAATAAATAGCCTCCTTGTTCCAAGCCAATGTACTCCTTTATTTTGCAAGGAAAGACAACTTCTTCATCCTGGGCTCGTATTTTGTTGTAGTTGGGTTGATTGACATAAGCCGTTGTCCATTTTCTTCTGATGGTCGTCCTAAACGATGAATATATTCCTCTCATAAGCAAGCTTGTATGTATTTTTTATACCTTGCGTTTTAGCGTATTTCGTTATTGACCCGTGAGTCACTTCATTCTTCTTTGTGTTCATAATGACTGCATCGTAGGGTAAATGTTTCTCTTAGTGCTTCAGTTACATTGTCATTCTTAAGTATTTTCATATCGTTTCAGCATAGGTACCTATATCTTCTTTATGACATTACTTTGCTGTCGTCAGACTTTATTTTAACTCACATCCATTCTGTTCATAGCTGCAGTTCAACAGCTTGGCAAAGTGCATCCTTTTTGGTAACTTTCCTTCACTATTTCAGCTTGCGAGTACACTCTGAAGGGTTGTCTGAGGGAATATCGTCTCTTTTTTACTCGACGAGGTGCAGGAAAATTGCAAGGATTCAGGCATGGTTCCCCATCATGGCTCTTCATCTGGATGGTGGCAAGGGGGCAGAGACTAGGGAGAAGACAGGTACCTCCTCCTCTACATTCTCTTAGTTTTTTTGTGTGTCCTGTATAACAGGATCAAATAAAAGGTTTGCACTAGTCTGATGATATCTCTTATTAGAGGAACCCCAACACATCTAATCTCTAACTAAATGCAGGAAATGAGCTGTCACTAATCATTACCATTCTATTGTCTAATGTAGCATCAGACACGAACATTCGCACCCTACGATTAAAACCAGCTATAACCACAACTCGCATTGCCAGTCTATTTCCACCCGGGTTACCCACCAGGCTCGAATGCGCTCTATTGATCTCACTTGTCACCACAAGATTCATCTTCGCGGAAACAATATTAAGGTCAATAGGTTGGGTATTGATTATCCTGACCTCTAAGCAAGCTTGAAATAATTACTCAGACAAGATCAGATAATCCAAATATTTTATTTATTGTACATTTGTAAGGTGCTTATACATCAAGTAAATTGTGTTTCAAAGCGCCTACAGGGCACCAGGGAGGGGACATCGGAATAAAGAACAAATAAAACAAAGAAAGATAAAGGCGGACCTACTAGGCCTTGTGAGCATTCAGAACATGCAAGTGCAGAGAGAAGGGATGAGGGTGTGGGGAGGGGAGTCAGTGCTAGGTGTAACAACAAGGAGGTGCGAGAGAGCAGCTATAGGTGCATAGATGGAGTGGCCAGCCGCCAATACATAGGGAAGTGCAGGCCTTTGGTGGCATAGGTCAGTGGGTGCCATGGCAAAGTGCTGGGATGGTGGAGGCTGTTGGCAATTGGGTGTGGGAGGCCAGAACCTGGTAGGACACATAACGGCCCCTTGTCACCAATCTCAGCAACTGTGGGATTTAACAAAGGATGTTTCCAGAATTTGAGGAGATCCAGCTCAAGACAAAGAGGAAGTGGGAAGTTATTTCCATAGGAGGGAGCCTGATGAAGAAAGAGATCGTCCACCAGCTCGCTGTTTAGTGAACCACTTAACACACAAAGAGTTGGTGCTGGAGGAATGTAAATATCTGGAGGGAGAGTATGTAGTGAGAGCAAGTTGTAGATAGCGTGGTGCCCGGCCCCAGACAGCCTTGTGGATGATGCAGAGGGATTTAAGTGTGATCCTTGCTGCAACTGGGAGCCAGTGAAGAGTCTTTAGTGCTGGAGAGATGCGGTCCCTGGACTTGAGGCCAAGGATAAGTCTTGCAGCCCTATTCTGGATGAGCTGGAGGGGTCGTAGAGAAGAAGAGGGTAGGTTAAGGAAAAGGCTATTGCAGTAGTCTAGCATAGAAAGAACCAGAGCTTGGGTCACATTGAGCCTCTGGGGGAAAGTGAGGAAAGGAAGAATTCCTTGGAGGAGGTGCAGTTGAAAGTGGGCCTTCTTGGCAAGGTCCTGAATGTGAGGGTGGAAGGAAAGAGAGGAGTTGAAGAGGACTCCAAGGTTTCTGGCTTTGAATGAAGGAGTGGGGGCAAGTCCATAGATGATTGCCAGAGAGAAGGACAGAAAGAGGGAGCAGGAGTCCCAATAGGAAGGATCTCAGTCTTGCTGGCATTGAGGCAGAGATCATTGGAAGTACACCAGGACTGGATAGCAGAAAGACAGTCGGGAATGATGGAGGAAGTAAGAAAAGGATCAGAGTGAAGTTGGAGGAAGAGTTGTGTGTCATCTGCATAACACTGGAAGTTTGGGGAGAAGGTGGAAATGAGGTGTTCAAGTAGAGCAAGGTAGTAGTTAACGAGCCTGGGAGACAGGTTGGAGCCCTGGGGGCGCTGCAGGTGAAGATAGAGGTGGGGGAGGAGAAACAGCCCAGAATGACCTGGATGGACGGTCACTGAGGAAGGATGTCAGCCAGTCCAGTTCCCGCTCCGAGACAATTACAATATCCTGGAGTCGTTTTATGAGGATGGAGTGGTTCACTGTATCATATGTATATGAGAGATCAGGTAGAATGAGAACAGCTAGAGAGTTGGAATCTAGAGATGCAAGCAGTTCCCCACGGGTGTTCAGAAGAGCAGTTTACGTGCCTCTGGATGCTCGGAATCCAGATTGATGGTCATGGAGGCAAGCAACAAGTTCAGTGTGCTGGGCCAGTTGGGGGAAGACCAGCTTCTCCAATAGTTTCCAAAGGAAGCGGGCGATAGATGTGGGGCGGTAGATGCTGGACAAGACTGGTCTGCAGAGGTTTTTATCAGGAGGGGGCGCACAAGCGAATGCTTGAGGGAGGAGGGGAAAGATCCAGCAGCAAAAGAGTGGGTGCAGAAATCAGCGAGTGTAGGGGCAAGGGAGACAATGATGTCCTTAATGGTTCCGGAGGAGCAGGGGAAAACCTGTTTGGAGGAGACCTTCATGGAGCAGAAACCTCTGGTGACCTCATCAGGTGTGATAAGAGAGAGGTAGGAGAGAAAGGCAGAGGGAGGATGGGAGGCCGTAGGAGGCATGAGGTTGGGTAACAGGGAAGGGGAGAGGGACGTTGCAAAGACTGGAGGGGGGAATCTGTACTTCTGCCCTCTATATTGCAGAGTAAAAGCACAGAGCAACTTAGCAAAGGTTCTCAATAGGGTAGCGAATGGATGTGCAACCAATGCTTAAGCTCCCAGGAGGTGATGCGTGCTGGTTCTTAAGTACAGTGTACTCCCCAAGCCACCACAAAGGAATGGATGTGGGAGCGCCCAAGGGACAGACAATGTCCATGCCTACCCGCTCAAATGGTGTGCCAACCAGTGGCAAAGGCTGCACTGGGGCAATGACACTGCCTCCAATCTTGCCATATAACTGAGAAGGTCCGGCAGTGGGACTCCACTTCTACTCCCAGAAATGTGCAGAGAGTATTTGCCTAGTCTTCTTAGTGCCAAGATGACCAGCTAATGGCACCTCATGCGCCAACTGCAACAGGAAGGGCCTGTAAACCTTGGGTACCACCAACCACTTGAGGGCACCAGGTTCAGCTTTAGTGGGCTCACTAGAAAGGATCTCACCCTCCCAATACATCTTGAATGTCCTAGGCACTTCACCTTGTGCCTGGGACTGGGCCTGTTTTCTTAGACCCTTGAGACAGTGGCGCTCTCTCTGGCCCTTGCAGAAGTCTCCCTAGAGGGTCCCCCTTCAGCCAGCAAGCATTGAAGGTCAGCGTGATCCTCTGGGTTGACTACCTTTCCCGCAGGAGGGTCTTCTGGCTCTTCTGCCTCAGCAGTTGTGTCTCGGGTTACCACTGAACCCAGCCCATCTGGAGCATGAATCCCAGTGGGTGCTGCTGAAACAACAGTAAGAGGAGCCCCTTTCACAGAGGTAGTCCTCTAGCTCTTCCTTCTCGCCTTGGGATTCCCCTTTGGCACGGGTAACTGACTAGCAGTCAGACCTGGAGTGACCTGCGACCTGGTGACTGCGGCAGCACTCAGGGGTAGTCCATCCGAGATCAACCCCAACTCTACCAGATCATTGCCCAACAATATTTTGGCAGGCACATTGTCCTGAACCAGGACGGGAAGCTTTGCTGTCTTGTCCACAATCGCGATGGTAACTAGGGCTACAGGAGATGATTTGTGAGGCCCACCAGCTAATCTGGTAGTTTTCAGAGGAGCACCTACATAGGCCTCTGGTATGAGCAGGGTCCTGTTCACCACTGTCATACTTGCCCCAGTGTCTCTCAAACCAGTAGAAGGCTGGCCATCATGAGGACACTTCTCAAAAATCTGCAGGTATTCTGTGGGATAGTAGCCAGTACTTTTGCATACTGGTCCCAGACCCCAATGGACACTAGGGAAATCTCTGCAGAAGCACCGAACGTGATTCCTGTAGAGGAGTGGAGAACAATGGCCTCCACCTCAGGCATGAAGCAAGGGTAGGTCAGGCTGTCAGTCTGGACTCCCAAGGCCTTACCTTTACACTTGGGGTCACCCTTCTTGTGGTCCGAAGCCCCACAGTCCCAGCAAATCCCAGGAATGCGAGGTATGGTACTGGGTCCACTGGGAGCCTGCTTTACAGCAGGAGAACTGCTACCCTCACTCCCACCCCCATGAGACTTATCCCCAATAGATTTTCGGTTCTTAGGAGAGGGAGCTTTAGGTTTACTCGACGGTGATTGCTTCTGGGACTCCTCAGACTTCTGAGAGGTCCCTTTCTCTTTGTTCTTGTCCTTCCCACTGGGTTCCTTAGGGGTCACCTGATGGGAGACCCACTTGTCAGCCAGCCTGGCCAGCTTAAAGGGATCAAAATATTTTTTGGTCAGCAATGTACTGATGCATCTCTGGTGAAGAGGCTTCAGAAAAATGCTGAAAAAACAGAAGGTGGGACGATTCAACATACGTTTTCACCTTGTATCCATCAATCCACCTCATCATGTTCATATGCGCAGCACTCACCCAGTTAACCAAAGAAACATTCTATTTATTTTTATATTTCCTGAACCTTTTAAGGTATTGGATAGGTGTCTTGCCAAACTTGGCAATCAAAGCAGTTTTCATGCACTCATACTGACCCCTTTTTTCCACACCCAATTTCAGAATACAGTCATAAACAGCCTGAGTCACTCTACTTAAACAAACATTCAGCCAAATCTCTTTTATCAATATCATGGATTCCACAAGCCATTTCAAATGCTTCTATCCATTGGAGGATATCAGAACCCTCCACATACACACCAACCAAATCTTTGATAAACCTGGTGGCAGGGGACCTGACACTCTCAACTGGTTTGGCTGAAGTCTCCACTCTAGCTTTCTCTAGCTGGATTCTCTGGCATTCAGTGTCCTTGATTTTAGGTTCAAGATCCCTATCTTTGAGTATCACTTGATGTGCCAACTCCTCCTTCTTTACTTCAGCTTCAGTTTCCAACTTTTATGTTCAAAGCCTTAATAATTCAAGTTCCAGGGTATTCCCTGAAGAAACAATGCTGGGTTTCAGAATAGACAGAACAGGAGAGGTGGCAATCCCAGCAACAGATTCAGTAATAACTCCAGGATTAGGGTCCTCAGTGTTTTCATCCCCCCTCCCCTTCATCGTGAGCATCACAATCAGTCTGGTAGTCCAACAGGGCAGCTATCAGCCCAGCCCTAGACTTATCTTCAAATTCTAACTCCCTGGCTTCACACGCACTCTGGAGAGCCTCTAAGCTCATCCGGGTCAGTTTGCCATTTGCAATAGATTCCATTGTTTGTAATGTAGTTATCTTAGTACACAACTAAAACCTCAAAATAACAATGTGTGGATATTTTGTAGGTGGCAGGTTTACACACTGATTCTTAAAACCATTAGCATCCCACCACTGCCACCAGTGTGAAGAGCACCCCAGCCAAGGTTCTCTATAGTGTAGCGAATGGATGAGCAACCAAGGCTTAAGCTCCCAGAAGGTAATGTGGGCTGGTTGTTAAGTACAGTAAAGTCCCCAAGCCCCCACAGAGGAATGTTCACACACTGGGCCTCATCAGGAGTTGGGCGGTAGCTCTAAAATCCGGTGGAAATGGTATTAGCGCCGCCAATAACGCTCCGCCAGATCACAACTGCAAATCCTGCCGGCGCAATTACAGCCGGCGCGAATACAGTGGGCTGTAATAGCGCCAGCAACCAAACACACTATTAGAAACCCATCACAAGTACCCCCTGCCAAATGCTGGAGGTAAGAGAACATGTGAGACAGCAATATGGCCCCATGTTGAAACAATGCACACAGGAGGCTTACAAATGACCCACCCCATGCACCATTCACCCTTCCCAACACCATGTACACATTTGGAGCCGGGAGACTTGATGTGGACATCCACATGCTGCGCCTGTAGCTACAGAGGCCTGACCATCAGGCCACGGCCCTGAGAGCACAGGGGGGAGGAGGAGGAGGAGGAGGAGAAGACCAGCGCCAGCAAGGTGGCCAGCCATACCCAGGGTCAGGCCAACACCATGGGTCCTGACTGATGGGCATTTGGTGTCTGAATACAGGCCGGACAGGGCAACCATCACCCAGTTGATGGACACATTCCAGGGTGACATAGGCAGACGGATAGCAATAAGCTCTGCTCTCCCCTCACTTGTGAAGCCTGTGTCCATCCTACAGTACCTCAGGACTGGCAACTTCCAACACACCGTTGCCATGATGCATTGTATGGCCGAGTCCACATTCAGTGCCGTGCTGGGACAGGTGCCGGATGCACTGCTCCATGTCAATGAGCACATAGCATTGGCAGCCACACAGGTCAAACAAGTCAAGGAAAACTTCCATGCCATTGGCAATGTTCCAAACGACATAGCAGCCCTAGACTGCACACAAGTTGCACTTGTAGCACCCCAGGACCATGAGGCAGCACACAGGAACCGGAAGAGGTCCCATTCTATCAATGTGCAGATTACCTGTAGCCCCGACCTGACTCAAAGCCACTGCTGTGCCCGTCATCCATGATCTACCCACAACTCCATGGTGCTGCACAACGGTACCCTGCCAGCGTACAAGTAGAGGCACCGAGGCCAACGCACTTGGATGTTGGGTGAGTAGAAATCCTGCATTAAATGCACGCCAACGTTAAGCAATTGAAGGGGGGCAGACACACAGGCATTTTTGCATGCCACCAGGAGACACACCCAGCACTATAACAGCACCATTTTCCATGCTTGTGTGTCACACAAGGACCCCTGCACATGTTCCCCACAGCATAACACATATAAGGTAAATTCCACACACTTGTGAATGCACATTCACGACAGGAACCCAACAACCACAATGCATCTTGTCTGTCTTGCAGTGCTGCTACTCACTCTGACACCAAAGAGCAATCAGACCCTGCCCACCACACAGGAATGCCCAGTGAGTCCAATCGAAAACACATCCACAACACCACTGTAGATGAGCAGGTGAAGGCACAACCATGTACATCCCTGAGATAGTGACTCCAACACACATTCCCCCCTTCACCACACCAACACACATTCCCTCTTCATCCCTCTAACACCCCAACACACATTCCCCCCTCCACCCTCCACCACACCAACACACATTCCCTCCTCATCCCTCTAACACCCCAACACACATTTCCCCCTCACCCCTCCAACACCCCAAAACAGTGCAACTGGGTTCATGTGCCCGGGCATCAGCCCAACTGTGCATCGTCCATCTATGAAGGACGTTGACACTTCCCACGTCCGGGTCCCTCTGGTGAGCGGCGTTGAAGATTGTGCAAGGAACGTTACCTGGGCGAACCTTGCAGGGATCCCTCTGTGGGTGTCGTGGAGGTTGATGGATGTCCGCCAATTGTAGCTGCTGGCGGGAGGAGATTGTTGGCCTCCTTCATCTGCTTGGCATGAGCAGATTGGACCTCACAGAGTTCACAGACTCTCAGACTAGATCCAATGAGTGCCGCAGTACACCCCTCAACCACTCTATGGGTGCCGGCATTGTCCCATGCCATGGTCTTGGCTGCCTCCCGAATAGCACAGCTAATTGCCTTTATGAGGTGGTTGTGCTCACCTGCCATGGCCTCAATCCTCCTCTGACATTCCTCTGTGACGTCCAGCCGTCCCATTACTGCGGCTCCCGTGACTATGTTCATCGGCCTGTCAAGTGTACGCGGGGTGGTAGGGGTGGTAGGGGAGCTGTCGTTGGACATGGCGGCTTTTCTGGTGGGGCTGTGTTGGGGGAGGTGCTGCCTTTAGGTGACCCATATGAGTGGGTGTCCACATCGGGCAATGGTGTGCAGGCACGACGTCCATGCGCAGGGACATGGGGAGTGTGTATTTCTACTGCCACTTGCTACAGTGTCCCTTGGGGTGTGGCCATTTCCTGATTGCCACTCTGGCTAGGTGATAACACTGGTGCACCATGTTCTTCATCAGTAGATGTGTGGCAGTCCTCTGTGTTTGTCCCACTGGTGGCTACCTCCACATCCTGCACCCCCCTGGTGGCTTCGGGTGTTTGAGGCAGTGACTCCCTGGTAGCTTGGGGATGTTGAGCCGGTCTGACTGGGCTGCGGTGGGGTGAGCTGGGATGTGTCTTACGCATTGATTTCTTAGGCCGGTCCCTTCTCGGGATGGTGGTGCTGGTTGATGCGTGTCTGGGCGTGTGTGTGGATGGGCCTGCTTCCTCTTTGTCAACGTTGCCTTACGATGATCGCTGTGTGCCTGTAAGGTACATAGGGTCTGGTATGAGGAGAGGGCAACTTACATTTGTATCATGCATTTCATGCTTTACATGGAGTGAGGGCACATTTTGTATCATGCTTGGCCTTTACATGTTTGTTATGTACTATGTTGGGATTGCTGATACATGCTACAGGGGGGGACACTGCTCGGACATGTTGGTGTGGCATCGTCAGATGTCTGATGTGAATGCACAGCTCCCATGGAGCTGTATGTGAGGGGGGCATTGATACGCACGCACACATCACGTTGCTATGGCCAGGCCATGGATCTGTTTTCCTTGGGGCTAACATTGATACATTGGAGATACTTCAGGCTACGCTGGATATCTGGGGGTGCTAGGGTACGGTGGTACAAGGGCCCACTCATTGGTGGCTGCGTTGCATCACACACATTGCAACCACAACCATTCACACTGGGTATGGAGGGGTGGGCCAGACACAATAATGCATTTTCAAAGGGGGGGAGGTTCTCACCTGCAACCTCCTGGGTCCAGTGCCTGCCTCCGCTCCTCCAACTACCTCAATTGTACCCATGTAAATTAGGGTGGTCATCTGCTCCTCCCACGGTGTGAGCTCCGGTGGGTTGGTGGTGGCCCTCCTCCAGTCCCCATGGACTGAATCCTGTGCTGGGCCAGGAGCCCACGGACATGGACCTGCAAGTCCTTGAGCCGCTTCCGGAAGTCCTCCCCGTCCCTGGGCACACGGCCCACCGAGGTCACCTTCTGGCTGACTGCTCTCCAGATCTGTGTGCGCCGCTGTGCGCTGGTCTTTCGCTGCTGTGGCCCACACAGCTCATCTTGATGGCCCATTACCTCCTCCATGAGTATAGTTAGTTCTTGGTCAGAGAACTTGGGTTTTCTGATCCTGGCTAAGGCAGACTTGCCCCTGGTAGGCTCTGGGACATTTTGCAGGATGTGCAGTAGTGGATGGCTTCCAGGGGCTGCAATGTCCGGCTGATTGTGATTTCCAAAATGGTCCACTGCTTGATTTCCCGTTTTGGCAGTGATGTATTTACTGCAGCACTATTAGTGCGGTAACCCGACGGTAGTGCAATGCGTGCTGGATTTTCGGGTTCACAGCTACTGTTTCCGCTGGGCACTATTGCGTTAATGGCAAGGCTGTGTGCGCATGCACCCCAACTCTTGATCTGGATTTGTTTATGCCACACATCGTGGAGTTAACGCAAATAGCGCTCAGCGGATATAACGCCGGGATACTGCCCAACTCGTGATGACCCCCACTATGTTATGTGCTAACACAGTTCTTTATATAAAAATAAGGTTCAAGATATGTACATCAATTAACAACACATTTTCTACTCTGACAATTCTAATATGGCAAACATATACAATGTCTATGTGGTACCACACTTAGCTATTGACTTCTCTAAAATGCATCAACTGCTGGCAGTTATAATGGCATACAAATCATACTGCTATGGGTAACAGCATAGATCATGGGAAGGAAGGCAAGTTAAGTTAAACTATGGCAGAATGTTTTCTACCTCTATCAAGGCACAATTCTGAGTGAGGTTCCCCCCACCTGGGCAACCTGTAATAAAGAGTATTAACAAGCCCAGTCCATTAATGTTTAAATAGTCTTGTTTCCTGGTTAAAATGTTCAGCTACCCCAATGTACCTGAGTTAGAAGAGTTTCTTCGACTGTTTGTCGACGGATCCTTCAAGAGTGGACTCCCTTTAAAGTAGGAGCTACAAGTTGTCAAGATTCCTCAAAGAAAAGTGGACACTTGCGCAGAGACTGCAGCTTCGACCTTCGCGGTGCTCTTCGACAGTTGAACGTGGAAGTCCTGTGAAGATGAAGCGTGCGGTCCACCTCGAAGCAAAGAGTTTGGTGTTGCAAATAAGACTTGGTGATGAATGTAGGTCCAGCAGTGGTCATCGGGATAGCTTCGGCGATCGGGACTCGACCACGGGCTGGACTTCGGATCTTCACTCGTCTGCGTCTTCTTGGACTTCGGGTGGCGGGAAACTCAACCGCCGGACTTTCCTCAGTCGTCGACGACCTCGACTTTCTCCGTCGGGACAAAGCGGTCGATGGTGATGGGAAGTGGGCCATTCATTCAAATGTTTTTAGGCAAAATGGAGCGTTGTGGCTCCGGTCGTCGAGCAGCACAGCGTCAAGCTGTCCCTGCTTCTGGTCAACACAACTCGGCTGGCTTCCAGTGGTTACGGAAATCCTCAGAACCCCGGTCGACGGCAATGGACTTTAATGGCATCGATGTCCAGGTGCTTTACTTCAAGATTCTCTGTGAACCCCTTCTCCGGTCGACAGCCTTTCGGGACTGGCTTCCAGAGTACCTTGATCAAGATCAGCTTTTGCACAATGTTCCCTCTTAGCTCAGGAAGATGTCTCCTAGCCAGGTCCTCTCTCCGATCAGTCCTAGACAGACTCAACAGCTTTTAGATTTGGTCGAAGGAAAGAAGCAGAAATTATTCTTCTTCCAGCTGGGCTTTAAGGATAAGCAGCTTCAAGTTTCAACTTCAGCTTCAGAACAAATTGGGAAGGGACAGGTCCCCAATATACACATCTGTCCCTCATTCACTCTACTAAACCAAGCTCAGTCAGCCAATCAGACAGAAGGGCATTCATGCAGGCAGGCAGCCAATCAGGCTCAGAGGCATTCAGGCTATTCACTTCCATCCAGACACCCATAACAAGGAATGTGGATTGGGGCAAGCACCCAGCCTGTCAGCACACCACACTGCATTCATGTCAGTTTCAGGCAGGGCTGTCTCATTCATTGTGCCACACACACAGAAACCAGACATCCATAACATAGAAGGTATATTGGTCTCACACTCTATTCACACAGGTCGCACACCAAGGGTGTACCCACAACATGCAGTCAGTGGGAAGGCTCAAACCAGCCTGGCATGGACTTCCCCACAATACCATATATGGTTCTTCCACCCAACAGCCAGTCAGGGGAATGGACAGAGTCAGAAACAAGATACAGGGAATAGAAACCAAGAGGCCACAGCTGCCACCTTGCCTTCTATCAGGAATCCACTGATTCCTGTGGCAGGGCTTGGGTATCCCAAAATGGAGGATACTCAGAGCACCTGTCAAATTCAGCATTGAGCTGCCACTAGCCCATACCCTGCTCTGTGGGTCACAGAGAGGTGCCCAAAAACATAAACTAGGGGTACTGGGTTGGACCCCCACCCATGGGTGCCATAAGGGTATCCCAAGGGTCTCTGTTGACCATGACCAAAAAGAGGAAGAGCTTCACTGCCAGGAGTCCCGACTGGACACCTGTGCAGAAAACAACACAGAACACACCTAATAAGGGAGTACAGGACAAGGACAACGAGGCCCTGTTCCTCCAATGCATTTCCAGCATCACAGACGTGAGGGTGTTCAGGATTTCCTGAGTTTTTGCATTGACATGTGTGGCCAGTGCGTTGAAGAGGGCCTGTGACTAAAGAGGAGGGGAGAAGATTGCGGAGGGGTTGGCAAGTTCCCTGCAGATTTTAAAGAGTTCAGCTGTGTTGTTGGATGCTTAGTGACGCGGGCCTGAATGTGGGCCCTTTTCTTGGTGCAGATGGAAAGTCTGTATTGCCTTTGTAGCAGGCGACAGGCCAGTTTGTCAGAGGGTGAGCCTGAGGTCTGCCATTTCGGTTTTGCAGCTCTGGACTTGCGTTTCAGGGCTGCAAGTTCGGTGTTGTACCAGCTGTTACGCTGAGAGGTATGTTTCAGGCACATCCTCATGACGTTTTATGAAGTTATATCTCCACTACATCATATTGTTTTGCTGCAACATCACCCCTTATGGCTCCATTGTCTACCTTCAAATCCCACAAATTGATGAATTTACTCCATCATTTACCATCTGTAATCAGTCTGGAGCCCAGAGTCTTACACAACCTTTGAGGCTGTTTCTCATCATCCTCACCCATAGAACAATCTGCAGTCAGCTCACCAGATACTAGAACATGCAGACCATTGTCATCACCTAGAAAGGTCTGAATTATATTTGATAAACGCTCTAAAAAAACCTCCAAGTTATTACCCAGTGAATTCCAATAGATATTTACCAGAAGCAGCAGCTTGCTGAGGAGCTGATTATGTATGATTACCTTCATGGCTAAGATGCCATAGACATTATCTAACACCACTTGATCGTTCTTTACAAAGGCATTACTAATGGGTGTAACTAATCTGCCCAAAGGGCACCCACCCTAACTCGGGGATGCCATTTGTTGTATTACAGTGTAACCATCAGACACTATTTTATCTGTTAGCCACACCTTTTTCAGATGTATCAGATCAAAGTCACTCAAAGCCGCTGTTCTTTCCTGGGTGCACATAAAACTAATCAAACCCGACTATTCCAGCTTATTATTGTCAGATAGTTGGAAACTGGAACAGCTACTACTAAAGTCCAGTACCATGGTTACCTAGTCTTTTAATTGAGCTGGCCAGGGATTCAGGGAGCCATTACCAATCAATAAAACTCTTTCTCATGATTTTCTGTTCATCACCCGAAAACTCCCACACCCTTGTCTTCTTTTGGCCCAAGGCACACGCCATTTTTATGGGTTTACAGAAGTTGATTCATCATATTGGTGGCAGGCGGACAGATCAAGTTGGAGCCTTGCGCACAACTTAGTCACCCAACGATGAAAGTAGTGTTGCAGGGACCATTTAGACACTGCGCGTCCTATGTCAAGAGAGGGGACGTCCACACAACACAAAGGTTAATAAACCTGAGTTGCTGACCAGCCTCCAAGCTTGGGTAGAAGTGAGAGTGGTTCGCAAGGAGACCCCAGGGATTGGGTTAGACCCTGTGAAACCAAATGAAGAAAACCTTCCGGGAGTGGAAGTTGGCGAGGAAGACAGCATGAGCAGTGTTTCTTGACAACTATCCCACCGGGGGGCAAGCGTGGTTTTTCAACATTCTAGAATGTCACCGAGGACAGGGGCTAATGCAGCAACCCAGCAGGTGCCATGCCTCAGCACAGTCTCTAAGCAGCTCAGTAATTGTCCTGGCTAACGATATACCGGTTAGAAAGCTCCTGTTGGCGAAGAGGAAACTAGCACTGGAGTAACAGAAACAGCGGGACAAGGTTGTAATGGAGCGGGACAGGGCCACCTTAGAGCTGTGCAGACTGGCACTTGATGAGAAGAAGGAGGCCAACAGATCCACCTCTAGTGAAAGCAGTGGTAGTGGCTCAAACCAGGGTGCCCGGGATAAACTCTGGCACCACATCCCCAAAGACTAAATGCAGGCTTACGAGGTGGGGAAGGATATTTTTGACTTGTTTGAAGCAGCCGAGCTTGCTTTTCAGCTACAGCAGGTGGACGAGGCACTGTGGGGTGCATCCCTGATGAGTCGCTTACTGACACTAGGGACTGATGCAATTCTTCAGTTAACGCCTGAGGAAAGGCCTGATTATAAGAGCATGAAGGCTGACCTCCTCAGGAAGTTCTGTAAAACCCCTAAACAGTATATCAAGAGCTTCAGAGAGCTCAGAAAGAAAAGTGGGCTGACATCTGAAGCGTTCACACACTTGTCCTTGAAATATCTGAGCGGGTGGGTGGCTGGTAACAAAGTTGACACATTTAAAGTGATGTAAACTTTAATTGTGTTTGAGCATGTATTGAAGAATTGTGAGTTTGACCTATACCAGCATCTTGTAGATAAGACTATAACAGACCCTAGGGAGTTTGCAAAGGCTGCCGACAGGTTTGTGAGTACTCAAGTCCAGAAAATGGCTCAAGCAAGCACACCCAAACCGGAAGTGAAATCTTCAGACAAAAATGTTAACAAGGATGGGAAGGACAAAGGTCCAACCCAATCCTCTTCAAAGTCAGGTCCCCAAAAGAATGAAGGGAAATCCCAAAACTTGAGTTCAGACGTACACCCCCGAAAAGAAGAGTGCAGTAGCCACTGTGGACCCTACTTTGGTAGCAGGTATGATATGATATGATATGATCGTTTATTTATATAGCGCTTATACACAATGTGTTTCAAAGCGCTTCAAGGCAAGGGAGGGAACAAGGGAAAATACAACCACATTCTTACAAGCAATTTGCCAGGTTAAGGCACAGGTTCAGTGTGGGGTTCGTATTGCTATAAAGGGTACAACGTAGTCAGATGGGATGTGTCTTTGTACGGACAAATTCTCAGTCAAAAGGTGTGGTCTTGCATGAAGATGGTGAATGTGCAAATCTTCAAATTGGGCAATAAACAGGTAAGTGTCCCAGCAACGGAATCATTAGGTGACATAAAACCGTGTTGTGTTTCTGATTAATTCCAAGATGGATTGCCGCCGATATCCTCCACTACGGCTTGTGGGCTGGTAGCTTGTCAATTGCATACTTATCCCCTTAAATGTTTGGGAAGTTTGATATGCACTCAGTTGGATAGTCGATTCACATACACACTGTGTATCGATTGTAGACACACCTTTTGACTGAGGATTTGTCCGGTACAAGGGCACATCCCGTCTGACTACGCTGTACCATTCATGGCAATACGAACCCCACACTGAACCTGTGCCTTAACCTGGCATGTTGCTTTGTAGCAAGCCGTGCCTTGAAAAAGACCCATAGTGGTCAAAACATGTGTCGGCATAGGCAAAGACAGATCATCTCCAAGCGGACTATTGTGATTAAACATGTGACTGTCATTTGTGTTATTTGTTTCCTTTCTGATTTGAACCTTTGCAACAGTGCATCTTCCATGGAACAATAGTTTGTTTTGCATGCCACAAGGTACCCTGAGGCTGTCTCTCCGAAGAGCATCAAATCTCCTGTGGTTGTAAAGGCTCTGATTGGGATATTCTCCCATGTTGGATTCCTAAAGGAAGTCGTTTCTGACAGGGGATCAAGCTTCATATCCGCTTATATGAAGGCTGTGTGGGAAGAGTGTAGCGTTTCCTACCGGTTCTCTACATCCTTCCATCCACAGATGGGCTTGTTGAGCGGTTCAACAAAAGCCTGCAAGGCATGACAGGTGGCTTGGAAGAGCTCTTGAGATTAAAATGGGATATTCTCCTGCCATGCCTTCTGTTCGCCTACGGGGAGGTGTCACAGAACAGAGTGGGGATTTAGCCCCATTGACATTATGTTACCCTGTACGTACGAGGTCCCCTCAGTCTAGCGAAAGAGGAATGAGAGGGCAACCCCTCACCCCCTATACAAGATGTGGTGGACTATGTACTTGGCCTTCGGTCTAGAATGGAAAAGTACATGGAACAGCCAGTGGGTGTGGATTATGGAGACGGTCAAACCCAGTTTCCTTCAGGACAAGTGGACTGTGCCATACTGTGTGCTGGAAAAAGTCATTGAGGTGAATTATCTCATTGACATGAAAGGAGTTAAACAGATGCGCATGGTCTTTCACGTCAACCTGCTAAAACCCCATTATAGCTGGGATGACTTGGTCATGGGATTAGTGACTGATGGAGAGACTGAGGAGGAGACCGATCGCTTCCCAGAACTCCTGCACACTGAAGCCACAAATGGGTCAGTTTAGGATGTCAATCTTGCAATGGACCTGCAAACAGCAACTGACAGACTTTCGTTGTTTACTGGGACAGTTTGCCAGTCTGTTTTCACTGACTCCAGGTCACGCAGATTGGTACACCCATGAGGTAGACTCTGAAGACAGTAAACCGATGACGTGTAGGATTCATCGGATGTCTGATAAGATCAAGGACACCATCAAGAAGGACATTTCCAAGATGTTGTCCCTAGGGGTGATAGCGCCATCCCACAGCCCCTTGGCTAGCCCGGTGCTACTAGTCCCTAAAAAGAGCAGTGGTGGGAAGACTGAACTGTGCTTTTGTGTGGACTACAGGGGGCTCAATTCTGTCACGAAAGACACATGTTCACCCCATTCCTAGGGCAGATGAGCTCATCGACAAGCTTGGTGCTGTAAAGTACATGAGTACCTTTCACCTCATGGCAGGGCACTGGCAGGCCGGCTTGACAGATGGAGCAAGAGAGAGATCAGCATTCTCAGCCACAGAAGGACATTATCTGTTCACTGTGATGCCCCTCAGATTGAAGAATGCCCCCAACACTTTCCAGCTGATGGTTTACCAGGTTTTGTCTGGGCTGGAAAACTTAAAGTGTCGCCTATTTAGATGACATTGCTGTTTTCAGCCACACCTGGGAGGATCACGTATCCCACCTGAAACAAGTGCTTCAGGTGCTGCAGAATGCAAGTCTGACTATCAAGGCCATGAATTGCCAGATAGTGCAGGGTACCGTGACTTACCTGGGGCGCTTGGTCGGTGGAGGTAAGAAACAACCTAGCGTAGTGAAGGTACAGGCTGTGAAGGATGGGGACATCCCCTCTACACAGACGCAGGTGAGAGCCTTTCTAGGTCTCACCTGCTACTAGCAGTCATTCATCAAGGGGTATAGGACCATTGCCATGCCCCTGAATTATGCGACGTCCAAGAAAATGCAGAAGAAGGTAACTTGGACCCCCGCCTGTCAAACCTCCTTTCAGGATTTAAAGGATGGATTGTGCAGGCCCCCAGTTCTGAAAGTGCTGGTCATGAGTTCATTATTCAGAGAGACGCCTGTGATTTTGGGATTGGAGCAGTGTTAGATCTGTCACCTACATTAGCAGGCGATTGACAAAAAGGGAAAGGAACTGGGCCGTAGTTTAAAAAGAGGCTTACGTGGTCGTGTGGGCCGTAAAGAAGCTGAAACACTACATCTTTGGGTCACACTTTACTATTCAGACAGACCACCGGTCTCTTGGATGAATAATGGCCATGCAAGGGGAGAACCCTGAGCTTTTGTGTTGGGCCATGGCCGTACAGGGATTAGATATGGACAAACAGCACAAGCTAGGCTCCCAGCATGGAAATACAGATGGCCTCAGCTGGTACTTTCGCCTTGATGACGATCCAGACCCTCAGTAGTGTGGTGGCTCACATGTTGAGGCTGGGGGGCATGTGAGGAATGCGACCATCCGCACGGTGGGTGCGCCCCCTTTTTCTAAATTTTAAATCAAATAGAATGATGGTAGATCAACCTCTGGATAATGTGTAGGGCTAATCTACACACATTTTGACATACGCATAGACCCATGTACTCTGGGTGGACACAGCCTACAGGCGCAGTCCCCCTGTCATATTTAGTTGGGATATGACAGCCAGGAGTACACCATGTCATCTCAGAAGGGGGAAGGCCAAACCTTCCCCTGCCATGTCCAGCCTAGTTAACTAACAAAGGTTCTATGGGTCCACCATGCCCTTTTGTTGAGCCATGTAGATGGTGGCAGTATTCTCATAATAACCAGAGTTTAATTCAAACAGGCACACGTGGGGCCTAGCTGCAGAGGCCAAGAAAGGAGACAGGAAACCCCAACACCCTTTCATATGTACTGTGTCAACCTGAGGCCAGCTCCCACCCTTAGTATCGATGCGTGTTCAAAGTAGTCATCCCTGCAGGGAGAACCCATTCAACAGGTACGAGCATGTGGATTGACAGAGCCAGAAAATCTTGTCTTGCCACATCTTCAAGGGAGACCTGCTGCTTTAATAGGAGACCACAGAGAGATTCATTAACCATAGGGACTATTTAATCCACAACAGAAAGGGAAATGGGTGGGACTTAGTATTACGTGTTTTAATCACTTTACTTTTTTATGTTGCAAAGCACTCTGGTTATGACCGCATGTATACAGGAGATTGTTGTGGGGACCCTGGATTGGTTTATTAAGGTAGGCTTAGCCTACACAAATCCCTGTGGTCCATTTGGCTTTAAAAGAGGGCTGAGCCCCTCTTTTGAAAGATCATCTGAAGGCTTCCCCACAAGCAGAAGGAAAAACTCAACATTGGACCCTGGCTGAAAGTGCAGTTTGCCTTACATCTTCTGCCAGTGAAGGAAGGCCAGGATCTCCAAGAGTGAAGAAAGATCCCTCCCCCAAACATCTCCCAGGGAACAGAGGGAGATACCGAATCCCGAGGACCATCCAGCAGCTTCAGAACTGATACACAGCCAGCACGCAGAGTACCATGCTAGGCTCTGCATCAAGCTTCCGAGGTGAGACGTGCCAGAGAGTCTAAGAACCAAACCAAGGACAAGGGCGCTATCTGCAACACTCTCCTCTGTTTTGGGCTGTCTGCCTTAAAAGACTCGAGCCGCTCAGGGTAACTTCAGCTCCGGAGCATCCCATCGACCTGCAAGGGGAAAAGACATTACAGGTTAGCACAGAAAGCATAAGAAGGTGCTGCACATTGCGCGTACTCACCGCACCTTATTCTATCAGCCGGCAGCCATGCTGGGACATTGCAGCGCCTGTAAGGGACAGAGAGAGAGACATTGGTCAATACAAGAAAGAGCGAACAGCGCCGCGCATCTCGCTCTCACTCACAGCTTAGTGCTCGGCTTCCCTAAGCAGCACAACGCCATCTCCGACCCCTCCAACCCCTAAGGTAGAAGAGACATGCTATAAAGGGGACAAGAGACAAGAAAAGGACAGTTCATTAAGAATCATCCAACCTACCGGTCGGGCTGAAGTTACAACAAGCCCAGTCTGTTGGGCCCGCGCCAGTGAAGCAACTAGGCTGCATAGAGCCCACATCAGCCGACGCACCCCTGCACCGAAGGGCAGGACGGAGAGCACACCACACAAGAAAACAATGTGAGGAGAGGACATAGGGGAAGATTTGGTCTCCAAGGGAAGAGGGGCCAAGAAACCAGAGACAATAGAGTTAAACTCCGGAAATCCTGTGTTTCAGGCCCAGTCGCCAGTCGAACAGATTCCAGGGAAGGGTTTGAGGTCATGGGAGGTCCAAACAGGCTGAGTGGTGTCCCCGTGGATACCAGCTGAGCATTACAATGAGAGAGACAGAGAGGGAGAGGTTGAGAGAGACAAAGAGAGAAAGAGGAGAGAGAGAGAGAGAGAGAGAGAGAAGGAGAGAGTGGGACAGACAGAGTGAGGAGAAAGAGAAGGAGAGGAAGAGAACAGAAAGAGGCGAGCGATAGAGAGAGGAGACAGATAAGGAGAGAGAGGGAGAGAGGAAGATGTGGAGAGAGAATGAGAGAGGGAGGGACATGGATAAATAGAGAGCAGCACGAGAGAGGGGAAGCGAGAGAGAAATTAAGAGAGAGGAGAGAAAGGAGAGGGATGGATAGAAGGAGAGCGTGTGAAAAAGAGAGAGACAGAGAGAGAGAAGGCAAGAGAGGGAGGGAAAGAAAGAGCGAGCAAGAAGGAGTGATAGATGGGAGGAGAAAGAGAGAAGAATAGAGGGAAAGAGAGCCATCAAGCAAGAGAGAGGGGAAGAGAGAAGAAGAGAGAGAGCAAAAGCAAGTGAGAGAGAGAGGAGAGAGGAAAGAGAGAGGTGAAAGAGAGAAGGAAAGATAGAGATAGATAAAGAGAGGGAGAGCAAAATAGAGAGAGAGATGGGTGAGAGAGAGGGAGGCATAGCGAGAAAGAGAGATCCGAGAGAGTGAGGGGCAGAGCGAGAGAGAGAACACGAGAGGGCGAGGTGAGAGAAATGGTATGCCACATGTTTTGTGTGATTTCACATAGATAGAGAAGACGGGGGTAAGGAAGGGCCCCGGGGAGCATGTGATACGCGTTGCTCCCCGGGGAGGTTTAGGACGCTGCACCCGGCCAGTGAGCTGGGCACGGATAGATTTCCCCCCAGTGTTTATATATACAGGTGCCGGCGAAGGTCCTGGAACTTTTGGCAGTAAACGCTGTACTGTGTTGCCTGGATCTTCGCCAGCACCCGCTGCTGTGGTGGCGTGGGGGTCCCCCACTCAGAAAATTCCGGGATCAAACTGGCCCTCGGCGCCGCTGCAGGACAAGAAGAATACATTCTCTTCGTACTCCTCCCCACATCATATGGTGCTTCTCGGGGACTCTCTGCCACCTGGACTGCCGCCACTTTGGGGGTCCTTCTCCCCTTCACCTCACTCCCCCCTGATGCCCCTGTCATGCCAGCTGGGGCTGGAGCGAGACACACTCGTGCAAAATGGTCTCCTTTCCCGCACCTTCCACAGATTTGTCCCATCGCCGGGCAGTCCTGCGGGTGGGGCAGATCCCACCCACACTGTTGACATATTGTGGCGTTGGGGTCTCTCTTCGGCCAGTCTCCCCTCCTCATCACTCTTCCTCCTGGCCACCTGCTGACAGCCGCCACCTCCTCAAACTTCACTCGCTGCGTGGGGAGCTCCATCTATAGGTGGTGTCTAGAGGAGTCCGTGACCGAGGCCCGCGCCTCCGCCAGTTCCTGGGCCCGGCCAAGCTCCAGTATTCGATCGAGGGTCAGCTCTGGGTCCTTCAGAACCTGCTTGCGCAGTTTGGTGGAGCTGCAGCCATAGATGATTTGCGCCCGGATCTCGTCCTCCTCGAAGTTCCCCAGGTCACAGGCCAGTGCAATGCCGCGCAGCTTCCCATGGAATGAATCAAGGCTTTCCCCTTCCTCCTGCTTCGTACACCTCATCCTGAACCTCTCATAGACCCTGTTGACCATGAATCTGAAGTATTCGTTCAGGGCTGCGACGGCTGCACCGTACGATTGATCTCGGGGCTTAAGTGTCTTGAATAGTCTCTGGACGGCCAACCCGGCAGAGTATAGGAGTGTCAGGCGTTTGGCTGCGTCTTTGATCTCCATTGCCTCGAAGTACAACTCCAGGTTCTCCACCCAGGCCACCCACCGGGCCCCCAGGCTTGCCGGCGCACCGAGGACATCAAAATGGGGTATTGGTGCTAGCTGACCCTTACATACCCCTTCATCGTCCGACATGCTGTTGGCAGGTGAGGACGTCACCTGCCACTCACTAGCCTTGATGTGCGCTTGCCGTTGCTGGGCTCAAGTAGCTGTCGATGGGTGCCTCGCGTTCTCCCTGCCCAGGGGCGCACGAGCACTCCAGGTGGAGCCGCAACCCCAAGGCTTAGCACACGTGTGACTTGTGGAGTTGCACTGCCCGTTTCCCAGGGCCCTTCCAAAGTCTCTCCCTCTCTGGTTAGTTTCACCGGGGCCACTTGGTCTCTCCTGCCCAGGGCGCACAAGCACTCCGGGTCGGAGCCGCTACCCTCAGGCTCAGTGTAAATATGACCGTCAGGAGGGGTCGGCGGTTTGTATCTTCGCCCCTCCTCTGTGTTGCCTGGCCAGATTCCGGGTCCACACGTGACAGAAGTACAGAAGGATTACCTTCTTCCACTGACCCTGGTATTTGTGGCACCTCCTTCCTAGCGGCCTTTGGCTTGCCCAGGCTGATCACTGTATGTGACTGGGGAAGGCAGCCGTGGGCCACTGGAAACTGTGCCTCCTTCTTTGACTTTGGGCCCGGACACGGATAGGACTCCCTTTCCTTTCCTCTCGTGCGGGAGGGTTGGAGTGTTGGCCTCACCTCTCCTCCATTGTTCGGACCACACCGTGATGAGGCCCCGCCCCTTTTCCGCACCGCGAGGAAAAAGGAAACCTCTACTTTTTTTTTTTTTGCAAAATGCAAATGTTTTCACCCGTGGCAGCCCGGGTGCTCAGCGGGTGATCTCCCTGCACTGACGTCCCGCGGCGCCGCGGGCTGGAGCTCCAGGCCCCGCCCCCTTCCTTTGTTCTTGAGGGCCGCTCCGTATACGGACGCCGACTGCGGCCGTGTGCGCGGATCCTTTACTTCGCCCGCCGCCGCGAACACGAGCCAGCGGGCGCGACTTCCTCGTCGCCAGTGTTGGGGGGGCTACCTCCGATCTCCGGGGCAGCCCTCTGATGCCGTCGGGATCAGCCGAGGGCAGGGTACACGTCGGCGGACAGCCGGCGTGTCTCGTGCAGGGAAGAACCCTGCGGCGCCCGGTGTCACCGGGCGCAGGATCCAACGTGCGGGGGTGTCACCCCCTGATTCCAGTGGTCGCGGCTCCGAGGGCACTCGGGCCGCGCCGCACACACCAGGCCACGACCACGTGGCAGGCCCACCCCGCACAGTAAACACAGACACGAGTTGCCACTTCCTGGGGCTCTGCTGCTCTGCCCTTGCAGAGCCAGCAGAGCCCCTTTTATTAAAGGAGCATGTGAGCGTCATGACACAGTCACGGCGCTCACGTTGCCCAAACAACTAGACCCCCACACAACAAGGAAGGGGAGGGTCTATCCCAACTGTATTATGATATATATATATATATATATATCTATATATGTGGTGAGCCTGCTGTCGGTTCTCTGTGGAGGGCATACTGCGTTAACCATCGCTCTCCAGCAGGTGGCAGTGTAGTGTGTGGTTTTTTTCCAGCAGGCCGGGGACAGAGGCCAAATGGCTGTGTGTGGTTTAGGTAAGGAGGGTAACAAACAAAACAATACTATAATGTTAGGGACAATTTAAAATGATAGCATAGGTTTGTATTTTTTGATATTAGGGGATACGCATCGCAGGGCTCAACCTTGCCCTTGCTAGGGGTACCTCCCCTCCATGTATTTCATGGGGTAGTCGGGTGAAGGGGTGCTCTAGTGGAGCAGCTAGTGGGCCTGGCTAAGGGGGTCGCCGCCCAAGAAGAACCTCAGGGGTAAAGGGCAGTCCCCCCGGCAGTGGGGTCATAGGGTTGAGGGTGGCATAGGAGGGGGGCGCTGCCCAAGGAGGACCACAGGGTCAACTTTGGGGTGGGTAGGAGGGTTCAGTATGGCCCCAGGTTTGTCCACGGGTGTGAAGGGAGTTGGTGAACGCCATCATCCCTGGGTGCAGCAGCTGGGGAAGGGGCTAGAGCGCCCTCCCACCCACTACAACAGGAGCAGAAGGGACTAGTATGTCCCTGGGCCGGATATCTTGGTGTTGGGAGATGGCCGGAACGCCATCATCTGCTCTGAGAGTGAGGAGAGACTTTGGACAGCTCCCACCCCAGCAGCTGTGCGGCCATGACGGAGTGCACAGTGAGTGGGAGAGATTGGGACGCTCCACGCTACAAAGTTTTGGACCAAGAGGTGAGCAGGATTTGAACTAAAGGTGCATTGGCATTTGGGAAGGGTAAGGTTGGTGGTGTGAAGGTGATGTGCACATTAAAATAATAAAGGAAAATATGATATGATATAATATATTTTATTTATATCGCGCTCATACACAAGTGTTTCAGAGCATGCGAAAATAAAGAATAATTATGAAGGAAGGTGGATATCCCAGTTTGGAACAGGATATGGCGGGTATTATTAACAAAAGAAATGGCATTGGAGAACTGGAGGGCCAGGAAGGGTGGTTTGAAAGGGATGATGGAGGAAGAGAGTAACAGTTGGTATGAGTGAGGAGCGGGGGAGGAGGAAAGGGATGATGGAGGAAGAGAGTAACAGTTGGTATGAGTGAGGAGCAGGGGAGGAGGAAAGGGATGATGGAGGAAGAGAGTAACAGTTGGTATGAGCGAGGAGCGGGGGAGGAGGAAAGGGATGATGGAGGAAGAGAGTAACAGTTGGTATGAGTGAGGAGCGGGGGAGGAGGAAAGGGATGATGGAGGAAGAGAGTAACAGTTGGTATGAGCGAGGAGCGGGGGAGGAGGAAAGGGATGATGGAGGAAGAGAGTAACAGTTGGTATGAGCGAGGAGCGGGGGAGGAGGAAAGGGATGATGGAGGAAGAGAGTAACAGTTGGTATGAGCGAGGAGCGGGGGAGGAGGAAAGGGATGATGGAGGAAGAGAGTAACAGTTGGTATGAGCGAGGAGCGGGGGAGGAGGAAAGGGATGATGGAGGAAGAGAGTAACAGTTGGTATGAGCGAGGAGCGGGGGAGGAGGAAAGGGATGATGGAGGAAGAGAGTAACAGTTGGTATGAGCGAGGAGCGGGGGAGGAGGAAAGGGATGATGGAGGAAGAGAGTAACAGTTGGTATGAGCGAGGAGCGGGGGAGGAGGAAAGGGATGATGGAGGAAGAGAGTAACAGTTGGTATGAGCGAGGAGCGGGGGAGGAGGAAAGGGATGATGGAGGAAGAGAGTAACAGTTGGTATGAGCGAGGAGCGGGGGAGGAGGAAAGGGATGATGGAGGAAGAGAGTAACAGTTGGTATGAGCGAGGAGCAGGGGAGGAGGAAAGGGATGATGGAGGAAGAGAGTAACAGTTGGTATGAGCGAGGAGCAGGGGAGGAGGAAAGGGATGATGGAGGAAGAGAGTAACAGTTGGTATGAGCGAGGAGCGGGGGAGGAGGAAAGGGATGATGGAGGAAGAGAGTAACAGTTGGTATGAGCGAGGAGCGGGGGAGGAGGAAAGGGATGATGGAGGAAGAGAGTAACAGTTGGTATGAGCGAGGAGCGGGGGAGGAGGAAAGGGATGATGGAGGAAGAGAGTAACAGTTGGTATGAGCGAGGAGCGGGGGAGGAGGAAAGGGATGATGGAGGAAGAGAGTAACAGTTGGTATGAGCGAGGAGCGGGGGAGGAGGAAAGGGATGATGGAGGAAGAGAGTAACAGCTGGTATGAGCGAGGAGCGGGGGAGGAGGAAAGGGATGATGGAGGAAGAGAGTAACAGCTGGTATGAGCGAGGAGCAGGGGAGGAGGAAAGGGATGATGGAGGAAGAGAGTAACAGTTGGTATGAGCGAGGAGCGGGGGAGGAGGAAAGGGATGATGGAGGAAGAGAGTAACAGTTGGTATGAGCGAGGAGCGGGGGAGGAGGAAAGGGATGATGGAGGAAGAGAGTAACAGCTGGTATGAGCGAGGAGCAGGGGAGGAGGAAAGGGATGATGGAGGAAGAGAGTAACAGTTGGTATGAGCGAGGAGCGGGGGAGGAGGAAAGGGATGATGGAGGAAGAGAGTAACAGTTGGTATGAGCGAGGAGCGGGGGAGGAGGAAAGGGATGATGGAGGAAGAGAGTAACAGTTGGTATGAGCGAGGAGCGGGGGAGGAGGAAAGGGATGATGGAGGAAGAGAGTAACAGTTGGTATGAGCGAGGAGCGGGGGAGGAGGAAAGGGATGATGGAGGAAGAGAGTAACAGTTGGTATGAGCGAGGAGCGGGGGAGGAGGAAAGGGATGATGGAGGAAGAGAGTAACAGTTGGTATGAGCGAGGAGCGGGGGAGGAGGAAAGGGATGATGGAGGAAGAGAGTAACAGTTGGTATGAGCGAGGAGCGGGGGAGGAGGAAAGGGATGATGGAGGAAGAGAGTAACAGTTGGTATGAGTGAGGAGCGGGGGAGGAGGAAAGGGATGATGGAGGAAGAGAGTAACAGTTGGTATGAGCGAGGAGCGGGGGAGGAGGAAAGGGATGATGGAGGAAGAGAGTAACAGTTGGTATGAGCGAGGAGCGGGGGAGGAGGAAAGGGATGATGGAGGAAGAGAGTAACAGTTGGTATGAGCGAGGAGCGGGGGAGGAGGAAAGGGATGATGGAGGAAGAGAGTAACAGTTGGTATGAGCGAGGAGCGGGGGAGGAGGAAAGGGATGATGGAGGAAGAGAGTAACAGTTGGTATGAGCGAGGAGCGGGGGAGGAGGAAAGGGATGATGGAGGAAGAGAGTAACAGTTGGTATGAGCGAGGAGCGGGGGAGGAGGAAAGGGATGATGGAGGAAGAGAGTAACAGTTGGTATGAGTGAGGAGCGGGGGAGGAGGAAAGGGATGATGGAGGAAGAGAGTAACAGTTGGTATGAGCGAGGAGCGGGGGAGGAGGAAAGGGATGATGGAGGAAGAGAGTAACAGTTGGTATGAGCGAGGAGCGGGGGAGGAGGAAAGGGATGATGGAGGAAGAGAGTAACAGTTGGTATGAGCGAGGAGCGGGGGAGGAGGAAAGGGATGATGGAGGAAGAGAGTAACAGTTGGTATGAGTGAGGAGCGGGGGAGGAGGAAAGGGATGATGGAGGAAGAGAGTAACAGTTGGTATGAGTGAGGAGCGGGGGAGGAGGAAAGGGATGATGGAGGAAGAGAGTAACAGTTGGTATGAGTGAGGAGCGGGGGAGGAGGAAAGGGATGATGGAGGAAGAGAGTAACAGTTGGTATGAGTGAGGAGCGGGGGAGGAGGAAAGGGATGATGGAGGAAGAGAGTAACAGTTGGTATGAGTGAGGAGCAGGGGAGGAGGAAAGGGATGATGGAGGAAGAGAGTAACAGTTGGTATGAGTGAGGAGCGGGGGAGGAGGAAAGGGATGATGGAGGAAGAGAGTAACAGTTGGTATGAGCGAGGAGCGGGGGAGGAGGAAAGGGATGATGGAGGAAGAGAGTAACAGTTGGTATGAGCGAGGAGCGGGGGAGGAGGAAAGGGATGATGGAGGAAGAGAGTAACAGTTGGTATGAGCGAGGAGCGGGGGAGGAGGAAAGGGATGATGGAGGAAGAGAGTAACAGTTGGTATGAGCGAGGAGCGGGGGAGGAGGAAAGGGATGATGGAGGAAGAGAGTAACAGTTGGTATGAGTGAGGAGCAGGGGAGGAGGAAAGGGATGATGGAGGAAGAGAGTAACAGTTGGTATGAGTGAGGAGCGGGGGAGGAGGAAAGGGATGATGGAGGAAGAGAGTAACAGTTGGTATGAGTGAGGAGCGGGGGAGGAGGAAAGGGATGATGGAGGAAGAGAGTAACAGTTGGTATGAGTGAGGAGCGGGGGAGGAGGAAAGGGATGATGGAGGAAGAGAGTAACAGTTGGTATGAGTGAGGAGCGGGGGAGGAGGAAAGGGATGATGGAGGAAGAGAGTAACAGTTGGTATGAGTGAGGAGCAGGGGAGGAGGAAAGGGATGATGGAGGAAGAGAGTAACAGTTGGTATGAGTGAGGAGCGGGGGAGGAGGAAAGGGATGATGGAGGAAGAGAGTAACAGTTGGTATGAGTGAGGAGCAGGGGAGGAGGAAAGGGATGATGGAGGAAGAGAGTAACAGTTGGTATGAGTGAGGAGCAGGGGAGGAGGAAAGGGATGATGGAGGAAGAGAGTAACAGTTGGTATGAGTGAGGAGCAGGGGAGGAGGAAAGGGATGATGGAGGAAGAGAGTAACAGTTGGTATGAGTGAGGAGCGGGGGAGGAGGAAAGGGATGATGGAGGAAGAGAGTAACAGTTGGTATGAGTGAGGAGCAGGGGAGGAGGAAAGGGATGATGGAGGAAGAGAGTAACAGTTGGTATGAGTGAGGAGCAGGGGAGGAGGAAAGGGATGATGGAGGAAGAGAGTAACAGTTGGTATGAGTGAGGAGCAGGGGAGGAGGAAAGGGATGATGGAGGAAGAGAGTAACAGTTGGTATGAGTGAGGAGCAGGGGAGGGGGAAAGGGATGATGGAGGAAGAGAGTAACAGTTGGTATGAGTGAGGAGCAGGGGAGGAGGAAAGGGATGATGGAGGAAGAGAGTAACAGTTGGTATGAGTGAGGAGCAGGGGAGGGGGAAAGGGATGATGGAGGAAGAGAGTAACAGTTGGTATGAGTGAGGAGCAGGGGAGGGGGAAAGGGATGATGGAGGAAGAGAGTAACAGTTGGTATGAGTGAGGAGCAGGGGAGGAGGAAAGGGATGATGGAGGAAGAGAGTAACAGTTGGTATGAGTGAGGAGCGGGGGAGGAGGAAAGGGATGATGGAGGAAGAGAGTAACAGTTGGTATGAGTGAGGAGCAGGGGAGGAGGAAAGGGATGATGGAGGAAGAGAGTAACAGTTGGTATGAGTGAGGAG
This sequence comes from Ambystoma mexicanum, assembly GCF_040938575.1. Taxonomy (NCBI): domain Eukaryota; kingdom Metazoa; phylum Chordata; class Amphibia; order Caudata; family Ambystomatidae; genus Ambystoma; species Ambystoma mexicanum. The sequence continues at coordinate 1,032,088,447 of NC_090941.1, read as the reverse complement.
CAGGGGAGGAGGAAAGGGATGATGGAGGAAGAGAGTAACAGTTGGTATGAGTGAGGAGCAGGGGAGGAGGAAAGGGATGATGGAGGAAGAGAGTAACAGTTGGTATGAGTGAGGAGCGGGGGAGGAGGAAAGGGATGATGGAGGAAGAGAGTAACAGTTGGTATGAGTGAGGAGCGGGGGAGGAGGAAAGGGATGATGGAGGAAGAGAGTAACAGTTGGTATGAGCGAGGAGCAGGGGAGGAGGAAAGGGATGATGGAGGAAGAGAGTAACAGTTGGTATGAGCGAGGAGCAGGGGAGGAGGAAAGGGATGATGGAGGAAGAGAGTAACAGTTGGTATGAGTGAGGAGCAGGGGAGGAGGAAAGGGATGATGGAGGAAGAGAGTAACAGTTGGTATGAGTGAGGAGCAGGGGAGGAGGAAAGGGATGATGGAGGAAGAGAGTAACAGTTGGTATGAGTGAGGAGCGGGGGAGGGGGATATCCTATGATAAGTCATTTATAATGTGTCTGTACACAAGTGTTTCTAGGAGGGACACAATGAGGGAGGGAACACAAAGGGAGGACAAAACAATGAGCTTTCTAAGCCTTGTGTCAGTCAGATAGTGGAAGTCAGATACAGCCCTTAGTGTGCGGTAGGCATGGAGGCAGTGCAGGGATACGGGTCAAAGGGGGGGGCCTGGTGCCCGTGAGACTCTGAGGGTAGCCAGTCAGCGCAGGATAGAGGTGGGTCCGCAGGGGAGGACGAGAGAGAAAAGCAGTAGAAGAGTTTCAGATGGTCTGGCTCAATTTTGAGAGGGACAAGGAGGTCATTCATAGGGAGGTACCTGCAGGTGGGAGGGATCTACACCACACTCTCGATTCGCGAAGAGTCTGAACATCAGAGATTTGGAGGTGTCTAAGGAAAATGGCTTGAGAAGGAAGGAGCGAGAGGAGGGAAGGTGAAGATTGTTTGGTTCTATTTGAAAGTGAGGACAGGGATTGGCTGGTAGGGTAAAGGATGATTGGTTAAGTAAGAGAAAGGGGCAGTAGTAAAAGTGAAATAGGAGTGGCCTACTGTAAGGTGTGGGGCATGAGGTATCGGGCCCAGGTCCGGCGGCATTGAGCAAGAATGGGGGTGTTGTGGTTGTACACCCCTCCCCCCCTGGGCCTTATGTTTAAGAGCTTATTGATACCGCATCCCACCCCAGGGCCTTTGTGTGGCCCGTTATTGGTTGCCCCCACCCGGGACAGGGCCTTGGGGGGACAGGAAGCAGAGGGCAGCCAATAATCTCTGGGAGACCGGTTGCAGCGGGAGGGGTAGTGGCGACAAGGTGGAACGTTTTCCTACAAGAAGGAATAGTGGGATAAGCATATTGGGTCAAGAAGTTGCTGGGGTTGCGTGAACAGCAACACAGGAATAATTTTTCGTACCTCTGTTAGTTTTGTTGGCTTAAAGGGATGTTGATTGGGTGACAGTTTATTTTTGACAGTTATGATGGGTGAATACAGGTCAGCAAAGCAGTTTAGACTAATGGGGAACTTCGTTGATCGAGGAGGGTGAGAATGGCAATTTACTCGGAGAACAGGGATGGGGAGTAGTAGGGTTTAAGGGAAGGGGGACGAGCATTGTAGTAGTGTGGAGTTAGACTAAAGGTCAACAAAGCAGTTTAGACTAATGAGGAACTCGGAGGATCAAGGAGGGAGAGAATGTCAATTTACTGGAAAGTTTGGGTAGGGAGTAGAAGAGTTAAATGGGAGGGAACGAACATGGTAGCGGTGTGAAGTTATAAATTCTCGGCACAGGGATGGAGAGGATGGCTTAAAAAAAAAGAGGAGAAAAGAAAATGCTAAGAAAGGACAAGTTTCAAGGATTTATAAAAGAAAGAAAAATGGTGGGGTGCAAAGAGGGGCTATATCAGAGGATGGGCGCTCGGGTGAAGGAGCAAAGCAGAGCGGCATACCATGGGATAAAATGGGCAGTGTTGCTACGTGAAGTAGAAGGTGGTGTGGATTGAACTGCATGGACGGGGGTGCACGGGCGGCCTCTGGTGCAGTGGAGGAAACAGCGATGATATGGAACATTTGTACGGGTGAGCATGGGGGTGCAGTGGCCTAGGCGGAGGGATGTGGTGTCACGGCATGCAGTGCGCAGAGGGCATTGAACTGCACAGACAGAAGACGTTGGTGTGGCAACCGGGCAAAGGGGGGGCAGCATGTGCGGTGCGTAGCAGACAGCAGGGGAACAAGTATTGATACGGGTGAACACGGGGCTACATTAAAAAATTAGGAGGGGGTGGAGTTACTGCGTGGGGGGAATTAAACTGCATGGATAGAGGGAGCAGGTACGGCACCCGGTGCAGTGGGAGAGCAATAAGGAAGGGTGCTGGGTAAGGAGTGGTGAGCAAATGGGTTTAGTTGGGGTGAGTACAGGGGAGTACCCATGCAAAGGTACATTGGTTGGTAGATGGCCATATAATGCTGGTCAATATGCTGGCCCCTAACAAAATGAGGTTGGTTTTGGTCTAGGGTTACAGGGTATTACATGGTTTGGCAGGGGAGGGGAGACAGTTTGAGGTTGAAGTGTTGAGTAAGGGAAATGAAAAGGTTTATTTGTGGTAATAGTTGGGGGTACTTGAGTGGCAAGCATATGGTGGATAGAGGAGTTTGGGGTGATGTCCTCAATAATACGTAATGCATTGATACCACAAAGGCCAGGGCTTTTAGTGGGTAGGGAAAGTAGATTTTCAGAACAAATTTGTTGGTGGCAGCCAAAGGCTGGTGGACAGGTGGTATCGGGGAGCAGTGTGTAGATGGGCATGGGGAATAAGGGTAAGAGGGTGTGGCTCTAATAAAATAAATATATATATAATAATAATTAAAAACCAAAAAAGGAAATAGGATATTAGGTCAAAGGTGCAAATTGACAAGGGGGGTCCTGGGAGTCTCTCTGACAGACATTAGTCTTGGTTACGAGAGACTTACCCAGAGTCTTTAGCTCACTATCTTTCACAGAGAAGAAATATCCCAATATCTTAGAGAGGCACAACTCCTCCCTACTGATGAGGTCCAACCAGACCGTCCAACCAGACCGAAACACGTGTCTGGGGATGCTGTTGGTACTCTTGTTCAGAGGAGAATTGCCTAGCATTTCAGTGCTGGACTGCCCCAGGGCAGGACAAAGACTGATATGTTTGGGATATTTCTTCTTGTTAATTTTTCCATATTAGGTGAAAGGGTCCAGTGAGTGACAAGGACCTATGAGGGCTCTGAATAAGTGTTGGTGGGGGAGCGAATGGGGGGGATCTATGAGAGGTCGAAGAAAGGGTTTTGGTGAAAATGGGGTGGGTTAAGCACGTTAGAGGGCGAGAGGTTGGACGAGGTGGGAGGAGCAACGTTTCGGGCATAAGGTCCAGTGGGGGTGCTGCATAATAAGGGTGCTTGTGCAGAGTTATCATGGTTTAATTGAGGAGGTTTGGGATAGGGAAGCTAGTATGAAAAATAATAAATAATTAATGAAGAAACTCGATAAATAAGAAGGGAAAGAAGGTATTTGGCTGCAAGGGGGAAGGGAGAGGCAGTAGTGCCCTGTTATGAAACAGAACATGGGGCAGACACATAGAATAAGAATAGGTTTTGGTCATCTGGTCAGGTGGGAGAACAGGACACCAGAGAAAGGTGGTAAGGGGTTGTGTGGTGAGAGTATGAACAGTACGGGAAACGTTACGGGGGGTGGTGGGGGCATTGCCAGAAAGGGAACTTAGTGAGCAAAAGGTAGGAGCAGGGTTCTGAAGTGCAAGGAAATATTGGGGGTCGAAAGGGAATGCTAGGCTTCGGGTGACGCGCGTTAGGTATGGTAGAGGGGGAGTACAGTGAGGTGGCTTGAGCTCAATTACGAGTGGCGCTTCATTTGTGTTTTCTTTCACAGATACACCAGGAGGTGGTGTTCTGAAGACAATTACATGGGACCAGTCAATGTATATAGCGTGTCTGTTAATGTAGGGGAATAAAGGTTATAGTTCAGTTGGTTATAGTGTTTTTTCCCCAAGTGAATGTTTTGATGGTGGGGATTAAGGGCATGAGGGCTATTAGGGCTATCCAGAGAAGTAAGGTGGCCAGGGCAGTTCGGAGGAAGATTTAGTTAGGAAAGTTACGGAAGGGGTTACCCTGCTATGACAGGTTTATGAAGAGTTGCTATCGGTATACGAAAGAGCAGAGAAAAGCGATGCTGGCATGGCGGTTGGTTAAATTATGGATGTTGAAGCCGAAGGATTATTATCGCGGTAAGGCGGGTGGGTAGTGCTGTTTGCACGAACAGGCTACCATGGGGGTACAAAGAGGTGGAGGAGGTATGGAAGAAGGAGGGGCATGGCCTTGGGGAGAAGGTGAGAGAAAGCGGGAATGAAGGTTGAGTGGCTTTGAGGGGAGGGAGCAAGGGACAGGAAGTGATGAATTTGAACTGTTTATTTATTTATTTGTTTTTGGCGACTGTTAACTGATATATTAGTCTGTAAGGCCGGGGAGCCAGGTTAGCGCGTTTTTGCAAGCCACGGCCTGTCACATTAAAGCGCATTTTCCACTAACGGGGAGTCTGGGTATTTTGTGCAGTCAGCCCAAAGGTATGACGCGAGAGGCCAGGCCGAGGGAGGAAAGCAGCCATACATGAGAAGCAAGGCAGGAGAGTGAATACTGGAATGAGAGCAGTGCGAGAGGGGTGAAGTGGGGTAGGCCTCAACTTATGCGTGAGGCCACAGAGAGTAGAGTGAGAGAGGGCGAAAGAGAAGTAGGGAGAGAGAGCGAGAGAGCAGTGAGAGAGGGGTGAAGTGGGGTACGCCACAAGTTATGAGTGAGGCCACAGAGAGGAGAGCGGGAGAGAGCAAAAGAGAGGTAGGGAGAGAGAGTGAGGGAGAGCGAAAGAGAGGGAGAGAAAGCGAAAGAGAGAGAGAGGGGAGAAAGAGGGGGAGGGAAAACTAGAGAGCGAGAGAGAGAGAGAAAGAGAGAGCCATAAGATAATGTATGAGGAGTTAGATCAGAGAGTAAAAAGGCGGGTGACGTAAGCCACACGTCACTTTATGAGCAGAGAGAGAAAGTGGGAGTTATGAGCCAGGCTAGAGAGGGGTAGAAAGTAAGCCACAGGGGAGAAGGATTTAGAGGAGAGAGAGAGAGAGAGAAAGGGAGAGAGAGAGAGAGAGCGAGAGAGAGAGAGAGAGAGAGAGAGATATGGGGGGGGATGGAGGGAGAGGAAAGCCAAAGGCTAATGAATGAGGGGGGAGATCAGAGAGTAAGAAGGCGTGTGGCGTAAGCCACGCGTCCCTTTATGAGCAAAGAGATAAAGTGGGAGTTATGAGCCAGGCTAGAGAGGGGTAGAAAGTAAGCCACAGGTGAGAAGGATTTAGAGGAGAGAGAGAGAGAAAGAGAGAGAGAGAGAGAGAGAGAGAGATATGGGGGGGGGTGGAGGGAGAGGAAAGCCAAAGGCTAATGCATGAGGGGTAAGATCAGAGAGCAAGAAGGCGTGTGGCGTAAGCCACGCGTCCCTTTATGAGCAAAGAGATAAAGTGGGAGTTATGAGCCAGGCTAGAGAGGGGTAGAAAGTAAGCCACAGGTGAGAAGGATTTAGAGGAGAGAGAGAGAGAAGCAATTCACAAATGATGAGTGAAACTGAAAAGAGGGGAGGTCACAAGAGGAGTGACACCAGATAGTGCGGAGAGGGACGGGGGTAGAGGGGGAGGGGCAGAGAGAGGTAATGCAGAAGTGAGGAGTGGGACGAGAGAGGAGCAATAGCCGGAGCAAGACCCGTGAGAAGGAGTGAGGAGTCAAGCCAGAGTGAAAGTGGAGGAGGACGGGGGAGGGGACGCCAAAATGGACGAGGAGTTACAGCATGGATGGGAGGAAGGCAGACGTGCAGAGACCTGGGGACCAAAGTGCGAGAGAGGAGGAGGGAAGGCAAGGGATGATGAAAAGAGGGCTAAGTCACACGGCGCGAGATCACACTTCCAGAGATGCCTCGACTCGTGCAGTGAGGGAGCAGGTGGGTGGGAGAGGCAGCGAACCGGATCAGCGGTTCCGGGACTAGCCTTCGCTCTGGCACCGGGGCTGGGCCGCCCTCATCCCGGGAGAGAGGGGAGGAGGGACCGCGGGTGCACAGGAGAGCCGGAGCGAGGAGAAGCAAAGAGAAGCGCCAGAGGCAGAGCAGAGGCAGGTGTGAGGCGTGCAGGTGAGAATAGTGAGTCGCCCTGCCCCAGACGCGGGCCTGCCTGGGGCACGGTGCCGCTCCTGGGCCGCCTGCTGCAGTCCCGGATCTCAGCCAGCAGGGGGCACCAGCCCCTGCCCATCCCAGGGCAGAGGGGGCCTAGTACAAGGGGGTCTGTCTGGTGGCTTCCATGGGGTGGGGGCGGTGTTCATGCTTGCGTGCGTCCCCAATAGGGTCAGACCCAAATACATAACCTTCTGTCATGATAGCAGAATCGACATCACGACCCTGGTGGGCGGCGGGGGACCAGATTACAAGTGCGAGTGAGTGTTTCGGACGGGGCAGGTGGGGGTGTTGCCAGCTTTCACTCTGCGGTGAGATATTGCTTTTCATGGCAGGTAAGGACCTCCAGTTTGCCTGTTGCTTTTTTGCTAACTGTAAACGGCAGGCGTGTTTAGTCTCCAGCTTTACCCGTCGTGTTCTCCTGCTGCGGGACCAGTTCCCTGCCTCTGTTAGCATTTTATAGGGGAGGGTCGGGCACTTACTTTAGCTGGATCATGAAGGGCCGTTTAATGTCTACGCTGCTGCCAGCTGACCCTGGAATCCGGAGACCTGGCCTCTACTCTCAGTTTCACTATTTTGTGAAAACAGTGTTTCATCTTGGTCTCATCCAGAGTTCTCTCTTTCCCCCCCTCCGACCCTCTCTCTCTCCCTCTCACCCCCCTCTTCCCCCCTCTCTCTCCCTCTCTCTCTTTCTCGCCTTCTCTCTCGCCCTCTCCCTCTACCCCCTCTCCCTCTCCCTCTACCTCTCTCTTTACCTCTCTCTGTCTCTCCCTCTCCCCTCTCTCCCCCTCTCTCCTTCCCCCCTCTCTCGACCCTCTCTCTTTCTCTCATCTCTCTCTACCTCTCTCTCTCCCCCTCTCTCGCTCTCTCTCTTCCCCTGTCTCCCTCTCTCCCTCACCCCCTCTCTCTCCCCCTCCCCTCTCTCTCTCCCTCTCTCTTTACCTCTCTCTGTCTCTCCCTCTCCCCTCTCACCCCCTATCTCTCTCTTTCTCTCTCTCTCTCCCCCTCTCCCCCCTCTCTTCCCCCTCTCTCTTTCTCTCCATCTCTCTCTCTTTCTCTCTCCCTCCCCCTCTCTCTCTCTCTCTTCCCCTGTCTCCCTCTCTCCCCCTCCCCTTCCCTCTCCCCCTCTCTCTCCCCCTCTCTCCCTCGCCTGACCACCTTCTTTGCTGTCATTGGAGGAGCTTACGGCCATTCTGGAGAGCAATATTAAACGTAAAGCCAGGAGATCAGACCCGTGTGCCCAGCATGATAGCGCCCTGAGGCGTGTCAGTTCATAGTGCCACCATCGCCTTACGAACGTTTCATCCCGGTTTCGTCACTCATTGCTCAGCCGACCCCAAATCATGACAACCCACAGAATGAGTCTCCTTTCAAACAATTTCTGAAGGCCAGTGCAAGCACGTGATCTGTGGGTAGGTATCACAGCCCTAGTGCCACCCTTACACTGTGGGTAGGTGTATCATTATCACAGCCCAAGTGCCACCCTTACACTGTGGGTAGGTCTATCATTGTCACAGCACCAGTGCCACCCTTACACTGTGGGTAGGTGTATCATTGTCACAGTCCCAGTGCCACCCTTACACTGTGGGTAGGTGTATCATTATCAGAGTCCCAGTGCCACCCTTACACTGTGGGTAGGTCTATCATTGTCACAGCACCAGTGCCACCCTTACACTGTGGGGAGGTGTATCGTATCATTATCACAGTCCTAGTGCCGCCTTACACTGTGGGTAGGTCTATCTTTATCACAGTCCCAGTGCCACCCTTACACTGTGGGTAGGTGTATCATTATCACACTCCCAGTGCCACCCTTACACTGTGGGTAGGTCTATCATTATCACAGTCCCAGTGCCACCCTTACACTGTGGGTATGTCTATCATTATCACAGCCCTAGTGCCACCTTTACACTGTGGGTAGGTGTATCATTATCACAGCCCTAGTGCCACCCTTACACTGTGGGTAGGTGTATCATTATCACAGCCCTAGTGCCACCCTTACACTGTGGGTAGGTGTATCATTATCACAGCCCTAGTGCCACCCTTACACTGTGGGTAGGTCTATCTTTATCTTAGTCCCAGTGCCACCCTTACACTATGGGTAGGTCTATCTTTATCACAGTCCCAGTGCCACCCTTACACTGTGGGTAGGTGTATCATTATCACAGCCCTAGTGCCACCCTTACACTGTGGGTAGGTCTATCTTTATCTTAGTCCCAGTGCCACCCTTACACTATGGGTAGGTCTATCTTTATCACAGTCCCAGTGCCACCCTTACACTGTGGGGAGGCGTATCATTATCACAGCCCCAGTGCCACCCTTACACTGTGGGTAGGTCTACCATTCCCACAGTCCCAGTGCCACCCTTACACTGTGGGTAGGTCTATCATTATCACAGTCCCAGTGCCACCCTTATACTGTGGGTAGGTCTATCATTATCACAGTCCTAGTGCCACCCTTACACTGTGGGTAGGTCTATCATTGTCACAGCACCGGTGCCACCCTTACACTGTGGGTAGGTTAGGTCTATCATTGTCACAGCACCAGTGCCACCCTTACACTGTGGGTAGGTCTATAGGTCACTGTGGGTTGGTGTTTCATTCTGACAGTCCCAGTGCCACCCTTACACTGTGGGTTGGTGTTTCATTATCACAGTCCTAGTCCCACCCTTACACTGTGGGTAGGTCTATCATTGTCACAGCACCAGTGCCACCCTTACACTGTGGGTAGGTGTATCGTATCATTATCACAGTCCTAGTGCCGCCTTACACTGTGGGTAGGTCTATCTTTATCACAGTCCCAGTGCCACCCTTACACTGTGGGTAGGTGTATCATTATCACACTCCCAGTGCCACCCTTACACTGTGGGTAGGTCTATCATTATCACAGTCCCAGTGCCACCCTTACACTGTGGGTATGTCTATCATTATCACAGCCCTAGTGCCACCTTTACACTGTGGGTAGGTGTATCATTATCACAGCCCTAGTGCCACCCTTACACTGTGGGTAGGTGTATCATTATCACAGCCCTAGTGCCACCCTTACACTGTGGGTAGGTCTATCTTTATCACAGTCCCAGTGCCACCCTTACACTGTGGGTAGGTCTATCTTTATCTTAGTCCCAGTGCCACCCTTACACTATGGGTAGGTCTATCACAGTCCCAGTGCCACCCTTACACTGTGGGTAGGTCTATCATTATCACAGCCCCAGTGCCACCCTTACACTGTGGGTAGGTCTATCATTCCCACAGTCCCAGTGCCACCCTTACACTGTGGGTAGGTCTATCATTATCACAGTCCCAGTGCCACCCTTATACTGTGGGTAGGTCTATCATTATCACAGTCCTAGTGCCACCCTTACACTGTGGGTAGGTCTATCATTGTCACAGCACCGGTGCCACCCTTACACTGTGGGCAGGTCTATCATTATCACAGTCCTAGTGCCACCCTTACACTGTGGGTAGGTGTATCATTATCACAGTCCTAGTGCCACCCTTACACTGTGGGTAGGTCTATCATTATCACAGTCCTAGTGCCACCCTTACACTGTGGGTAGGTCTATCATTGTCACAGCACCAGTGCCACCCTTACACTGTGGGTAGGTGTATCATTATCACAGTCCTAGGGCCACCCTTACACTGTGGGTAGGTCTATCATTATCACAGTCCCAGTGCCACCCTTACACTGTGGGTAGGTGTATCATTATCACAGCACCAGTACCACCCTTACACTGTGGGTAGGTGTATCATTATCACAGTCCCAGTGCCAACCTTACACTGTGGGTAGGTCTATCATTGTCACAGCACCAGTGCCACCCTTACACTG